>NW_016017383.1:4621783-4701710 GCF_000320565.1 Sphaerulina musiva SO2202
CTCTCTCTCTCTCTCTCTCTCTCTCTCTCTCTCTCTCTCTCTCTCTCTCTCTCTCTCTCTCTCTCTCTCTCTCTCTCTCTCTCTCTCTCTCTCTCTCTCTCTCTCTTTTCTGATCCTGATCCTGATACTGCTCGTGATTAGGTTATATTTCGCAAAGCACCTTACAGTACTCGGACTCCTGTGACGGCTGATTTGCGTCAATTGGGGCTTCTTCCTTCGGCCTCTTGAGTCGTCAGCGCCCAGAGTCGCGCTGGGTACATAGGTCCTGCTAGGTAGTTCTGAAAACTTGAAAGCCCAGCCAGATTCGCGATGAATCGATCCCATCATGCATGCATGCATGCTTCATGCTTCGAACTCGGGCGTGCCCAACCAAGTAGGTACGGTAAGTTCAGGTACCTAGGTACCCTAGTGAAGAATAGGTGGGTAAGGTAAGGTAGCCACGCAGGTGCTGCTGCTCACACAAGCCCGCGATGCATGATTTGAGAAATATAAGGTAATTGAGATTTTTTTGTTTCATTTTGAACAGGTTTTCTGTTTCTCTTTTGGTGGGAGCTGCGAGATGGTCTGTCGCTCGTTTCGTTTCGTTGCCCTCCTGTTCTTTTGGCCGGTGGTCGGGCTGGGCTGGGATGATGAGGTAGGTAAGGCAAGGTTTTGAAGGTCTGCGTGGTGTACGAGGGGAGTGTTATATGTGAGTGGTGGCGATTGTATCGGATGCAATTTTTTGGGGTAGGTGGGTATTCGGAGATCAACGAGGATATCCGGATCCTACAATGAAATTGCTTCCTTCTGACAGCGGATTGGGATGGTTGTGGTGGTTTCCATTGCGGTTGTCGGTACTCTCCAATTTGGCGGCCAAGGGGACCCACCAAAACTTAGCCTTCAACCTGTTGAGCTCTTCCAGCTTTGGCGAACATTTCCTTGATTCGCACTTCATACTGGTCACGATCCTCGATTTTTTTGTTAATAAAATCCAGCACATTTTCATCCCACAGTCGTGCCAGTGCCAGTCCATCGATCTTCCAATCGAACTTTTCGAAAAATTTGGGGCGCAAGTGCTGTTCGACGATAGCAGGAAAGCCATTCAAGCTGTCCAATGCCTTGATATACCACAACCTGCCGGTCTTCCAATCCTCTCGCAGTTGATGACTGTACGTGTGTGACAGACGGCGAGATTTCTCCTCGGCTTCGAGAATCGCGACGAAGTGGTGATAGAGCTGTGAGTAATCTTCCAGATCGGGACCCTCCTGTTCATCGACACCGCGGCCATTGAGCCAGGTTGGAATACATGTCATCTGTATCGGCTGCACACAGGCAAACTCGAGGTCAATGATGCTGGTAACATTCCAATCTTCATCGACAAAGATGTTACTCTGGTGAAGGTCGTTGAAGGAGAACACGAAAGGGCCATTTCGCGAATTCTGGTCCCAGAATCGTGGAAGCATAATGCGTAAAGCTGACAAGGCAGATAGTTGATAGAGGCCGTCCGCTTCACTGAGAATGGCATTAGGCTGGTGGCGCATACGAAGATCTTGGTACGCAAGCCTATCATGAACGTATGGCTCGGTAGAGGTATACGTGAGATCCTAACACATGAGCACGTTAGCCGTGATTTCCGCCTGCGTGTTGTGACCGATCTCATCTTGGCATGAAAGCGAGGAGCGCTCCGCAACAAGGAGCCTGCGCGACTGCGATAGACCCTGCTGCAAAGTCACGTACCCGTGGTATGCCCGTCGGGACCTGGTGTCTGTTCCAGAAGAAGGTCAGATCCGAGAGCGGACGGTTTGTGAGCGAAAGCACGCCATTATCATTCATTGTCCAGGAACCAATTCGAGGTTGTGGTACCTGGGCGAGATCGAGCATGATTTTAGCAAGACTTCGATAGAGATTACTTCGGCGGTGTTCATCATGGCGGTGGTCCTGCCAACTCCGCCATAGCATCTCTCCATCTTGAACGTATTCGATTAGTAAGTACCCAAGATCTGCAAGTTGATCGCGGCGGTGAGCAAAGAACGGAGCGAGCATTTCGCCACGCCACCATGATACGCCGCGCCGCAGTAGCCAACGTATTCGGTTCAATGTCGATTCGTTCTCCACGGCTGTGAACTTTTATGATCGTTAGCGATCGAAAAAGTATTCAGCATGGTCATAGTGTGAACGGTACCGATTGTGCTCCTGGAAAGCCCATGGCAAGCAGGCGAGGTATGGGAACATCAGGACAGTTTTCTCGAAGCCAGATGTATGTGGCGGCTTCGCAGCGCAGTTTTTCGTCGGCACTCCCTGGCGAGAAGGACTCGCCAATATTGAACAGAAGAGGGAATCGAACCATTGCTTTTCGGGGAAGACTGGGCTTTCTGCTGTTATCGATGTGCACTGGGAGACAAATATTGAAGCTGCCAGATATCCATTCCCGTTCGACACCGAGGACAACGTGATTTTTCGGGATGCCCAAATGGCGGGAAACAAGGCGCTCAATCTGTGCGCGACGTGAATCGAGATGCTCACGGAAGTCGAACAAGGGATCCAATTGACATAGCGCAGGGATCATGTCCATATCACTTTGGAGTGCTTGTGCTTCTGTGAGGGGCCCTTTGCGGGTCTGTATAACGACATCGGTCATTTTGAAGATTTTGAAACTATTGCAATGGAAATGAATTGGGGATTCGTAATGGGTCTTGTTGGGGGAAATGGTTTGAAAGTCGCAGAGACAGTGTTGAATGTTAAATTGGCTCGGTCCAGCCCGGCCCGGCCCTAGCCGTCCGCGCCGGAGTTATACCACCTAGCTTGCTAGCCCCAATTCATGCTACGTACATGTACCTCCTACATGTACCTACATGTACCTCCTACCTCGTAGCCTATCGGCGAGGTAGCAAATTTCTGGCATGCTGAATCTCGCTTCTACCTCCTATTGACTGAGCCAGATGCTTCCCAATCATTTTGGGATCATGCCCCTGACTCTTTGGCAATTTTCTCCTGAGCTGATGAGCTGCTTCATCGTTCTATCCGACATGCGTCTCTGGCTGGAATTGGCAGTGTTGGCGTTACTGGAGCCAGCACTGGACGATCCACCCCCGTTCTGGCTGCCTGCCCCTGCATGGCCATTCCCGCCGTTATTGCCGCTGTTATTGCCGCTGTTGTTGCCGCCGCCGCTGCTGCTGCCAGACCCCGAGTTGGTCCCTGTGTTGCTAGACGACATATTGTCCTGGTAGGTGGTACTGTCCGATACAAGGTAAGCTTCGAAAAGACACTCAAGACAGTGCTTTGTGCTGCACGTACCTTGATGGGGTCTCTTTGAGAACTGACGATGCACGGAGACTTGTCAGCAGTGATATCGGTCTGGTGATCTTGGATGGTGCGAGAGGTAATAGTTTTCAGTCTTTGACGGTTCTCACAGCTTTTATACCATTGCGACCTTCCACTTTTCCAGGCATCAGCGACCTGGCGGCCTGGCTGATGTTCAAGGCATTAGCCAGTAATATCTCTCCTGCCGCCTAGCTGATATCAAAAGGATCAAACGAGGATCTGTCGCTAGCGACAGCGCCGACCTGTGCAGCTGTGTTGACCGTCACAAGGCAGAGCGAGGCACAGTACTGTGCCGCCCGTACAGTCGTGGCTCCTTAGCGCCAGGAAGCTCTAGGCAGCTATGGGCCAACCGAGGCGATTATGCGCAGCATCACACGGTATTGACATGCCGATAATGATCCGACGCGGCACGGTCAATCTATAGTGGATTACGGGCGGGCTTGATGAACTTCCGATAAGGACCTCGGGGGCACAGAGAACACACGTATTACTGACGTAGGTCATCAGTATGTTGCAGAAATGTGGCCGTAATGAGAGGGCCGTTCGATATGTATATGAGAAAGGTACATTATACAAAGCGGTCTAAGCAGTCTGGCTTAGCCCAAAAACAGTGAGTTCTGACAGATTAGGAGACGAAGTTGGATCCCGTGTACATTCGAAGATCTGGACAACCAAGCGTTGGAAATGGTATGGCGAGGTGAGGCACAGAGAGTGCTGCTAGCCGAAGTGCTGCTAGTGGCACATACTAAGCGCTAGGATGTAGCTAGAGGGATTTGTTGAGTAACGTCTGTCCCTTTGTCGAGAGACGCATTGTGTGCCGGGACAGCCGTGCTGCGATTGTTTCTCTTCACTTCTTCTGCAGCGGGAATACTCGGTCATAATTTCAGAGCCAACTCTCTTTCGAGAGACATAAGTCTTGTAAACCTTTCCGATTTATGTCAACCTTCGCGAGTAGGTTTCTGGTCAGCGTCAGCTTTACGGTCGACATTCCAAGTCAGCCCAGCGGCCGCTACCACCTTCTTTTACATCAAACAAAGCTGGGTCATGTAGTACTGAGTATGGAGATGCCGTATGCACAACATGAGAGGTATGCAACCTGTCTTGTGGGTCCTGCTATTGCAAGAACGATGCGATGCCGGGGCTCTTATTGTTCATTCGCGCTGTCAGGTTCTGGTCCTGCTAGCCACTCATGGCAGATAATTGGAGTCACAAAATCCTGCAGTGATGCCTCTGGGATCGGCGGCTCTGCAATCCAGTTGCCTTCTGCATCAAAGAAGGTCTTGATGACAGGATTATTGTTTTGGCGAGTAATCCATGGCAGTAGAGGGCCCATGTGGCTGATGCACTGGCTCACAGCCGGAGGCAATACATGAAGCTGGATAGCTAAAAGAAGATTCGCGATGGCCTTGTGGAGTTACCTCCTACCTCCTAGGAGGTAGGAGGTCGCAGCAAGGGCGTCGCTCGGGAGGCTCGGCTCGGCCCCGCGTCTAAGCCCGGCGCTTAGAGCTATATCAGACCCTTCCGAACATTTGTACAGGGAGGTGAAGGTCCAATTCATGCCAATTCCTGACATGCTGAATCTCGCTTCTATCACCAACTCGGATAGTCTCCGCTCAACGTCTTTGCCACTGCGTCCTAAGGGACTTCTTGAGCCGCTCTCCCTGACCTGGTGAGCTGCATCTTGCCGGAATGAGCGGTGTGGGCGTTCCTAGAGCCTGGCGAGCTGAGGCACAGTAAGTAGCCGACGCTAGTGGCATATACTAAGAGCTGGGATGTACCCGCGCGTACCTGGCACTTACATCAGTCAAGTATATCTCCAGTTGAGCATTCTTTCCCGCTACATTGGTGCGATGAACGCCATAGAAGCCTCGCGAGCGGGCCGCGCCACGGTTATCGTAGACTGGAGACCTCAGGGCGTCCGAGATATGCTCGCGTTCACCTCAAGTTTCATTGGCCTCATGGAAGATGGATGTTCTGTGCTCAAGTATCCATATTACCCTAATGACCGGGAGTCGATGAATGCCCTGCAAGAGGAGGCCTACCGCTACCGTTACCTTGGCCGACATGAGAATTTAGTTACGTTCAAAGATATGAGCGATGACGGACTCGTTCTAGAGTACTGCGAGAAAGGAGCTCTGTGTGATGTGGTCGGCGACCTGAACGAAGGCCAGAAGATAGCTATTGGAGAGCAGGTCGCTCGAGGGCTTGTCTATCTTCACAGTCGAAACTATATCCACGGCGATCTCAATACTCAAAATGTATTCGTAACATCTGACTGGACAGCAAAGATTGGCGATCTTCAAGGACAGCTCAATGATTCTGACGGGAATGTCAAGATTCCAGCGACTGCCGAGAACAACGCCAGGTCGCGTCTTCCAGGGCCGGGACCAGATGACGACTTGTCAACTCAAATGGACATATTTGCATTTGGAACGTTGTTATACCATGTCTGGTATGGTCATCCGCCATACCCAGAGCTAGATGCTGTTCGCGATGAAGTTGAAATAGAGGGCAAATATAGCAGGGGGGAGTTTCCAGTCGATATGCATGCCGGTGGCGTGGAGAAGATCATCTGGCGTTGCTGGAACTCGACATACACCAGCGCAACCGAGATCTTGGAGGATATCAGCTCCCTGGGCCATCCGGAGCCCCAAGGATCAGTCTCAAATGCAGCTCGAGCTTGATTATGCGGATGCAGGATGATGGAGATAATGGCACTGGGAAGAGGTGTAACTTTCCTCGAGCGTCGGACGAGATATAAGGTACTCACGGGAAAGGATTGCGCCATGATGCGAGGGTGGCAGACGGATTTCGGCCAGAGGAAAGTTTCTGTCGAGGTTTCGCCAGTACAGCGAAGGACTGGCGCCGGCCGCCAACCAGATCGGAGTATGCTAGTACGTGTGGGTAGGCATTTCCTTGTTGGTCCAATTGCGGTTGATATCTTCACTGTCTTCGACTCTTCATCGACTCTCTGCTTGATTACTCAGCGTTGACACGTGACTTTCAAACATACGGTAACCCGTGAGACGAAGTCTGATCCTACGGACCTTCAAAAGAACTGTATAACCTATTCCGGTATTGAAACTATATTTACTTAACATTACTCGCTTTTCTGCGACTTTGCTCCCTCCCGGCTGTCGTTCCTGTCGTTCTCTCTATATAAGGATGTTCATAGTCTGCAGATACATGTATCATGTGATTGGCTGGGAAGTTGATCACTCGTTGATGCCATAGAAGCGCATTCTGACTTCCACACCATCCAATCCTGCATGCTCAATACAGCCTGTTCAGACCAGGACATCATATGGAGTCCAATTCTGCCCCAGGGGATGCCCACGATGCCATACCATCGGCACCACAAAAAAGAGGGAGAGCGTGCGAGGCCTGCTCGAAGATCAAGATCAGGTAACAGGCTTCGATATACTGAAATGGAGTGTCTGTTGATGGCTAATGTGACTGACTCACATCAAAGGTGTTCCCTGGGGCAAGCATCCGAAAAAGCGGTGCCACCTTGTGAAAGATGCGTAAGACTCAATAAGGAATGCGTGTTGACGCTGCCAAAGCGTCAGAAGGATCGTGTGGCTGAGCTTGAAGCACAAGTCGCTACGCTGACCCGACTCCTCGAGAGTCAACGAATCCAAATATCAGCTGAGCCATCGAGGAGCGATGCTTCCGGTGATGCTGTTGCAACAGCTCCCTCTTCGCAGACAGCGGCCAAGAAGCGAAGGTTGGAGGAGCGTCAAGATGCGGCCAGCATCGCTTTCCCCGAGCCAAGTGACGCAGACATGTCAGATATCCAAAAACTGGATCGAGTGCTCTCATATGAACTCCAGGAGCGTACAATATTTCGCTACGAGGCCGAAATCGTGCCCCTCTTCCCTGTAGTCCTACTCCCAGTGGATAATACATTACAAAGCTTGAGAGCTAACAAAAGAATACTGCTATTGGCCTGCCTGTACGCCGCCAGTCCTGGTTTTCTATCCCTGGACGAACAAGAGCACATTGCCCAGCTACTTTTGGATGGCCTTTCCTCAAGGGCTGTAGCACCCGGCGAGGAGGCGCTCGAGCTGGTACAAGCGATCCAGATCTCATGTCTGTGGTATAGATCGCCAAAACATCACAGACGTGCTGCGGTCTATCAGCTCATTGATCTTGCTTCTGGTCTTGCCAATGACCTGAACGGGACTGGGCCACTTGCTCCTCTTGGCAAAGGGCTGAGCCTCGACGCCGAATCGTGCGAAGCAGTCGAGAGTTGGCGGGCATGGCTAGGCTGTCACATCCTCTCTGCATCAATGTCGATTCTCATGAGGAAGCCAATCACAGTGGTATGGACGGAGCAACATGAACAAGCTCGTCTGATGCTGCAATACTCGCCAGTCAACGAGTCATCCGATCGATGGCTCGCGCAGTACATCCGAGCCGAACGACTTTGCGAAGAGGTGGCTGAGCAGATGGAATTCAGCAACTTATCGTATTGCCACGATGTCTCTGAGCCTGCAACGAGAAATAGAGTGCAGACTTGCAGAAACAAGATTTTGAACTGGAAAATGGCAATTCCACAGGATCTCCGATCGCCATTGCTGCTGTTCTGGGAGCACGTTGCGACAGCATACATGCATGAGACGGTTTTACACACGTCGACGAACAAGGAAAGCTTCTCTGCGCCTTATATGGCAGAACGACTGTCCTTGTCTGACTTTCCGATCCCGGTTATCACGCAAGACCATATTACGGCCGTCTACGAGCTGACGGCTGCTGTTCAAGCAGTGTTGTCACTTTACACGAGTTTGGACACTTTGACCCTGATTGCGTCGCCAAGTTTAGTAAGTTACAAGATTGCAGGTTTCAAGGTAAATCCTCTTGTTCACACCTATGTACCTTACTTACCTTTCCACTCCTCGAAATCTAGGTATATGCCACGCGGGCTGCATACTCGCTCTACATCCTCGCAAAGCTGCACATCGCCGTGACGATGCCTGGCAACACTCTCGGCTCCGTCATCGACAGCTCGATTGTAGCCTTGCCCGTGTACGCGGACATGCTAACTACCACTGGCGCCCGAGTGAAACTCGTAGATGAACGCTGTGGGCCTTCTCGCATCATGCAGACGGGACCTGCTATGAAAGACTGGTTTACGAACTATACTTCATTTCTCGTTTCGCAATCTGCCCTCCATACGACGTTACAGCCAGATACACAAGCATTCGAGGAGTACACGAGAAATTCTACATCAGCACCGATAACACCACCAGTGGTAGTTGTTCCGCATGGTTCAAATCAGCTCCTCGGTGATACTAGTAGTAGTAGTAACAACAGCAGTACCATGCCGACGACCGATTGGGAGAATGTGTTGTTATTATACGGAGATAGTGGGGGCGCGGATTATGGCTTTGATCAGCTTTTCGCGGAATCTAATATTGCACTGTGATGTGGTGCAGTGGAAAGGATCTCGTAGTAGATAGAAGCATTCTTTTGCACTCTACGATATCAGTAATTATCTCTACTCTGTCATGATATAAAAAACAACGCATCTTTCAAGTCCCCTCTTCCGCATAATATCGCTATCGGCCAACGTAGGTGAATATAGCAGGGAATAAATAGACCTAACAAGTATGTCTGCCTATCACCATTTTATTCCCGGGAGCTTTGGCATCGCACGATAGAGATATAAGTCTAGTAGATGACAAGAAAGACACAGCTCGTCGTTATAATTTGAAAACGATTTTAGGTACAAGTAGATATAATAAATGATAATAGCTTTGATAGTTTTTGGGAGGAAAAGTTCAGGTATAAAGATATCGGGTACGGGCAAGCAAGCATAGCTCGCCTAAGCACGTGGCAGTAGGTAGGTAGCCAAGTCTCGCGAAGTGCGTAATGTAGTGAACTACCTAAGGTATGTACCCTACCTCCTGGTTCAACAACGGACAACAACAACAACAACACCAAACCATTCACCACCATCACCACCACCACCATGTCCAAGAAATCCCCTCCCCAACACTTAAATTTCCAACGAGGCTGGCCCTCCACGCGCCTCTGTGCCCGCCAACCCCTCTTCCACAGCGCCCAAAAAGTTCTCGCTCCCACACAAGACATGTCCGAAATTCTCCTCTATGGCCCCGGCATGGGATATGCTCCCTTGAGAGAATCCATTGCGCAGTGGCTTATGGATGAGATTTATTCTTCCCAAATATCGCCTCATCCTCGAGATGCAACAACAACAACAACAGCAGCAGCGTCGGCGGCGGCTTCTTCTTCTGGTATTGACGCATCTCGAATTTGTGTCACGAATGGCGCTTCAGCAGCTCTGAGTAGCGTGGTGCTCAAATTTGCGGATCCGAGTTATACGCGGAGGATTTTTATGATTGAGCCGACGTATTTTTTGGCTTGTCCGATTTTTGAGGATGGGGGGTTTCGGGGGAGGTTGCGAGGAATTCCGGAAGGGGAGGGGGAGGATTGTGTGGATTTGGAGTTTTTGTTGGATGAGTTGAGTAAGGTAAGGTGGTGGTGTTTGAGGATGCCTTATTTTTTTTCCTTCTCATTTATTGACTGATCTTTTTTTTTTCTTCTTTCTTCTCACAGGTCGAGAGCGAGACGGATTGGCCGGATCAGCCTCTTGCAAAGACTGGACCGCAATATCCGCATATTTACAAGTATATTTTATATTGCACGACTACGTTTATGAACCCTAGTGCAAAGACGATGCCCCTGTGGGTGAGGCAAGAACTCGTCAAGCTTGCTCGAGAGTTTGATATTCTGGTGAGTGAGTTCCAACAAGGTAGAATATTCCCAAAGCCGCTTGCTTACTTTCGAGCCTGTCACTGTTGTAGCTGGTCTCGGACGATGTATATGACTTTCTACACTGGTCTCCCCACGATCCCAGTGTGAATAGCACCCCTAACCCGCTACCTCCACGACTCGTCGATGTAGATCGAACACTTCCTGGCACCAGCCTCTACGGAAACGCCATCAGTAACGGCTCCTTCTCCAAGATCATCGGTCCGGGAATTCGAGTCGGCTGGGTCGAAGCTCAGCCAGAATTTGCCTCTCAACTGGGAAGCATGTAAGCAATAAAAAAACCTCCACCAGCATGAATCACTAATATAGTTCACATATACTTAACCCTCAAACAGAGGCTCTACCACCTCCGGCGGCAACCCCACCCATTTCGCCTCCACCATCGTCGAACATACCCTCCGCACCGGCAGCCTCCAAAACCACATCCGCGACATCGTCGTCCCCGAATACCAACAACGCTACCACTCCCTCCTGACCGCTTTCCACCAACACCTCATCCCTCTCGGCTACGAACTCGACCTGTCCAGCCACAACTCGGGCCTCGCAGGCGGGTTTTTCACCTATCTCCGTCTACCAGCCATCTTCATCACCCATGGCGTCTTTGCCAAAACTTTCGCTGCGATTGCGTTGAAGGAGTTTAATCTTCGCATCGCGTTTGGACACATGTTTGTTGTGGCGGGGGATCAGGGGAGTTTGCAGAGGGCGGAGAGGGATGGTGGGTTTGCGTATTGTATGCGTTTGTGTTGGGCGTGGATGGAGAAGGAGGAATTGTTGGAGGCGGTGGATCGATTGGTTGAGTGTACGAAGGTGATTAGGGAGAGGATGGAGAAGGGAGAGGATTTGAATTCTTCTTTGAAGGGGTGAGGAGGATGGTAGTATCTACTAATATGATGTGGAAGAAGAACGACGGTGTACTATTGCTGTCGTCGTTCGTCATGTGAAGAAAGACTCACGATGAGATGGAAGAGGGGAAGTGCGCATTCACTCTTCATCTTCATCTTCATCTTTCCCTAACGCCTGATAAAACTGCACCTGTCGCTGTCGACCTCTCCTCAGCCGGATCACACCAAACACGCAAACCAGCATCGCCGCAACGAGAATCCCTCCTGCGAAAGCAAACACACAATCTCTTCTCCCTGCTGCTAGAAGTTGGAGTTGCTGCTGCTCCTGCTGCTTCGTAGAAGTAGAATCAGCCTCGTCGGAAACCATCGAAAGTGCGCCACTCAACCACCACCACCAACCACTCCCCTCATTTCTTTCCCCCTTGCCAAGCGACTTTTCCTCTTCCCCCTTTCTTCTCTCCTCCTCCCCCTCCCTCTCCTCCCTCTCCTTCTCCTGCACCCACCAAACCTCCTCCGCCACCTCCCCACTCATCACCAACCCCTCCTCATCCATCTCATCATCATCCCCATCCCCATCCCCATCATCTTTACCTATCAACTTCTTCGTCTCCACCACCTCCGAAGTCGCCAAAACCTTTCCCTCGAAATCCACCGCTTCCACAATCACATACGAAGCAAACCCTTTCCAAGCCAATTGCGTCTCAAAGCCTTGACGAGGTCGCTCACAGAGGAACAGTCGAAAATTGCCTGATGGGATGGTTTTGTAGAGTTTCCAATGCGAAATTTCTGTGGCGCCGTTTTGGGAGACGTGGATTATTGTTGTTGTTGTTGTTGTTGTACTTGTACTGGTGGTGGTATTTGTAGAGGATGGAGAAGAGGAAGAAGAGTTGTTGTCGTTGTGGTAATGATGATGATAATGATGACCATTTCTCTCCTTTTTTTTCTTCCCTCCTCCTCCCAAATACCCCACAGAATGCACAACAGGTTTTTCCTTTGGGATTCCTCTCCAAGGGAATTTATAACTGCGATAGGTTCCCAACCAATTGGCGTGGAGGCTTGCTTGTAATGCGATGCTGCCGTTGGGGAAATGTTCGGTGTGGAGGGCTTCTTCGGACCAACTGATCCAGGAATTTGAGGAGGAGGAGGAGGAGGAGGAGGAGGAGGAGTTGTTGGAAAGTTGTTGGGTTCCGAGGAATTGGTAGTTGCCTCTTCGGGGCGCGTAGGAGCCTTTGCCGTTGGGGTGGTTGATGGAGGAGATGAGGGATGCTGTCATCTTGGAGGAGGAAGAAGAAGAAGAGCTATTTTCCCCAGCCGTATGCAGAGCAAGAACAATCGCCCTCGAATTCTCACCCGTAGCAGGCTGCATATCCGTCCCTTTCGCATTATCCAAAATCGAAATAAACTCATGCGTCCCATTCTCCCCACGCCATCTGACATGATGTTGCCTCGAGAACCTCAAACTTCCCCCCGTCGTAAAATCCTCTCCCATAACAAAATCATTCCACAAACTATCTCGCCCATTAAGTCTCCAAATCACACGTCCATCTCTTCCCGAAATTTTATAAATCGTATCCGTGTGTCGTGCCGAGAGATAATAGTCTCCGTGAGGATTCATGTCCACGGCGTTCATGTGCATGGCATCCCATGGCCAGGGGTTGGAGCAGAGGGATTCGATTCCGCCGTCGAGGAATGTGCTTTCTGTCAATTTGACGTGGTTGTAGGAATTCCATTCGAAAATTGTTTCCCACGTTAGGGTGTTGAGGACGCGGAAGCCGTCCCATTGGACTTTGCATGGACTCGTCGTTTCGTTCATCGAAGAAGATGATAATCCGCGAATTTCTTCGGAGGGGACTGTGCGATGGGTTTCGTGCATTACTACCACTTTCGTCCCATCATCATCTCCATCATCCCCATCCCCCAAAAAATGCAACTCATGCGAATTAAAATTCCCTCCTCCCTTACCCACCTTCCTCCTCTCCCTCACCTGATACATTTCATCCAAAACCACCGCCTCACCCGTCTTTTGCACCAAAAACGTCAAAAACGCCCCCTCCCCCTTTCCCTTCCCCTCTCCTTCCTCCTCTCCCCTTTTCTCTTTTTTCTCTTGTTTCACAAAACTCCTCCTAAAATCCAGCACATCCCACCCCCTCGAAACCCCCACTCCACTCCACACCAATTCTCCCGAGTTATCGTAAATGTGCGGTCCGACCCAGCCGTTCGCAGGGGAAATTTGGTCGAGGTGGGAAAAGGGGGCGAGGAACCAGTAGCCGGGTGTGAGGCCTTCTTCTCTAGAGGAGGAGGAGGGGGAGATTTGGATGTTCCAGCGGGGGGCTTTGAGGTCGGGACGCTATTTGGGAGGGTTAGATTTTGCTTGGGACTTCTTTTTATATTTTGAGAGGTCTTTTTACTTACAGTGACGAAGTGGAATAATGTTTTATCCGAGTCGTGGGTGTGGTCGATGGGACTACTGCTTGCTGTTGTGAAGAGGGGATGGAGCTGTAACTGTAGTAGGAGTAGAAGGACTGGTGCTGCCAGGCGGTGGAAATGGGGGGAATGCATGGTTCGTGGTTTGGGGGTTTTTTTTCGGAAAAGGAAAAGCTGAGAAGTTGGGATGGGAGAATGGATGTGGGAATTCGAAAAGATTGGGGTGAGAGTGGATGAGGTATGGGTGATTTGATCTCGTAATGAATATAAAGAGTGAGGAGACTGGAAGAAAGGATTTGATGAAGGAGAGTTGTATGTGTGTGTGTTAGAGAGAAAGAGATCACACAATCATCATGAAGAGAGAGAGGGGGAGAGAACAAGAAGAGCCATGTACTAGTAAGGTAGACGAAGAAACATCAAATCCATCCTATCACACAAGAAAAGGTGAGATGGGTGTAACAAACCCAAGTCCCACAAAGGAGAAGAACACCACGGCGCGCGCATCGATCGAGGGAGGGAAGCAGAACTCAGGAGGCGCATCCATATCGAAACAACCAACCCTTTTTTTCCTTTCAGGTAAATCTGCTTGACGATGATAATGATCAATTGGACCACATGCAAAGCTTTCGGATTCTGTATGCGAGAGATCCGATCCATCCATCTTCAAGTCATTTCTCTAAGTGATATGGGTGGCTTGTGAAGCCTTGAAAAAAAGTTTGTTCTTGTCGTCTTGTTTTTTTTTCTGGCGCGGCGGAGGAGGAATCATGGTTCCGACTCCTGATGGTTGGTTTTTTTTGTTTGGGACCGATACTCATGTATTTCCGGATCCGGCCGATGGGGCTGATGATGGGGTGTGGATTGTACACATTTTTTGTGGTAGGAGGTCACTGGGTGGATGGATGGGAAGGTAGTGCTGGGGGAGAGAGAGAGAGAGAGAGAGAGAGAAAGCGCGAGCGAGTCAGAATGCCAGCAGATTAGGCGATTTTCTATCGACAGCCATGTGTAGAACAGTCAGTTCACTTTTTCTTCTTCTTCCTCTTTTTCTTTTTCCTGAAACGGAAGAAAATCCCCCCCCCCCAAAAAAGACAACATGTTCCCCGTACCCGACCCAATCCACAATCCACATAAGCATTGCAATTGTTTTTCTCTTTTCTTTACGCATCCCGTATCACCGGAGTCAATTTACACCACAGAGCCTTCTTTTCCCAAAACACATACACCTTCTGCTCATCCCACTCAAAACTCTCCTCACACAAAGTAAAATCAAAATGAAAAATCGCAGTCGCGAGAACCAGTCGCATTTCATGCCACGCAAGACTTTTCCCCAAGCAATTCCGAGGACCGACGGCAAAGGGCTCGAAACTGTCCCGATGATCGTCCTGGTATTGGACATCCTCTCCCAGCCAGCGCTCGGGCCGAAACTCGGATGCGTTTTTGAAATGCTCCGCAGATCGATAGGTCGCGAGGTGAGATACGCCTAAGATGGTGCCTTGGGGTACGACTTGGCCGCAGACGACGAGACCTTCGGGGGCGATGCGCGGGAGGATTGATGGTAGGGGGGGATAGATTCGTAGTCCCTCTTGCAGAACTGCATGTAGGTACTTGAGGTGTTGTAAGGACTCCATGGTGATGTCGTCGGCAGTGCTGTGGGCGCTTCGAATTTCTTGACTCAGTGCTTGGAGGTATTGGGGATGGCGCAGCAGGTAATACATGACGCCTGAAAGTGCGGTGGCTGTCGTTTCTGTCCCTGCAATCATGAGGATGGAGGCTGTGCTGTGGTACTCGTCGAGGGTGAGGCCATCTGCGACTTTGCTCTTCTCGAAGATCTTGGTCCACAGATCGGGCCTTTCTGGCGTGCTTGCAAGCCTGCGATCCGCTCGTTCTTTGGAGTCGTTCCAGTATTGCGACCGCTTCAGCTGCGCATTGGGGTTGTTCAGTAGGAGAGTGTTGACGAGCCATTCAGTAAACCAGTTAATCATTTTAAAGGCACGCAGCTTGGCCATTTCCTTGGCACTGGAGAAGATGGCCTGGACCCAAGCAGAGTATTCGCCATTCTCGAGCATGTGAAGGTCTTCACTGAATGCCAAGTCGCCCATGATGTCGAAGGTGGTGCAGTTGAAGTACTTGAGAATGTCCACCTTTTCGCCGGCTTCTGCCTTTTGCTGAAGCTTCTCTTTCATCTTGTTCATCCAATGGCCCAGCAGAGGCTCCAGATCCTTCAATGTCTTGTCCGCAAAAGCAGGAGACAAGGCCTTCCTCTGACGGGCATGGTTGGCATCGTCGGCGCTGACCAGGTTATGGACTCCGTTGGGAGATGCGACGTAAAAGGACGGGTCTTTTGCGATACTGGGCTGACCATGCTTGCGATGGCCATAGATGTCTTTGTGTGCTTGCGCTCCCGCAGCATACGACAGTTTGTTGGGTGCCACTCTCACCACCGGTCCGTACTTGGCGTGCAGTGCGACTTGATCGCTGGCATCGTTTCCTTGGGCCAACGAGAGCAATTCTGGGAATCTGCTCAAGGCTCGAAGCTTTGGCCCCGGGAATTTTCTCAGAGGACCAAGGAAGGCCTATCGGGAGACAAATGGTCAATTGTTACCTTACCGAAGTGAATGATCCAGCCAGATATGTGGGGATACTGACCACATAAAGTGCCGAAGCGATCGTGTATAGAGCATAGAGTGCAATGAAGTAGACTTGTATCCGGACGACATCGGTCGCCTTTACGCTGTGAATGTCGTCAAGTAGACTGGAATCGTAAGCCATCAGAGAGAATGGAGAATGGAGAGGCGTTCAGGACAGAGACATCAATGAGAGAATTAGAGACATAAGGAAAAGGAAGTTGGCCGTGCCTAATATACCAGAGGAGTTGTCGTAGTACGTAGCTACATGTCCCTGGTCTCGGGCAATGAATGGTGTTGCCTATGCCTGTGCCTATGCCTGTGCCCATCAATTGCTTGTGTTGGTCCCAAGAGCAGCAGGACGCGATATCATCATCCACCAACGACTGCGTCACAGTACAAGTGTACAAGGCAGCAGAAGGAGAGGAGAAACATCAAAAAAAAAGGTTGTACCTCGCAGAAATCCGATCGTTCCTCGCATTCTGCTCGTATAAGAGCGGCTTGCACTGCCGTGACGAATCATCTTCATGTTGCTAACCGGGGACGGATCTCCCGAGCCTCCATTGGTGATCCTTACCTGTAGGGCGCGGTACGACCAGACTGGACCAGTAAGGACTGTAATAGTGAAGACGGTACTACCGGGTACTACCTCCTAACTGCATATACCGGACAAGCAGTGATGAAAAGTCAACAAAGTGTCGATTGCCAAGGAGCAGCAGCAGCAATAGCAGCAATAGCAGCAATGAAACAAAAGGCGAGCAAGCAACTCCAAAAGAACTCCTATCATAATGGCACTCTACTCGTTCCGAATTCCTCACAATCCATATTCGCATCTTCGCATATCCCACTCAAACCTATGCATGCGCCACTCAATCCACCTTCCGACCCTCCTCGCTTTCAGAATACCCAAACACTTCAGAGAATCAGAAATAAACAACAACAACAACAACATCCCTCCCTCGGAATACCTTCACAACACGCACATGCGTGGCTACGAGATAAAATCCGAGGGCCTCCTCAATATACACCCAAGGCTGAGTAAAAAACGTGTCCTACCTATCTATACTTTTTATTGCCTACAAGAAAAGCCACGTATACCTGCTTGTGGCGTAGTATTGTACATGGAGGTAGGTAGTCATCAAATGAATGAAAAAAGAAAAGAAAAAAGAAAAGAAAAAGAAAAGATCTCGTTTAGAAGTTATACGGGATATACGAAATAAGGTAAACATGAATCTTCCTCCTGTACACGATCGTTCGCGGGAAAAGAAAGGAAAGAAAAAACTAGGCCTGGAGGCAGTGCAGTGCTGTGCAGCGTCAAACACATCTTCCTCTCGATTCGCCCTTGTGTTCAATGTTGGTTACAACAACAACTTCGTTTTTTTTTTTTTTTTTTTTGCCAAGCAAAAACCGAGGTGAGACACGTCAACCGCCACATCAGTACGAGTATCAGCCACTGTTTACTGGCTTGCTTGCTTGCCTGCTTGCCCGACTGGCTACCTACCTCCTACCTTACTTACCTTTTACTCTCCCGGCCAAATATATCGAAAAGGAGAAAGAGAAGTAAGGAAGGAAGACTAGGTAGGTACTAGGTAGGTAGAATCTTTTTTTTCATCTTGTACTGTCCTCTAGGTATACAAGATAGCTATCTTATTAGGTACTGTACCCCCCTAACCTGTATCTACTATAGGTACATACATGTACATACATACCTCATAGGGGTACCCGCATTGGAGAGAGAGAGGGGAGGAGGTTAACAAGGAGGTACATGTACCTGATCTACTATCTATCCATGACGCATGCACTTTGCTCTCTTACATGAACGTCACTTTCACTTATACATGCGTATGTTATCACTGGGACACTTGGGAAATGATGCAAACAACCTCTGATCGAAAACACAAATCTTTCTTTGTATTGTTGTTGTTACAGCTTGTGGCGGGCACAGGTCTCCATGGGTATATGAAGACTCTATCAAATCCAGCCAACGCCCGGCCTCGTAGTTGAAGTGAGGCCCGGTGAGACAGCTTCTAGTTGCTGGCTAAATCTTTCTTTGTTGAACGCCCAAGCGCCTTGCAATACTTTTTTTGGCCTCTGAATGCCCTGTTGAAAGACAACCCCTTTCCCCCCGAGTAGTGGTATCTCTGCAGTCCGAAACAAGTGTTGAAACATCGCTCATAAACATCATTAAATCCTCATCGTGCACGCTCTCTAGTAGCGGTACATGTCCGTCTTGAAAGGTCCCTCGATCGGCAGAGACATGTACTCTGCCTGTACCTCGGTCATCTTGGTGAGCTTCGCGTTGACGTGGTCCAGATGGAGGAGAGCGACCTGCTCATCCAGAATCTTCGGCAGCACGTACACACCAATTGGCATGCGTGGCACACTCGACTTGACTTGTCCCTCCTCTTGGATCTTGACTGGGCCGTCTGCCTCGCCCTCAATGGCACGTGCAAACTCGACGTACTTGGTCGCGAACTCTCTGTCGCCAGCCTTGTACAGCATGATCTGTGCAAGGACCTGGTTGGTGAAGGAGCAGGACATGACGAAAGAGCTGTGACCGGTGGCACAACCCAAGTTGACCAGACGACCCTCTGCAAGGAGAATGATGTGGCGGCCGTTTGGCATGAGGAAACGGTCGACTTGAGGCTTGATGCTGACGACTTCCTTGGCCGTCTTCTTCAACCACGCAACGTCGATCTCGATGTCGAAGTGACCAATGTTGCAGACAATTGCGTCCTCACGCATGACTTCGAAGTGCTTACCAGTGATGATGTCGCGGCATCCAGTGGTGGTAACGAAAATCTGAGAGATAGGAGCAGCGTCCTCCATGGTGACGACTTGGTAGCCAGCCATGGCTGCCTGAAGTGCGTTGATCGGATCAATCTCAGTGACGAGCACACGAGCTCCCATGGAGTGCAGAGCCTGCGCACAACCCTTGCCAACGTCACCGAATCCAGCGACGACAGCAATCTTGCCAGCAATCATGACATCGGTGGCACGCTTGATGCCATCGACGAGAGACTCTCTGCAGCCGTACAGGTTGTCAAACTTGCTCTTGGTGACGGAGTCGTTGACGTTGATGGATGGTGCAAGAAGGCCATTGCCCTTGCCTTTGTTCTTGAGCATCTTGTACAGGTGGTGGACACCAGTGGTAGTCTCCTCCGAGATACCGTAGCAGCCCTCGAGCATCTCTGGGTACTTGGTGTGCACGAGAGCAGTGAGATCACCACCATCGTCGAGAATCAGGTTGAGAGGCTTGCCCGATGGGAAAGCCTTCAGCTGCTGCTCCAAGCACCATTGGTACTCCTCCTCGGTCTCGCCCTTCCATGCGAACACTGGGGTGCCACTGGCGGCAATGGCGGCAGCGGCGTGGTCCTGGGTGGAGAAGATGTTGCACGAGGTCCAGGTCAGCTCTGCACCGAGTGCCTTGAGCGTCTCGATAAGGACGGCAGTCTGGATGGCTGTGCCAGGTCTGTCAGCTCATCACGGTCTTATCTACTCTCTGTATCCTGCCCGTCCTCGCCCGCCACCAATGCTCTTTGGATCCCCACCGCGTGGGGATCGAGACGGGGGAGGGAGATGGGGTGGAATGGTGGTAGACATACTCATGTGCAAGCAACCGGCGATGCGAGCGCCCTTGAGGGGCTGCTCAGCGGCGTACTTCTCGCGGGTCTGGACAAGGCCAGGCATTTCCTGCTCGGCCAGCTCAATCTCGCGTCGGCCAAAGGCCGCGAGGTTGATGTCTGCAACCTTGAACTGCGATGCTGGTTCACCCATCTTTGCGGTATTGTGACAGGATAATATGTTGAGAGGTGTGATGTGAGAAGTAGTGAAGGAGGTAGGTGGGTAGAGAGAAAAAGAGAGAGAAAGACACAGGAAGACAGAAAAAAGTGTGCAATATGCATTGAACTACCCCTCCGCACGCTCGGACACCGGCAGATGCGAGTGCCCCCACTCACTGCCAAGACGAATGGAACGGGTGCCGCTAACATTGTGTATGTTCATTCCAGGTTCCTTTGCCATGATTGTCAATCTCATGTCCATGTCACTTTCAACCTAAAAGACGAATGGGAAACACGAACCGTCTCACTCTGAACGTGTATGCCTCGTGGCTCGCTCTCTTTGGTACCTTACATATGCTAGAGGTATACCTACATCCTCTCTCGCTATGCAACAGACGCAAAGTGGACCAAATGCATGTTACAAGAATCCTTCACCAAAGCACTTTTGGTTCATCGAAGAAGAAGGTGCTCACTGGCTCCCATGAATGGCCATTCCGCTCTGTTATACATATGCTGTGCTTGCAGTGCGCCTTTCGGTCGCAGCTGTCGTGCTCAAAATCTGACTCCTTCCCGTCCTTTGCCCTTTTCAGAAATCTTCTGGAAACGCCCTGCAGTGCGCCTTGATGCTGTGGAACAAAAAATCTGGCAAAACTTGGCTGCGAGGCCAATAATAACCGGTATTACAAATTGGGAGTTGCTATCCCATGAGTGGTCTCGTATCGTCTACCCGTATGGATGAGCTCAAGGTGGAGAAGGTATGCTCAGATTTTCCATAGAATTAGTGAGACTGGTACTCTGATCGGGCAGAGGCAATCCGAGTCCATCATTATCCGCGGTGGCCTGTTTACGTCGTGATAGTCGTCGATTCGTTACATCATCATCTTGGGGGGAACCGAAGATGCTGCGTAGTGCAGTGGTTTCAGTGTTGTCAACCGTCTTTCGTCGCTGGGGACTGGTGTAGAGACCTTCAGTCTCACGAAGAGCATCTTTGACTTTGCGTTTCAGACCACTCACATATGGTACTATGTGACGAAGCGTAGCGGTGTCGAAGGGCACTTTCTTGTAATGTCCGCCAGGCATTGGAATCGCGTGGGATTCTACTGCACTCCGCTTCGATTGCAGCGCCGCAATGACCTTCTGTGCGACCAACTCCGAGTCCTTGCGAGGTCGTGTGACTAATTTGGGACTGCGCTCATGATCGTTTCCGGACCACGTATCAGGGTCTGAGGTTTGCGGGCCGAGCTTCGCTTGCCCGGACAATCTGTTGGCTCTGACAGGCGTAACGTCCTCGAACGCGGTGACATCAAAACCCGGCGAGGATGGAGGCGTACGGCGAGGCTCCAGTGTGTCTTCCTCGCTCTCTTGATCGGCGAGCTCAATCATCGCATCAACCTCCCGCCATGCCTGAGCATACGGCCCCGTGAGCATGTTCAATGTGACTGCACGTACACGCAGTTCTTTCAGCTCTTCAATCAACAGGCCCCACTCCCGCAGTAGACTGATGTTGGCGACAACGTTCTGTTGTTGTTCGCGTATGGACTTTGGGACAAACATAGCGTGGCCACTATCCACGCGCCGTGAGTCCTGTTCGAGCTTATCATGAACGGATCCGGCAGGCTCTTCAAAGTCGAAATCATCGTTCCAATCTTCCGTGACTCCTTTGCTGCCAACTCCCCAAGTTCCAAACTTGTTTGCTACTACGCTGCTGCGTTTACTGTCAGAGTCAGGCACGACTGGTACGCTGTGACTTCGGGCATGCATTCCACTTGGGGGTCGACGTCCAGCCGGCCGACTCCCCCTGCTGTCTTGATCCTTTTTCCCATGCACGGTGCGTGGACGCGGAGGAGAGCAATTGGGATGACTAGGACTTGGCTGCGGCTCCGCCCAGTCGAAAAGACTCGGCTTGTCGAGTGGGGAGTACCCATGGCGGTCGGGAGTAGACTTTGCAGAACGGGTGTGTCCAGGTCTCAACGCGGCACTAAATCGGGGCGGTATCGTCTGACCAGGATGGAGTTTACCCAGGGCAGGATTCGAGGCACGCTGCTGTATAATGCGGCCTCCATCCAGCCTTTCTTCGTCCGCAAGTTCCCAGTCGATGTCGTCGGCATCCGGCATGAGACGCATCACAGGTGGAGAGGATGAGAACACTTGCATGGCACCTGGCCTTGCTGACGGAGTGGAAGTCATGCTCCTATTACGGAGGGATCTGACTGGCGTGCTGACGACACTTCCTTCCTCCTCAATCGTGCTGTATCGTTCATTATGCTCATGCCCGTCGCTCAGAAAGTCCCGAAGTCTGGTGCTGCGGCCAGATGAGAAGGTCGGCGGTGACTCGTCAAAAATCGTATCAATTGGTGGACCTCTACGTCCCGAACTGCTGCGCGTGGTTCTTGTTGGAATCGAGTCGTAGTAAACATCACTTTGATAATCAGTGCTATTTCCACCTATTGAGTGACGCCCACTTTCCGAGCCAATACTTGATGCGATCTCAGATGGCGTTGCAGACCCTCTCGGTATCCTTGCTGCTGTCGTGATACCAGCATCGAATGGCGTGCCGTTCTGATCGGGTGTTTGCGCACGAGAAAGAGACGCAGACGCAGATATCGGTTCCACGGCATTCTGTGCTTGGGACAATTCGCCATTCAGATGGAGACCCACTTGGTGCGTAATGTCAGGCTGGAAAGTGTAGTTGCTAGACGAGGAAGAGTAGATACTCCGCTGTGATGATGCGGGATCAGTGAGGTCGCGACGTTTTGCTGGCCGGTCAGAGTCGTTGCGTGTAGTCGTGTCGACGAGCCCGCCCATTGAGGCCGGTCTCGGTCTACGGATTGTTCTTGAGGACCAGGGTCTGATGCTGTTGCTCGTTGAGGGTCGTTTCCACAGAGGTTGTGGTCCGGTGGAAAGAAGATCTCCAATGGAGAAAGAACGTCGCGGAGACGCGCTTTCTTCAAAATGCGCCACTGGTGTTGGAAATGGGGAGGACGCTGTACTTTTTGCAACACCTGGCCCAGAGGAATACGTATTGTGTTCAAACTCGTTCATACCATTGTCCACCCCAACAGCGTCCACAAAGACCAGTTCTCTCGCGGACATCAGTGTCGGTGTATGCTTCCTATCGGCATATAACCGCCGGATGGGATTGGGAATGCCCGTGGAACCCCGCTGCTTCGACATTGGAAGCTGCTCGGAAAGTACAATCCGTGGCGAGAAGTATGATCTCTGGTGAGCAGCGTGTGTTCCCGTTTCCCCCGCGCCACTGCGGGATGTCATGCGGCTGCTCCTGTCTGAACTGGAAAGTCTGTTCTGCAGAGTCGCGGATCGTTGATGACTCGTGGCCGGTCTTCGAAACACTGGAATGCGCGAGGTAGACGAGCCATTTGCGCTACTCGACGACGCGCTGCGTTTGACCAGCTTGTTGGCACCCAGAGCGTTCCCAGGCTGCGATATCGTGCTCTCATTGAGAATGGGCGTCGGCGAGCGGGTCTGAGAGATTGCGAGCGAGGCATTGGAGTGCGAGACGGCAGCAGAGTCTGGTCGGGATCGAGAGCTGGGAGTGCGGCTCGAATCTCGTGAAGTTGTAAGTGTGCTGGAGAGGCGTCGCAGCCACGCACCATTGGCTGCGGGACCAGAGGCTGGCGTTGTGTCAGATGCTCCGCTGTATTCTTCACGCTGCTGCTTCTCTTGCTGCTGCGGTCGCCGCAGGGATCGATCCATGCCCGTCGTGCTGAAACCTGCGTAGCTGTGCCTTTTGCTTCCTGGTCTGTTGATGGGAGTGTTGGCGGAATTGGAGCGCGTCCTCGTCCCATCGCCGCGTCGAGTGGGCAGCGGTGCAAACAGTTGGTGGCGGGCGATGTACGTTTCAACGGTCGTGGTGGTGGTGGTACTCATATCGGCGGCAGCACGCGCAGTGCCTGGAATGTAGCCACGGCTGTTCTTGCCACTGGTTGGACCGTCTGGCAAGTGGTGCTGTAGCTCATCGGCGGCAGAGTCGCGATTGCCGTTATTGCTGTTGCTGTTGCGGTGACTGCTGGAGCTTGCACCCGGCGAGGAGTCTGAAGAGGTGAGGACCAGGCCGAGGAAGGCAAGTGAAGTGATGGTAGCAGTGGCTCCCAGCGTCGAGACAACTGTTGGCATGCCTCCAGACCGCACGGCCAGCCTACAGTATGGGGAGAGAACGACAGGTCGGGGGGAAGAGGATGCGGCTGAGACCAGTTAACCATGTCTCTGGTTGCGCATGTTGTTGTCCGCCTCCGCTACTGCCAGCATGGCATCTGCTGTTTCACAACGACAACGAGCGACTGGGCCAGATGGGCGCGAAAGGCAAGGGTGCAGAGAGCGGGTAACGAGACTGAAGAGAGGGGCTTGCTTGTATAGAAGTTGGTATCAACCCTCAGATCCTGGTCACACTAAGCAGATAGGTTAAAGCGCATCACCAACAGGGCCCGTTGACATGTCACAACAACAATATTCGAAAAATGATACCTTAATCACCTTTCAGCTCACTCCTTCCGTGGCACGCGACCGCCCCATCATCATCATCATCATCCTTCATCACGGACGGTCCTAGTCGTCGTCGTCACCGACTCGGACTCAAATACATGACATGAATTCCTGTAGAGTGTAGCCGCTCGCATACGTGCAGTGCGGTACGGTGCCTAGAGGTAGGTACCTAGTCACCTTTTCCGGGTGAGCACCGAGTATCTCCATGATCGAATGCGTGCCCTTGGGCGTCGCGCGACAACGCTCCATGTCCAGGTTTGCCCACGCACAATACTTGATCGTACCCGAACCTGCTCTGCCTGGATCGGCGAGGGGCGGAAAGTCTACAAGCGATCCACAAATGATGGAGAGAGAACTCGCTCAAGGCTGACGGCTGCATCCTGGCTACGAAACGGCGTATCCACCCAGATATCTCAGCTGCTGTTGCTGCAAGCTGCTCTTCACCTGACACCTAGGGCAGTGGACCCAGCCGCGGACCCGCGCTCCGCCCATTGCAGCCCCGCGAGCCATTACGATTCGCTCTGGAGCACAACGTACATACATATAGTTCCTTTGACAGCTCCCGTGTTTGAGCCTGCACAGCCTCGGTGCCTGGAGATGGCCAGATGCAGCGGGCAGCTCTCTTCTCTACAAGCGAGCTCGAAGCGCGCGCGGGGAGACAAGGTGAAGTTGGCACCAGGTGAACTTGGACGGGCACCCCAACTGTCTACTGTGAGCTACAGTATGTACCTACTAGGTTCGATGCCGTCAACCGGGTAACTGGAGCACATCACTGCAAGGGCGCAAGGAGGCGTATGTCTTGCAGTGATCACGGCATCGTTATCCTGCATGGCTGCTGACCGTCCGTCCGTTCAGCATGAGATGGACATTACAGATACCGAAGGAAGAAGACGTCCGACTGCTTTGCCAAGCGGAGTCAAGAAGGCCGGCGCCGGAACTCTCTAGAATGATCAATCACGTTGACGATCCTGCACAGCGCCACCTGATAGAGCGCCGGCCGAGGTCGCACGAGCCAAAAAACGATCACATAGCAACAGCATGGGTTTCAAGTCGGGCCATGATGAGACAGCGTGTGAACTCACGGGCGTTGCTGAACAACCTTCAGCGTGTCACTGTTGACGGATAGGCAAGACTGAATCGGCCGCAAGGGCGTCTGGTTGTCCGACGTGAAGGCTGTTTTACGAAACACAAGATTGATAATGATGATGATGAGGTGTAGCTTACCTCCTATGATCCCTGTCCATGCTAAGAGGCTGCCTTGCAGCTTTCCGGGCGATGATTGGGAATTGATTGAAAATGATGGAGAATTCAATCTTTCAATGGCGTGCCCACTGCCCAGCACTACATGGGTACCTCTCCCGTGCGACCGCTCAATCTGGCAGTTACACCACCCAAGAGGCGATCGATCTAATGTCCAGATTGTCCAGATATACTTCTGTGCCTGTACTATAGACGAGACAACCGCATTGCACAATGCACAACTCTCTGCATCATTCCCGTAGTGTGCAGTAGTGGTCGGTCGGATGCACGAGAGCCTGCCATATGATTTCCATTGAGCAAGGGTGAAACAGTACTTTTTTTTGTACCTTTTTTGTACCTTTGTCCCTTTTTTTTCTTAGGGGTTATTCTTACACGCTCCCAACGCGATCACGTCGGGGTCTCTTCCAAAGTATGATTGCCCGCTTTGAGAGAACGGGGAGACCAGTCGCATCATCAGATCAGAGGCGAGAAGCAGCCGTGAGCAATCTTCTCATCATCTCGTCCAGGGAATAGAGTGCATTTTGTGATGTATCCCGTCCCGTTCCCACGAGTAGAAAGCAATGTCTCTACCTCCATAGGTGGGAGTCTAATTTTGTCATCCGGTACGCTAGCTCCATTCGGGTGTTTAAAGAGGGGTCTCAATTTTTCCAAACACGTCGGGTATTCTACCTCGTAGCGGGTACTGCTGTACAACAAAATAATCCGCTTTGCCACGCTTGTTGACCACGCACTGAGCGCCGCCGCCGCCTGCAGACCGACGCCACCACCGACGAGTCAAATCCATATCGGCCTTGCAAAACTGGTCCGCACGCGAGCTGGCCGTCATCCGGAGCACCATCCGGCCACCCATACCACACGTCCCATTGTGATAGTCGCGATGCAGTCCGATATACGAGAGCAGCTGCCACAGGTCGATCCGGTCGTGGCAGAATATGCTTCCGGATATCTCGAACATGAGCATGGCTCCGATGAAGCTGCCGCAGCCATCTTGCAGCTTCTCTTGTCTGCATCGGGGGATCTTTCGGGTGAGAACGAAGCCTCAGTGCAGAACTTGGTCCAGAAATTCGTCTCGCGTCTCCACAGCCAAGATGGCATTGATGGGGGGCGGCGGCGACAACAGGCTCCTTCAGCCAAGAGGCTGGACCAGACCATCCAAGTGGCCTCGCAGCGAGGAGTCTCCTCGACCTTGGGTCTGACCGGTGCTACTGTAGACTTGGAATCTGCAAACACACGCAAGGTCGAGTCTCGTGTAGACAAGAAGAAGCTTGAAAAGGCTGAACGTAAGCTGCGTGCGAAACAAGACCGAAAAGTCTTCAAAACCGTCGAGTATGAGGCTTCTCGGCTGCTCGACCAGCCGGATGAGCAGCAGTCATACGAGGAGTTCTTCATGGCGGTCAACCCGCTGCAGTTGGGTGCAGACTCGCAGTCCAAGAGTAAAGATATCAAAGTCGATGCCATTGATATCTCCATTGGTGGTAAGCGTATCTTGATGGATACGAACCTGACGCTCGCCTACGGCCGCAGGTATGGTCTGGTCGGGCAAAATGGTATCGGTAAATCGACATTGC
The DNA here is from genome assembly GCF_000320565.1 of Sphaerulina musiva SO2202. NCBI lineage: Eukaryota > Fungi > Ascomycota > Dothideomycetes > Mycosphaerellales > Mycosphaerellaceae > Sphaerulina > Sphaerulina musiva. The sequence continues at coordinate 4,648,879 of NW_016017383.1, forward strand.
TCCGAGCCCTCAGTAAGCGAGAGGTGGCGATTCCTACTCACATTTCTATTCTTCACGTCGAACAAGAGATTACGGGAGATGACACACCGGCACTACAAGCAGTGCTGGACGCCGATGTGTGGCGGAAACATCTTCTGAGAGAACAGGAGAAGATCACCAAGGAGCTCGCAGAACTCGAGGCCGAGCGATCGTCCATGGCAGACACGTCCACAGATGCGGCACGACTCGATCAGCAACGCGAGGGTCTCGATATCACGCTGAGTGATGTCCAAGGCAAGCTCGCAGAGATGGAGTCGGATAAGGCAGAGCCACGTGCGGCCAGTATTCTGGCTGGTCTGGGTTTCTCGCACGAGAGACAGCAGTTCGCGACCAAGACCTTTTCTGGTGGTTGGCGTATGCGTCTTGCTCTGGCGCGTGCACTGTTTTGCGAGCCTGACCTGCTACTGCTGGATGAGCCGTCGAACATGTTGGATGGTAAGTCTCATCTCGTTGGTGAGAGATCGTGCCATGGTAAACTGACATTTCCACAGTTCCGTCCATCACTTTCTTGTCAAACTACTTACAAGGCTACCCCAGCACAGTCCTGGTTGTATCTCACGACAGAGCCTTCCTGAACGAAGTTGCCACAGACATCATTCACCAGCACTCTGAACGTCTCGATTACTACAAAGGTGCAAACTTCGACTCGTTCTACGCGACCAAAGAAGAGCGCCGCAAGACCGCGCAGCGAGAGTACGAGAAGCAGATGGGCGAACGCGCTCATCTGCAAGCGTTCATCGACAAGTTCCGCTACAACGCCGCAAAGAGTTCCGAAGCGCAATCCCGCATCAAGAAACTGGAGCGCATGCCAGTCCTCGACCCGCCCGAGAGTGTCTACACTGTACACTTCAAATTTCCCGATGTCGAAAAGCTCTCTCCGCCCATCATACAAATGGATAATGTCACCTTTGGCTACAGTCCCGACAAGATCCTTCTCAAAAATGTCGACCTCGACGTCCAACTCGACTCCCGCATCGGTATCGTCGGACCCAACGGAGCCGGCAAGACCACCGCACTCAAACTCCTCATCGGGGCCCTCTCGCCCACTTCAGGTCTAATTTCCCAAAACCCCCGTCTGAGAATCGGCTTCTTCGCCCAACACCACGTCGACGCCTTAGACCTCAACGCCAGCGCCGTAGGCTTCATGGCCGCTCAATACCCAGGCAAATCCGACGAAGAATACCGTCGCCACCTCGGAGCCTTCGGCATCACCGGCATGACCGGCCTCCAAAAAATGGCCCTCTTATCCGGAGGCCAGAAATCCCGCGTCGCATTTGCGTGTATCGGCTTACAAAACCCTCACATCCTCGTCCTGGACGAACCTTCCAATCACTTGGATATCGAAGCCATGGACGCTCTCAGCACGGCGTTGAGCCAATTCCAAGGTGGTGTCTTGATGGTCAGCCACGATGTGACCATGTTGCAAAACGTGTGCACGAGCTTGTGGGTGTGCGATAATGGTACTGTCGAGCACTTTGATGGCACGGTGAAGGATTATAAGAAGAGAATTACGGCTCAGGCGGGCGATGCGGGTGTTGTTGCTCAGCATTAAAAAGAACCTCTCCGTCATCCCTGATCTGTCTGTCTGTCTGTCTGGATATGGACATGATGGAGTGTGGTGGTTACATAGGTACGTTATAGATGCGAGAGTGCGAGAAGAAGAAACACCATCTTCACGCGCAACACGGCAACAACAGGCAGTGTCGACTACATAATTCGTGTATTGGACACCAAGAACTCTCTACCAAAGAACTCTCTACCAAAGAGTCTGTGTCTGTCTCTTTCTTACTGACCATCCCTAGTCGTCTACAAGTACCGCCCTCGACAGTACCCATAAGCAAACACCTAAAAGTACCTAAGTATATGTACCCAAGGTACCTAGGAGGTAAGGTAAGTATCAATCGAGAAAGCCAAAGACACTGTGTCTAGCACAGTTGCCTAGTCAAGTCAATCACTCAATCACTCAGTTAGTTCAATCAGTTATAAGAACATCCTCCACCCCCACCCATATACACCTACCCACCTACCTACCTACCTGACCTCTGGATACTACTCACCTTATCGTACCCTAGAAGCCGGAAATTTCGAAAAGAACCAGAAACGAAAGAAAAAGATAGATATTAGAACAGATACATACATTACTTAGGTATACCGTATACATGTACTGTAGGAGGTAGGATAAAGAGAAATGTAAATTGTAATCCTAAGGTATCATCCTAGTCAATAATAGATAAGGTAGGCAATACTTACATGTACCTGTAAGTGTAGGTAAGGTATCATATCAATAGTACATGTCAAATAATACTAGGTAGCGATTTCTACATCTACGGTAAGGTTATTTATTTCTCTTCTATTGGAACATTGATTCTTTAGCCTATCGAGTGATTCGAGTCGGACTCTAGAAAAAAATCTACAAACGGGGAAGACCTAGAGTGCAGACCCCTGTAGGCAACCATTTCCTCGATACCTTGTGCCTGCTTGCTTAGGCAGCCGAATAAGGAAAGAAAATATGAATACGATTGTGACTCATTGGTCCATCCATCAATCAATGGAATCACGCCACCAAGCCAAAGCCCTAAATTACTCCCAACTGCAAGGTACTCAAGTCCATCTCTATCTAAATCCCATTTGACCTCCTCTCGACTTCAGGTATGATCCCATCCCAAGAAACTTTCAAACTGGTCGGAAAAGGGAAATACTGGTCCCAATCCTCGGTCAAATACAGGTGATAGTGCCAACTCTCGGGCAGACCCCCAGTCTTCGAATCACCAGGTACAAATTCCTTCAACACCTTCTTGATCTGGTGTTCTTGACTGCCTCCATTACCAACAGCAACAGGTGCAGCTCTCAAGTTGTCCAATCTTCCGACAACTTTCAACATGGTCGTCAAAGCCACCCTGGTCATGGGGAGACCCAAGCATTGATGGGCTCCATGTCCCAGCATGAGATAACTGTCCAAAGGTCGATCGAGGACGACGACATCCGGATCCGGAAAGGCTCGAGGGTCCCGAGATGCAGCTTTGAAGTTCGCCATGACGATATCTCCCTTTTGCAATTTATGCGTAAAAACACCATTCTCGCTCCCCGGGAGATTCGTGAGGCCCGTATCGTCCACAATGGTGGTATCCTTGGTCGTGAAGCGGAAAGCACCAGTTTCGCCACTGAGACGTGCACCTTCCATGAGATAGTGCATCAACACGTCATCTGCCTCTGGAGTGTCGAGCTTAGCCAATCTGTTGATTTCCGGGAGATGCTCTTTGCCTTCAGTGAAGAAGTAATCGAGCGCTTGTGCAAACAGTTGGCCTTGGTTAGGGACCATGCCGCCGACTGTGCCCATGATATGACCAAATACCAGCTCTTCGGTGTTCATGTGCGGGTTCGCTTTGCACAGTTGGGCGATCATATGCACGCCATAATCTGCCAGTGGACCATTGTTTGGCTTGACGGCATCGATGAGCGTCTCCGCGAGTCTTCCGGTTTTCTTAATACTCTCGACTTGCAGTGCCATGAGTTTTCCCAGTTGTTGACAAGCTTCACGAGCCTTCATGCGCAGCGGAAAGGATTTCGGTGGGTCTAGATCGAAGAAGACGCAAATGAAGACCTAATTCCGCACACACACACATTAGCTCATGTCGTTATCGCATGTCCTTGAGTGAGCTCGTCACTTACCGCAGCCATGATCAAATACATCTGCTGCTCGGTGAAGATCCCTCTAGGAAACTCCTTTGTCTTCAACGGCAACGAGAACAGTTCGCTCCCAAAATGCACGTGTGCAATGTTGCTTACATCTCTCACAAGATCCACATAATTCACTCCCGCCAATGTATAACTCTTCTCCTTCAGCAACTCCGTAGTCTTTCTCTCGTAAAACTCCCTCACTGCTTGCAGCCATTTCTCGTTGCCCTTCGGCTGAGTGGTTGATGCCCCGTTTGTAAAGTACATGGCCTTCTCCATCATCATTCGTGACTCGGCATTTTTGGGGCCGTCACCAGCAAGCATGAAGTTGCGCACTTGGTGGCCCATCAGGAACTCCATTGCGGGGCCCCATGTAACGTGGTAGGTGGCTTGGTCTTCAGTCACTTGCTTGACTGCTGCTGCACTGAAGAGTACCACGGGGTGCTTCTTTTCAGTAGGTCTGTCGAACTGGTAGAGGTGATCCTTGTTCAGACCTTTGAGAATGGTGGACATTTCTGAAGGGATCTGTAGATACGTTAGCTCCGGTCATACAACACCGGCCATCCCTCTGCTTGTGAAACGACTCACGGTCATCGGATAATGCGCATAAACACTCATTGGATCAAAGCTGTTCGGCAGCGCCCTCAGCAACAGCTTGTAGAAAACACAGCCATTATCAATCGTCAAGTCGCTCGAAGCTTCCTGGAAGCCCCAGTTCGTGAGGAGAGCAGGCGTGTACGAGCTGGTGTAGAATCTGTCGCCTCGGACCAACGCCACGGCATCAGATAACACGCCACGACTGGTAGTAAATGACGGGCAAAGACCCGAGCCAGGCAGTTTAGGATCCTTGGCATCTTCCACTACTAATCCAGGATAAAGTTCCACTTGATCGGGAGTGTCATAGAGGTGTCGAAGGGCGTCAGCGACCTCCTTGTTGTCGGTGATGGATTCGAACGTTTCATGGGGAGTGAGGTCGAAATGTTTACGCATCTCATTCAATGTGGCGCACTTCCATGTCCGAGCCTGGCGGATCCCGAGGATTTCAATGGCTTTCATCACAGTGGGAACTTGCTGCGGCCCCATGGTGTTGGCGCAATCTTCAATACTACTGATCAGGAGTTCTGCTAGCTCGTCATCCTTGAAGTTCCCAGCGAATGGGCCCGTTTCGACACGGTCCATTCTCTCTTCTTGCAGAGCAGGCCAGTGGCGCTCGTTGGGCTCCTTGGACTCGGTCTTGGCTTGTAGCTGCTGCAGCGCACCCAAGAATTTGTACATGTGTTCTGGCTTGTGGGCGTCGGCTGCTGCTATGCTGGGAAACATCTCTTTGAACAATTGCTGTGTCCACAGATCGTCTCGATGTGAAACAGCGGAGTGCCATCTGTAAACGAGATTGAACTCTGCGGCACACTGGTTACCGGTGCCAACGGGCGGGCCATCGACAATATTCACGCGTGGGTCGAGCTGCCAGTTGTCGTCGGTCCTATTCAGATTCAAAATCGTTCGCACGTAGTCTGTAGTGGTGGCAGTCAGTAGCCACACCGGCCTCGAAACCTTGGCGAGGGAAATCTGTTTAACTCACCAATGAGAATCATATTGATGTAGAGCCCACAAGTAATAAGTCTCGCAGTCTGGAAAAGATCGTCATCCCTCTTATCCAAATCCTTCTCCCCATATCGATCGACCGTCTTCTGTCGTGGATTGACACTGAATCTGTCATCCTCATTGATCTTTGCCAACTGCTCCACCACATAATTATGGTATCGATTGAAGCAGATCAGCAGCGCACCCACACCTGGTGGGAAAGTCAACAATCTCGTCTCGGAGAAGCAATCAGGTTTGATCTTCCCGTCTTGGAAAGTTCTCATGCGCTTCTGCTCTTCCCAGTTGGAACCATAGAGTGGCGCCAGATCCAGGTAGGAAGATGTGTTGGATTTGTTGTAATCTGCGTGATCGGTTCGGAAGATATCATGGATAATGATACTCGCCAGATAGAACAGCATACTCGAAATGCGATTGGGGTGTGGAGTGGAAGAGCCCTCCTTCCGGGCCATGAGCGAGTCAAATAGAATGCCCGGATCGGGTAGAACGCCGGGTTGCTTGACCTTCGGCGCTACTGTTCGTGCATACGGCATGCCCGCTTTGCCAATGTTGGGGTTTTTGTAGCTGTTGTTACTCCCATCTGGTTGTCGGAATTGGAACTCGTCGCTGAGAAGGGTTTGAGGAGGGTGTTCGAGGTCATCCCAGAGGGTGGTAACCAAGCTCTCGGTAATCTTCTTCTGGAGGAAGCCGTCAGGCATCTTGCAAGCCACTGCAATCATACTCTCCATCAAGTATTGCTTGTCGTTCAGAGGTTGACCAAGCTTGGAAGCCTTGACGGCTTTGAACAGCCCGTCTAGATCCTTGACATCTTGCCTACCGATATCACGAAAGATCTCATTCACGTCCTCCCAGAGGTTCTCCTTCTCTGGTTGTGGTAAATATGAGCCATCGCCGGAATGCGTGGGCAAGGGTGCTTTGACGGCAGAAAGGAGCGTCTTCATCTGCTGCAGCGACTGCCATACATTTGCCCGAGCTCTGTCCAGTGTCGACATTTCAGGCTCAGGCGGTGATTCGATGCCATCTGTGTGTGCTGTTTGCGTTCTCATTGGCTTGCCGTTCACGATACTCTCATACTGGCGAGGGTTGTTCTCACTCTTACTGCCATTTGTGGCAAACTTGGGGCTAGGAAAGGAGTTAGCGGCTCGCGTCATGTTGGATGTTGTGTGAAAAAGCAGCAAAAGGTACTATGTAGCAGCATGAATGTGCGGAATCCTGGTTGGCAGACTGAGCTCGTCTTTCCAAGGCGGGCACCAATCCTTGTCGAGGCCGGTTTCGAATTTATCGCCTTCGCATGGCGCTTTCGGCAACGGTTTATTGCACGTGTCTGATCTCATTCTGGAGGTTCCAACACGGGCTCGAGGTCGCCGTCTTGCCATTGCCGCATCGGGTACTGGATCTTGCTTCACCCCATCCAACCAGTCGTCGTGCTTGGCAGTACCAATACCGCCACTGGTCGTGATAAGGCTGCCCCGAAGCTGTCTTGACCTGTACGAAGTTGTCTCTGGCGTCCCATTCGGCTGCAGCAGCTCCCGCGGCTCGGTAGGTCTGTATCGTTTGTCGTTCATATTAATCTCGCTAAGAGATGTCTAAGGTCTAAGATAGGCAGATGTAGCAGGGATCGCGGCATTTCGTGCGAGATGGTCGAAGGGATTCAGGTTGCTATTAGGTTGGCGAAGAATGTCATGACCGGAGATGAGGTGGACGGCAAATGCGATGAGATGGTTCAAGACGGGAGGTTCCAGTTTCCTGTCCAATGGCTCCTGCGGTAAGGTATGTTGTAATATTTCCAGCGCTGAGGCAGGAGCTGCGGGTCTCCGGATGGGGCAAGTGCTTTCTATAAATTGGAGGTCGACTCTTACCTTTTCTGTTGTTCCATCATGGACATTCAGGTATGCTGCTTTTGCTGGCCAGCTGTCGGAACTGTGAGTGAAGTAAAGTATTGCGAGAAGAAGCACGGTGGGCGGTGTGGCAAGATTCAATAAGTGTAACTAGGTCCAATGTCAAGTCCCTGGGAATGCACAGGCAGTAATAATAAGCTCAGACAATCAGCATGGAGCAGCAACTTGTTATATACCTGGTAGTGCTAAGCCGAGGGCATGTCGACGTCGAAGTCGACGCCCTCTATCGTGACCGGTATACTACAGTACCTTACATGTATGGTACTCATCTGTCTCGCATCCGATCCATTTTTGACTTTGGGGACTGAGGCTGAGCGGCCGTCCCGATGCTCTCATGCATGCGCAGAGCACCAGCCGAGTCCCAAAGTATTGGCGGACATAAGGTAGGCGTCAGCTGTGAGGGAGGTCTGGCTAGGAGCTGTCAGCCAGGATGCAAGCCAGCCACCTGCATGGCAGTGGGCAGTAGTGGTGTAGGTAGTCCTGGTAGGAGGAGTGTGACTTTGTTCTCCTCCACCTGGTCTTGGCGTGTCGATCCCTCACCGACGGACGGCGGTGGGTTGGGGCGGAGCGGGGTGGAGCGGAGCAGAGGCAGAAGCAGAAGCCGAGACAGAGACATGAGGCGGGAATGTTGAAGGGGAACAATATTCGTATCTGTTGTACAACTCATGCTGTGCCTGACAGGCACATCGTCCACTTCACGAACCCGACTCGAACTCACTAGGAGGTAGAACAGCTAGCTATACGGCGGCCCGAGGCGGAGGGCGGCCGTTGGCACGTTGCATGTGTCAATAAGGTAATTCATCAACACCTTACTTGTGAGGAGGTAGGAGGTACCAATCTCTTCTTCTTCCCAATTCACTTCGTACCACGCATCACTCTGCATTCCAGGCTGTGCCGCCAGCAAGATGGCCTCCCGACCGGTGACTCTGCAGGTCAAGCCCCGAGGTGCGTACACCGAACGGCATGATCAATAGACACACCGGCGAAGAGATGGTGGTGTACCATCCATGTCCACGTAGCATCCATTACTCACATGCAGTGATCTGACAGGCAAACGCATTCCCTCGCTACCCGCCAGCACTTCCATCTACGTGCAAGGCAGCACCGCCGACCTCTACCACCGCATCGCCGCCGAGTCCAACTTCTCCGTGCACCGCCTGCGCATCACGCGGGAAGACGACGGCACCTTCATTCCCAACGACAAGACCAAGAGCGTCGAGTCCTTCCAGCTTCGCAATGGCAGCACCATCCTCGTCAAAGACCTGGGCCTCCAGATTGCCTGGCGAACTGTCTTCATCATCGAATACCTGGGGCCCCTCCTCATCCACCCCTTCTGCTACCTCGCCCGTCCCTACATCTACAAAAATGCCCCGCCGCAGCCATCTCAACTGCAGACCCTCTCCGTGGTCATGATTGCCCTCCACTTCCTCAAAAGAGAGCTGGAGACCTTCTTCGTCCACCGCTTCAGCAGCGCTACCATGCCCGCTTCCAACATCTTCAAAAACAGCGCTCACTACTGGCTCCTCTCCGGCTTCGAAATCGCCTACTTCATCTACTCCCCGACCCACCCGACCTCCACCTCCTCCTTGATTCCCCTCATCGACTACACTGCCGTGGCAGCTTACACCTTCGCTGAGCTCGCCAATCTCAACACTCACCTGATCCTCCGAAATCTGCGATCTCCCGGCGGCACGGAGAGAGGTGTCCCACAAGGGTTTGGATTCGCATGGGTGACTTGTCCGAACTATCTATTCGAGGTGATTGCCTGGGTCAGCATCTGTGTGGTGACAAGGAGTTGGACTACGGCTCTGTTCACAGCTGTGGCTGGTGGGCAGATGGCTGTGTGGGCGAAAAAGAAGGAGTCGAGGTACAGGAAGGAGATGGGCGCCAAGTATGCGAAAAAGAAGTTCGCTATGATTCCTGGCTTGATTTGAGGAGTGACTATCCGGGAAGAAAAGGACAAACAGCTTCGAGAGGTTGATGAAGAGGTGGACCATAGTATGCGGAGGAGAGATGGATGACGAACCAAGTGCTTCTCTCTGTCTGCTGGAAATATCCAGCTGACGGTATTCGGCTAGTCAGGCGACCAATCTGGAGACGGCCTCGCTCAGTTGAAGTAGAGCAAGCCATTCCCTTCATGCAGCAATACGATTTCTAGTCTCAGTGGGAACATGAAGCAGCTTGACCGACGGAAAGGTTCGCGGGCTCAGCAAAGCTTGCATGGACGGCAGTGGCTCAAGGTCAACAATGCAACAGATCTGAAATGGCACCAATAACAGAATTCCGGGAAAAGTCGTTACATCATCTACATATATTTCTGTCTCAAGCTAATACATCACAATACCTACTCCAGAACTTTCTACCGCTCGTCCAGAATCGCTGCCGACAGCCACTCCTGTGAGGGCAGAAAAGGAGAATCTGTAATTCGATGGCATAGTAACAGAAAACATTTCCCGAGCACTTGGGACAAGGCATTCATATGAGCACATGGTTGTCAAGGGAAGGAACGATGATGAATAATGTTCCAATCACATCACGGGATAGAACAAATCCTCCATCTACAACGTATATCGAAACCCTCTCAACCCCTCAATCACCTTCCCCCCAGCCTCAGCGCGCTGATTCGCACGCTGAAACTTCCACATCATACCCGCCGTAATCACGACCGTCAGTCCCGCAGCAATAATCGTCGTATAAATCCCCGGTCCATAACCCGGCTTATCCTCCGATCGAAACACTGTACTTCCCACAATCCCTCCAATCCCACCCGCTCCCACGAGAGTCGCGCTCGCAAACGCGCGTTTCCACTGTCCACGAATGTTGTTGGCTTGGAAGGAGAGAATGGAAGGGATATTCGCATTGCACGAAGTAGTGGCGAGGAAGACTCCAAAGTAGCGCGCTCCGGGGTTGGTGGCGAATCCCAGGAGGGGAAGACCGATGAGGCCGAGGATGGCGTTGAGGATGATGATGGGGCCGCGGAGGTGGTGTTTGTCTCCGTACCAGGCACAGCCGTACTGTGAAGAACATGATTTGTTAGTGCGGATTCCTTTTGGATGAAGATGAGGGAAAAGAAAGAATCTACTCACCATCCAGATCGCTGCCAGGACATAAGGTGGAGCAATCAGACATTCTGCCAGAGCTTCACCAAAGCCCATTCCCTCGTGAAGAATAATTGGCAAAAAATACGCAATGGCATATGTCGTCGTCGTCGTCAACCCAAACAAGGCCGCAAATCCCCAAATCTTACTATCCAATCCACAACGCAAATACGTCGCCAAGCGAAACGGTTCCGCAATCGCATCACTCCGATCCTGTTCAATGCGCGCCACGATGAAATTCGCCTCTTTCTGATTCAGAAATCCCAGAGCGAAGGATTTACTCTTCTGCGCTGCATTTTCTGGGAAATCGGCAATGGTGAAGGCGCCGATGATGGCTACGGCGCAGGTGATGAGGCCTTGCATGATGAAAATCCATCTCCAACCAGCGATGCCTTCCATCACGCCGGGCCGGAGGGTCGGGTTGGCTTTGGTGGGACCGTAGTGTTGACCGTAGTCTGGGCCGAGATTTCCGAGGCCGTTCATTTGCATGAAGCCGTCTGCTCGTTATTAGTCTGAGGCTATGGCATGACTGGGGGCAAGGTTCTTTTGTGGTACTACTGTACAAAGAGCGGTACGAGGGAAGGACTTACATGACATGATGCCGGAAAAGGCAGAGGATAAGCTTCCAATGAGGTAGAATACGGCATATCGCTTCTGGAGATCGTACCGCGGGTACCAGCAGGACAGCAAGTATGCACTTGAAAACGCATCCTGTCAGCCTTCTGTATGACGCGTGGATATGGAGGGATGTATTGTTGAGTACATGGATGTACTTACCACCCTGGGAAGAAACCGGCCTCGAACACGCCCAATACGAGACGAAGCGGGATCATCTGAGTCCACGTCTTCACAAAGGCGAAAGTAAGCATTGTGATTCCCCATAGAAGCGTTATCGACGGCAAGAAGATTCTAGGTCCAAGCTTTCTGAGGATGACGGTGGCAGGTGGTTGAAGGAACACATAGGTGATGAAGAACACCAGCACGATGGTCGAGTAGCGGAATCCAATCAACTTGAGATCAACGCCCATGCCCGCGACGACGGCGATTCCCAAATTCGTTCGGTCCATAAGTGACACGCAGTACTGCAAGAGAGTGTCAATGAACAACAGCCCACCAATGGTTATGGCGAGCCTGCTTTGCTTACCATGCAGCCCAGTGTCAAAACTAGCCGGATGTCGATACGCCGAATCAACTTCTTCTGCTCCTCTGCAGTCAGGGAGTGGAGACGGTCGTCGACAGTGGATTCATCGGAAGTCGTTCGTTCGAGATAGACGACTCCCGTCTTCTCTTGGTCGTGGTCAGCCATGGTGGCCATGGCAAAACCCTACCGACGGTCGTGAGGTGGTAGGTAGCAAGAGGGCGTGCGTCTTCTTGTGAGATTGAGTGAGAGCACACTTGATGATGATGATGATAAAGTGATGAGAAGCTAAGAGATGTAAGCCTGTAATCAGACCTGGGACCCCAGCAGCTTTATGCTGCACAGTCCTACAATGCCATCCGCTAGGTACTCCTCATGGCACTTTTTTTCATCTCTCAACAGGTCACAAGACAGCGCGCACGCACATCCATCCACACGTTGTGGGCTGCGAGCTAGAATACGCCATCGAAGCCTTATTTCTGGCACGATATCAGTCGGCAGATGAGCCTAATGCACTATATCCCCACGTTTCCCATGTGGTGGTTGCGGAGGTCTGGGGTAGTCGTCTACGCTAAGAGCTTCAGACCTGATTTTCAGACTCAAGCTCGTGAGCCCAGACTCTTTTTTGGTACTGCAACCTCAAGCCACCCTCTCCGCAAAATGCAGAACTCTACTTATTACCTACAGCCTATCGACGATATCAAGGCTGCATTCATCAGCGACCTATCGTCGCCAGCCTTCAAAGCTGCCAAAATAAAAATTCGGTGACGAGTCGAGACGATACCCGAGGCAAGTTTCCCTTTTTCTTTTTCTGGTAGGGGAGTTATTCCCGCAGAGAGAGAAGCATGCACGTCGGGTGCAGGAGTAAGAGGCTGTTCAATAGCCTCTAACCGCAGTTGCCGCAGTCGCTGCGATGGCCCGGTCGATTCGAGAGGGATGCGATTAGTCACTGCGGTTAATAGCCGTAGTATGTTAGACGGTGTTTGCAGTACGACAGTAACTGTAGTGTCTATAAACGTACATATTGTTCAATAGCCTGTCTTTATATAGTACTGTACTATAACAACCTACGCTAAGCCGCCTTAGATAGCTCCGTAGTTGTACGGCTTTACCGACTCAAACAACTAAGTGTTACCTACCTAGACTGCTCTGTAACTACACTAGTATATATAATACGATCGATACGCCGAATTAAACATAGTATTAAGCGCTATCGAATCCGCTACTTTCTACGCTAATCGAACTAATACTCGCTATACGCTAATCGAACTAATACTCCCTATACTTTATCAAAATGCCTCCGAACCTCCGAGCAAAGCGCAATACTAGCAAATTATAGAACCAACTGTTTAACGAGAAAGTAGACCGCGACGCTACTATATAGCGAGCTCTTACTACCTACCTAAAGGCTATAGCTACCGAGGATATCGTCTCCCCTCCCCCTAAGCGTCCTATCCTACCTACCCGAGCATTATCTTAGTCCTAGCTATACCTACTTAGTTCCTAAATAGCCGGTATCCTCGATCCGTCCTTAGAGGACAGCCTAGGCTAATTTAGCGAGAGTTAGTCTCTTCTAGACGATAAGGACGATAGTTTAGGTAGGCCTGCCTCTTAAGACCCTACTAATTATACACTTGGTAACGGGGACGATAAAGATAAAGACGAGGACGTTAGTAGTATATAGGCGGAGCCTTAGGACAGCGGTAGTTAGAAGAAGCAGAAGTCTCCTCCTTTCCTATAGGATATAGGTCGTATCTTAGAATTCAAGTTGTTAGAGGCCTATATAAAGGTACTAGCTCGTAACAAGCATAGAGCCGGTAGTCTACGCAAGCTAGAGAGAGATTATCTTGTATCTGTTGTACTCAAAGCTACGAAAGAGATATTCTCCGAGGACGCGTAGTCCCTAACGCTATATTAGGGTTAGTATAAGACGAAGGAAGACTAGTACTAACGACGTATACAGGCTGCTAAGCGCTTGCTCTTTAAATATAGCGGCTTTAGAATTAACTAGCTTATAGGGCTTATAACGGCGGACGACTATATATAGGAGAAATACCTTAAGTTGGATTGTTACAAGTATACTAGGCCGTTGCGGTTTGAGCTATTGCCGGGTACAAAGTAGTATTAGGCTATATAGGTAACTAAGACTACTACTAGTTTCCTCTCCGTTAGGGGGGCTAGCGCTACAATTGCTAGTAGGCAGGGCAAGAAGCGTAAGCGTACAGTTTAGCCGGCTGCTTAGCCGGCTATTACGTTAGATAAGACTCTAGTTGTTACTAAAGAAACAATAGAAGAAGAGGACGATAACGATAACAGCCTAGCAACGCCGAGTATAAACGGTATTAATACCCGCCGGGCCGGTATAGTTCCTCTCCTTACCCCGAGAGAGAAGAAGGTATCTAGCGCCGAGTTACTCGGTAAATCGATAGAGAGAGCTACTGCTATTACTACAGAGGCTAGGTTAGCATCTAAGCGCTAACTAACGGAGGCGAGGACATTGATATTCGCTTTCTTTAGTACTTAGCTTTACTCTAATACCTATATACGTACGTAGAACGAATAGCCGTAGATAGTAGCTCTATTTGTAGAGGGAACCTATAAGTATCGCCTACGCTTTATAGCTACCGTTTAATCTAACAACAATACGGATAATAACTTTAACTATAAGGTTGCTCGTATTAACTTCCTACGTAATCGTCGATAGAGGCAGCTTATACGTATTACTAAGGCAGAGGCCGCTAGTAGGAAGTACTACACTATAGTTATATACCGCGACATTATCGAGGGTATTAACCTCGACGCCGTACGACCTTACAAGATTAGACTAGTAGAGAGTAATAACGAAAACACCGATAAAGAAGCCGAACGCCGATCTGCTGCCGTTCTAGAAGTTCTTAAACTTATAAATTAAGCTTATACCCTCTACACTACGGTCTCTATAGTACTGTATACTACTTTGTATTAGTATCTATCGATCTCGAGTTATTCTATCCGTCCGATATCTCGCTTCTTGTACTTTTCGTCCGTCGGGCCCCCGGGGCCCGACGATATAATATATACTAGGTAGATATCAATCAAGGAATTTTATCTTCTATACGAACGGCTCTACCGCTAGTTGCTAGGCTATACTTATAGTCCTCCTATATATCCGTAGCTACTATATCCTAGAATTTATCTATCTCCTTCTCCTACCGATCGACCGATCGATTCGGCTTCTAATTGAACATATCGTTTCTCTATAGCAGTAGTACGTCTTGCTCTATACGCGCTATCTCGTCCTTGAACAGCGTGTCCTCTACGTTAGTACGACGAATAAAGTTGTACAATACTACTAGAGCGTAGACAAGCCGTACCTACGTTTCTTTATCGTACCGAGGACGCTTATCGAGGATATAGAATCGGTTCTTAAGGACACCGAACACTCGTTCTACGACATTGCGTAGCGAGGAATACCGTAGGTTAAACAGTTCCTTTATATTAACCGGACGTAGGTCTGCCTGCTGCCTACTACTACTACGCTACGTAGCTACTAATAGTTGTAACTACTCTCTTAGATAATAGCGAATACCGCTAGAGTATAGTATTAACGTTATGTCCGACGATATATAGCCGGCGTCTGCAAGGTAGTACTTGCTAAGTTGCTAAGAGGTAGATTTGCCCCGAATCCGTCTATATCTCTAGTATAGCCTAGGACAGTAACGTCCGCTATAGAGCCCTCCTATCTAGCTAAGACGTAGGTAAAGAGTATATTAAAGTCTACTATAGCTAATACATTCTAAGAGAGGTCGCCTTTACGGTTCCGGAATAGCTTACTTTCCCCTATAATATAAGCCTTAATATAGCTACTATCTAGCGTACTAACGTAGTCTTAGAAGTATAGGAAGAACTTGCTATTGCTCGAAATCCGCGTAGGTATAGCTTTATAATCCGGCTCTTAAACTACCTCTTTGTATAGCGATAAGAGGGCAGCTATTATATTATTAAGCGGCTAGGCGTGTTTCTTTTACGTAGGGCGTTAGGGCAGAGCCGAGAGCCGGACGGCCTAGGAGGGCCGTACTACTCCCGGCGGGTAGCTATATAGGGTAGTTTTCTTCTTTTTAGGACGGAGGAGAGGACGGATATAATCAGGACGTAGACGTACGGATACCTACTCTACTATAATTAATGTCGTTACCCTATAGTGCGCTTTGTCTTCTAATATTACCGTTCCTACTATCTACGGGTATCTCCGCGTCCTTCCGGACCTCTACCTATCCTACCCCTTTTACCGTAGAGCTACGCCGCGACCTACTATAAGCCGGGCCTATCCGATCGTCTACTCGAGGACAGTAGTAGGAGAGAGGGCTTTACGGTAATAAATAGAGCCGAAGGTAGGGCTATTATATACAAAATACAGGAGTAGGAATAGTTATAGGTCAGAGGAGGAGGGCAAAAAAAAAAAGGATAGGTATAGAGGATAGGATAGAAGATAGGGAACGCGTTTGATCCTAAAAAGGAGACTATTACAACGTAGTACGAGAAGGTATAGTATTAAACGACAAAGTTCGAGATTGATTAGGCGCAGTTCCTAGGGCGTAGTTCCTATACTAGGTAATATAGTATAAGGTTAAGGTACGATACGATATAGTAGGGCGTAGTTCCTAATTCGGTATAAGGAAGGGTATAGTTCCTAATCAGGTATAGGGCAAGCTACGATATAATACGGTTACGAACATAAGGTAGGGAAAAGTAATTAACGCGACGTTAGAGGAAAGGGGTCTTTAGCCTTAGAGATAATAGACGTTATAGGGAGGCCGACGGCGAGGTATAGGCCGTAAGAACGAGCGGCCGACTAATATCGCAGAACGGAAGAGGGGATTCGGGATTTAAGTTATACTAACTATAATATAGGTACCGAAAGGGGTTAGGATTTAGTTAGGCCCCCGGGGCCTAACCGAAAGGGGTAGGATTAAAGTACTACTATATGTAGTCGAGGAGATTAAGACAGAAAATAAGACTAAAGACGAATATATATACATATATACTAAAGAACGAGAACGTACCGAACCCGTATACGTACGTACTAACGAACGAGAACGATATTAGCTACCGAACACTCCGACCCCGTTGCTAATAGCCTCCGCTATACCGACTCGATCGAGAACGCCTCTATAGACTCGGACGAGTACGATCGATAGCTTAATATCTCGATCCGAAACCGCCCTATTAATATAGTATCTAGATCCGGACTAGCCGCGGCTAGACCTTCGGCATCTATACCTACGTTAACTCCGTCGAGTAGCTCTACTTATCCTACTACGCCGAAACCGATAAGCGCGGAAGAATAGTACCGGGCTATAGAGCTCCTCGTAACGAACTAAAACGTTATATCCTCGATAACCTCCGGCGTCGCTAGTATAATAGAGAAAATTACCGAAAGGAGCGAAAGGTCTACGAAGGAGCCGCCTATACCTAGTACCGACGGTAACCCTACGTTTAACGGAAACAACATTACGGACGCTCTCCGTCGTTACGAGATAATAAGGGATAAGTACTATATAAGCAAGGACGAAAAGGAGGTTATTAACGATTTTCTTCTTAAATACGATATAGTTACCCGCTCTAAGATCGAAGGCCTCGACCTACCCGGTAACAACTAGGTAGAATTCAAGGAGAAGGTAACTATTAATTATGTCGAGAAGGACTACTATAGCAACGTTACCTCCCGGGAGTACCTTAACTAACTGTATAATACCCCGCGCGACGAGACTAGTAATAACCTATATTTCCTAAAGCAATTTACCGCTGCTATTAGACGCTACTCTACGGCGGAGCTCTCTAACTTTAACCGTACTAAGCTCTTTCTAAAGGGCCTGCCTAACAAAGTAGAGATAGTCCTTTAGGGAGAGTTCGGTCTATACCCTAAGTTGCTAAAGACGTATAACAACTTTGAGAAGGTTTTCGCTACTAGGAAGAGGCTTCTTAAAGGGATAGACGGTTAGCGGTATACGAAGGATCCGACTACTATAGCTAGACTCGGCAAGTTATAGGAGAACTTGGCCGGCGCTAGTTCGACTTCCTTTAAGGATATACTATCGATTACGGCTCCGGCCTCGAAGAACGATAAGTTTAACTCTAAAGTTAACGCCCTTGCCGAACAGTTTGATACCCTCCGACTCGACCTCTACTAAGCCTTCTAAGGGAGAGGAAGTAGTAACGCGCGCCTAGTAAACCCGCCTAGCGTAGTTTAGGCTTATTATAGTACGGTTGCCTTAGGCTCCGATTTGGTCGGGCCCCCGGGGCCTAACTAAAATCTTAGGTATAGATCTGCTACCTACTACTCTACGACGTCTATACCTACTAACTCGGCTAGAGCCCTATCTAGTACCTACAGTACGTAGTATCTACCTATACCCGGGCCGTCGAATCCTAATAGCCTATATTTATCCGTAGAACCGGCGAGTATCCGTATCGATGTAATGTAGGTTACTAGTCTACTAAAGGATTGTTGTTTCCAATATAGTAACGTCTCTTACTTCGCCTATAAATGCCCGATTATAAGTAACCTTACCTAGCGGGGGTTTATATACCGGAATAAGAGGAATTACTACTTCTTTAGCCGAGCCGGTTAATCTCTATCCCCGCGAGGGATTAAGTATAGATAGGACTCGTAGTACCTACGCCTATCCTAGATCCTGCCTTAGTTAGAATAGGAGATAAACTATAGTAACCCGATTAAGTTCCTAGCCTATCTTCGTATAGCTATTAATACCGCTAAAAAGAGATTCTATCCTTAGGACTAACTTAGCGTTCCCCCGGTAGTTGCTCTGCCTACCGTCGCTACGTAGGCTCTCCTTGCTCTATAGGCTATCTAGGCCTATGCCTTCTTAGGCTATACTACGTAGGACCGGTACGCTACCGAGTGTAAGGATAAACGAGCGCGGGTAGAAGAGATTATAGATAAAGAGGACAAGACTATCCTCGTTTAGGCTATAACGCGACCGGCTAAGGAGCTATCGTAAGAGGACTCTTAGCAGAAGAAGGTAAGGAGGCTTATACCTACTATCCTAGAGAAGAGCTACTTAGCAAAGGTAGTTAAGGCTAAGGCTAAGGGGCAATAGGGTGCCGCTACGATAAAACAGTTAGAGAGGGCGATATAGAGGTCGATTCTTCCTACGGTTAGTAGTAGGTCTCGGGATCTAGATACGGATAACGACTACAATAGTAGGTATAAGGTAGAAATAGTCGACCGGGAGGATAAGGAAGCTATACTTAGACAGAGCTAGGATTACGCTACCGAGCTAGCCCCGGTAAACCCGCCGACGAAGACAAAGAAAAAGCCCGCGATACGTCGCCTAGATAAACTAATTTAGGACAACGAGCCTAGGGAGGGTATTATCCTATCCTTTTCGTCCTCTAAAGATTTCGTCTTTAGTCTACTTACGAATACTATACTACCGGCGATAACGGTTAGAGAGGCACTTCGGATAGGTAACCTATTTACTAAGGGTTTGTTCGTAAGATTTGCTAACGACCCTACTACTTAGGAGGCTGTTAAGCGTATTATAAGTCGAGGGACCGAGACGAGCCCTCCTACCTAAGTTATTGTTGCCGAGACGTCGATTGTTCGCGTAGGGGAGGAGGATGTCTATCGCCCGGCTCGGATTCCTAACTAGATGTTCGTTTAGATATTCCGAGCTACTAGGTAGTATAGCGACTATAAGGCTATAGTTTCCCGCCCGTACTCCCGTCGATCGAAGTACCTCTATAAAAGGGTTCCTAACCGGATATTCGTTTAGATAATCCGAGCTACTAGGCAGTATAGCGACTATAAGGCTATAGTTTCCCGCCCGCGCCTCTATCGACCGGAGCAGCTCTACGAAAGGGCTAAAGATATTAACCTATCGGCAGTAACGTAGGACTATACTATAGTATCTAGTATCTAGGTCCTAGTAATGTTCGGGAGTAATATAGGCAAGGTCTATAAGGGACTAGTTAATAAGAGTACTAAGTTAGTTATCCTTTAGCAGAGTATCGTTTAGAAGTACGGTTTGCTAATAACGTACTAGCTAGATAAGATTAATATATCTACGGCGAACGGGTTAACTAGGATTATCGGCGTCTATTAGAGACTACCTATCTCGGTATATAGCGTTACCGTTATAGTAACGGCGTTTGTTACGAATACAGCGTATACTATACCTCTTATTCTAGGCCGCCCGTAGATAAGGAAGACGAGGTTAGTTACGAAAAACTATAACGATAGGTCCTAGAAAGGTACGATCTCCGACCCGGCAGGTTATTCGGTAACGTTTACTAGTACTATCGGCAATACGGGCTACTAACGGTTTATTACCTTCGGTAGGCAGGGAAAATTAGTAGCGGCGTCGAAGCTATAATAGCGTCTACGTCGGGTTTGTCTTTAGTACTTACTAATATTTAGTTAGGCCCCTAGGGCCTAACCGGTATAGTACGGCCCGGGTCTTCTATAATTTAGGTTTAGGCTAATATCGCCCCTCGTAGTAAACGGGGAGGTTAAAGAGCAGGAATATATACTACGCGTATCGTCGACGGGGATCTAGACGAGGATAATTAGGCGTTCCGGTCGATACTATATTACTCCCGTATTAACTAGGCCTACTCCCGCCGCGCCCGTACTACGTACTATATCCCGGTATATACTATATACAAATAGAAAGTATAGAAGATCCGGCCTATCGACGTCGCTATAGATATCTCGAAGAGTATGTCCCCTAACATCGGTACCGCTACTAAATAGAAGGAACTATTTCTTCGATAGGAGGTAGTAATACCGCTAGGGACGGGACTATATAACTAGCGCTACTTGATTAAGAAGTTCTCGGATGTCCTATAGGGTAGTCGACTTACTCCAGAGGTATTGCGTACGGTCGAGACGGATATAGTCTTAATAACCTAGGAACGTTATCTACTCGAAGAGATGCTCTTTAATCGTAAGGCTGCTTTAGTAGCGAATTTTACGTATCTCGGACGGGTTATTCCTAGTATCGTACTACTACAAGTTATTCGTACGGTCCTATATATACCGTAGAGTTATCCGGGTTTTCGTCTTAATCCCTCTCTACTTACGGCGATAGAGGGTATTATCCGGGACCGGTATAAAGCTAGGACGTTAGAGTATAGTAAGGGCTACTATCGGAATCTATATTTCCTAGTTGCGAAGAAATCCTTAGCCCCCGGTCAGTTGCCTACTAAGGAATACTATCGCCTTATTAACTCTACGATAGAAATTAACCGGATTACTATTCGCGACGCTAGCCTGCCGCCTAATACAGATAAGTTCGCCGAGCACTTTACGGGGTATAAGGTTGCTTCCCTCCTTAACATTTTCTCCGGGTACGATTAGGTCCCTCTCGCTAAAGAGAGTCGAGATCTTACGGCTTTCTAGACTTATCTTAGCCTATTCCGGTAGACTACTCTGCCCTAGAGCGCTACGAATTCGGTTAGTTAATTTGTCCGGGTTATAACTCGTATTCTTATAGATTATATCTTATACCGGTCGCTCCCCTTCCTAGACGATATTAGTATTAAGGGGCCGAAGACTAATTATAGTAGGGAGGAACTCGAGCCTAGTCTACGGCGGTTTATTGTCGAGTATATCGTTAACCTCGACCAAGTCCTTATAGATATTAAGCGTACCGGTATAATAGTCGCTATTAAGAAGCTACAGATCCTCTAAGAACGTATCTGTATCGTAGGGTATATTACGGATACCGATAGCCGCTATCCTAATATAGCCCGCGTAGCGAAGATCGTCGACTAGCTAGACCCGAAGTGCTAGAAAGACGTCTAGGTGTTTATCGGTATTATCGTCTACTTCTGTATCTAGATACCTAAGTTCGCGCTTAAGGCTAAGCTACTCTACTACCTACTTCGGAAGGATATTAAATTCGAGTAGACTATAGAGTATTAGCGTACTAAGGACGTGCTTGCGGTAGCCTTAGTTAAGGCCCCGCCTCTAGTCCCTATCGACTACTCGGACGGAGTAGGTACTATTATTGTCGCGGTTGATTCTAGTAGGTCCGGGTATAGGTATATACTAATATAGGAGGACGACTATAGAAAGCGACGACCGAGTCGTTTCGAGAGTAGTATATAGTCCGCTAGCTAGTAACAGTATAACGCCGGCAAACTCGAGTGCCTCGGAGTGCTTAAGATATATTAGAAGTTTCGGCCCTAGCTCTTTAGTCAATACTTCGTACTAGAAGTTAATACTTAGACTCTTGTATATTAACTAAACCGCGCTACGTCTAATCTCCTAAATACCGCTATAAGTAGGTAGGTAGCGTAGATCCGGCTGTTTACCTTCGAAGTTCGGTATATCCCTAGTTATAAGTATATAGCCCTAGATGCCTTATCCCGTCGACTACTATTAAGTAAGGACGTCCCGGATCCGCCGGAGTTAGAAGATGTCGAGCGTATAGTCGATAATAAGTTTTTCAAGAGTTTCTATATTAATACGGCGATGCTTACGCTACGTAGATTTGGTTAGGCCTCTAGGGCCTTACCGGGAGCGGCCGGTACCGCCGGCGGTACGGTTCGGGCAGCTGTAATCCGGATTGTTAGCTAGACCTCCGAAACCTTACTAGATACGGGAGGCGTCGACCTTACCTATATTGATTCTATCTTCCTAGATAAGTTAGACGGTCTACCTAAGAGTTATTCGTACTTTTCGAAGGCTATCGCCTACGTCCTCCTTAGACTACGTCCCTTATCTTATATATCTCGATCCGAGTACTATCGGTTTTTAAAGCACTCGTAGAGATTTAAGATTAAAGATAAGGTTCTATTCCGCTAGGGCCGTCGCAACTTCCCGTTACAGCGCGTTATCGATAAGCTATCTACGCGAGACTAGATCCTCCGGGCGGTCTACGATAAGTACGGGCACTATAGTACCGAGGGTACGTACGTAAAATTAGTACGGCGCTACTAGTAGGATAGTATATATAGCGATTGCTAGGTATATATATAGAGGAAGTACGCCGAGTATAATTAGTACAACGGCGTTCGTACCCGTACTCCTTTAGGCGAAGTTGCTTCTAAGGCTATCGGTAAACGGTAGTATATTAACGGCGTTTATATTAATACCCGCGGATCGATTATAATAGCGTAGGAGGCAACGTCTCGGTAGCCTAAGGCGTAGGTATTCGTCGGCCTTACCGCTAAATAGATTACGTCGAAGCAGGTCGCGAAGTTCATCTAGGAGGAGATCTTCTACCGATAGGGTACGCTATACGAGATCCTCCTCGACAACGCTAAGTACAACTTAGGGGAGGTAGAGGCGTTGCTTCGTAAGTACAGCGTCGCTCGTCTACGTATCTTACTATACTACCCGGAATCTATAGCTATCGTTGAAGTTAGGTACAAACCTGTTATTACGGCGCTTAGTAAGATAACTGACGGAGGCAAGATATCCTAGATCCCGTACGTACCTATAGTACTATAGGCGGAACGTACTATAGAGGTATCGTCTACCGGTAAGACGCCGGCAGCGTTAATAATTAGCTACGATACTATTCTACCTATCGAGCTTTAGTTCCCTACTACGTCTATCTAGGACTAGGGTACTATTTGCGACCGCGAGAGTCTTCTCGCCGTACGCGCTACTACCCTCGAAGCTATAGCCCTACGTATAGAGGACGCCCGCCTACGACAAGAGAGAATACGGGACTAAGCGAAGGTATATTTTGACGATCGCTACTATATCGATCGCCGTAAATTTGAGGTTAGTAATTTAGTTATAGTATATCGGAAAGAGTTAGAAGCGTCGCGTTCGGCAAAGCTAGTTTTCCGTTAAAAGGGTCCCTTTCGTATATATACCTATCGTCCAGGTACTACGTACTATAAGTTAGAGGGGTTAGATAGTATTATCTATCGGAACACCTATAACAAGGACTCTCTTAAACTCTATCGACTTAACGGCCTATTAGATAAAGGCGGCAGTATTGCTAGTTCTAACGAGTAGGGTTAGTACTAGATACTAGTTCCCCGCCCTGCCTTTTCAACTTTCTATACGCCGACCGGGTATCTCCGCTTCTTAGTATCTCTCTCCGTAGTACAGGCTCGTACTGCTTAATAGATACCTACTCTCCTTCTTCGTCGTCGTATAGTTAGGGGAGGGAGTAGCGTACTCGCTATTCTTTTGATTCTTTTTCTATTTGTTACGCCGCCGCCGCCGTCTAGTCTTTTATCTATAGCTAGGCCCCCCGCCGCCGCCGCCGTCTAATCCTTTATCTATAACTAGGCCCCCTGTAGGCGTCGTTTTGGATACGCTCTACGCTTTTAATAGCGGCGGGTTAGTACCGTCCGAGTTTAGCTACCCTAGAATTGTAACTATATTGCCGGCTAGGCGCCCCGGTGTCTAGTAATAGTTAGGCTAGAAGGTTTCTAATCCGTCCGAAGGTTTTTAATCTATTATTTTTCGCTTTACCTCCTAGCGTTGTCCTCGCCCCCCTTATAGCGTATACCGTATACTATATTCCTTACTACGGTCCTTATATCTAAGGGTCCCTACGATGCCTAACTACTACTTTACGTCGGTATTCTCGTCCTACCCTTACTTATCTCACTTATCTTTATATCGGCATTCTTATACTATCCTTACTTATCTCGCCTATACGGGTAGCACTTCCCTAGGCGCGTTACTTTTCGCGTTATTTGTTTACTATAGCACTGCTGTAAGCGCGCCGGTACTCCCGCGAGCGCAAGTTACTTTCGCGTTATTCCGCGAGTACGAGTTACTTTTCGCGTTATTCCGCGAGCGCGAGTTACTTTCGTATTATTTAGAGGATAAGAGTGCCCTTTTCTTCCTTTTGAACTTACTCTTCTTCTTTAACCTACCTCCTTACCCGCCGTACCCCCTAGCCTACATTCTATATAACTACTAT
This sequence comes from Sphaerulina musiva SO2202, assembly GCF_000320565.1. Taxonomy (NCBI): domain Eukaryota; kingdom Fungi; phylum Ascomycota; class Dothideomycetes; order Mycosphaerellales; family Mycosphaerellaceae; genus Sphaerulina; species Sphaerulina musiva. The sequence continues at coordinate 4,673,231 of NW_016017383.1, forward strand.
CTCTACTACCTCGAAAGGAGCCTCGCCTATACTACGACCTACGCCTACGTTAATAACGGAGTCGCGCTCGCGCGCGTAACTATCGGTCCTACTATAGCTAACCGCAATATATCTACCTAACCCGAGACGGACGACGGCGATAGGTTAGAATACTAGGTAACCGTTCGGGAGAGGAGACAAAGCTCGATGTCGTTCTTAATTATAGTAGTAAGGATAGATACGTTATTATACTCGGCGGAGGTAAGGAGTATCCTTTATAGGGTAACCGACCTAGACGCGGTCGTAGCCCTATTACTAACTCTCGATACGCTAGTAAGAACGGAAGTAGTACGTATAGTATACTAACTCTACGACGCGACCTTAACTAGTTACGATACTATATATATATCGGTTTATAAGAAGTTCGTAGCTATAGCTCCGGACTAGGAGATCCTAGAAGGTAAACTAATCGTAGACGTATTCCCCGGTTTTGCGAAGGCAGTAGATCGAGGAAAGGAGGCCCGAAATCGACGAAGGACGGCTTGCTAGAATGTTATTAACCGATGGTTCGGTAGGGATGTCGCTGCCGCCTAGAGCTTCCTTACTAGTCTAACGATATAGGAGGTTCTACGTACTTATTCGTAGGCCTACGATCTAGGCAGCCTAGCGGCTCTTAGTTCTAACTGTAGGCAAATACTACGCGCTCTTATAGAAGCAGTAGCGTAGCGATTACTTACTCCTATTACTAGTCGATCGAAGATACCGGAGGTTACGGGAGGCGATTGTATTCGTATACGTACACTGCCTACCGATAAGTAATTAGCGGAACCTAGGGAGGAGGCAGAATAATATATCCTACAAATACGATTTGGGTTCGTCTACGAGGGCGACTTTTACAAGATCGTAAGTAAGGGCTTTATTAAACCTACGCCAATACCTTCGGGGCTATCTGTACTACTACCTCTACCGCTATTGTCCGAGTAAGCCTAACTCCGTCTATACTAGGGACGCCGTAGGGAGCCGGACCTATTACCGGACTATAAAGAACCCCCGAGCAAACGCTAACGTACGTTACGACTATTGACGCCGGAGATGCTACAGGTGCCGGTAGGCCTTATTATAGGTACAACCTACCCTAGTAGGTATATAGGGTAGGTTAGGTATTAGCAAAACCTAATAGGTATAGGTATTTAGCTAGGTATACCTAACCTATCGGGTTGGGTATAAACCTAGTAGGTATTGCGATACCTAGTAGGTATTACGTACCTATTAGGTATTGAATCTTCGTATATAGAAATAAAAAACCTAGAAACCGGGTGCCCTAACGAGAGCGAAGAAGCGATTTATTTGGACTAGGTATAAGAAAAGAAACTGTATATAAACCTAATATAGATACGAAAGTAAAGATTATAGTTAAATTAAATAAAGAAACTTAGGATTATATATACGCTATACTATAAGTTGTAATATTTTGGATCTTAAGAAATATAGTCGGCAAATATAGTCGGTAGGTAAACTTTATATAAGCTTAAAGCAATCTCCCTATAATCGTCTCGTAGTATCCCGGAGGTACTCCTACGCAAGCTTAAAACTTAGGCGTACTAATCGCCTTAGCTCCTCTACTACATTACCCTCGTTATCGCTAATCGTATCTAAGTTACTAATCCGTTCTATAAGATCTTTCGTCTACTCTCGGTCTTTACTAAGGATCTCCTATAAAGTTAGAGTACTAAGAAGCGCTTAGGAAACCTCTATAGCCTCTTAGGCGATAAGAACTCTAGTATTGTACTTATCGTCCCGATAGCGAAAACGAGATACTATTAATCTAGAGAATATTAATACGGTATATTAGCGATTAAAACGACTTTAGTGTCGAGCGATACTGAAATCGCGCTTATACCTAACTCCGGCGGCAGGAATATAGAGAATATCCCGCGCTATTAATACGAGAGTAGGGTACTTAGACTCTATTGAAGACTACGTCTTTAGTACCTCGAATAGATCCCCTTTATCTATATCAGCGTCTAAATAGTCGGCGAGCTCGTTATCCTCGTTAGTACTACGTCTTTAACTTTAAGAAGACTCTATACTCCTACTAAGAGTAAAGTCGATATAGCCTTTATACCGACTCCTTCTAAAACGGCCCTACTAGGTAGAGGTACTCGATAATAAACGATAGCTCTTCTCCTACTCTGCCCTTAGCTTACCCTCGTAATACGCGTAGTAACTTTTATCCCTAAAGTTATCGTATATCTAGAACTTCCGCTTAAGGCAGAGGGTAAGGAGAACGCTAATACCGTAGTAATCGCTAAATCGATCCTAGGTATCTCGATAATATTTCTCTAGCTTAGCCTAAGCAGCCTCGTATACCTAAAAGACATCCTTCTTCTAGGGTATCCTCTTATTCTTAAGTCGCTTTATCGCCTCCTCTAGAATATCGAAAAGCTTGTTATAGTATATAAGGACAAGGTAAATCGTCGGACCTTTTGTAGTTCTAATTACCGCTGTCGCCGCTGCAAATAGTTTCGTAAGGTCGATAAGATACTCTACCCTTTGCTATTCTTTGGAATCGATACCTATATCTTTACTTAGGTCAAGTCGCTCGATATAAGATTTAATAACTACTTAGAGTCTACTAAAGCGATCGAGTATTAACGTTGTTAAGGACTACCTTATCTTTACGTCTTAAACGACCCTTAGGATACGATCTTAAACGCCTTTCTACCGACGGTGCTTTACAAATAGCTACTTCTTTTGAAGTATCTCTTTCTAGAGGTCGATAAACTGTTCGAACCTTTAGGAGCTCGAGTTAATAAAGACGTAAAGCTTCCGGATCTAGAGATTAAGATTAGCTAGAGTAACGAACTACCGACTATAATTACCGACTATACGAGTCGACTATACTTTCGAGGTCGAAGGGTTTATAGTTTATTAGGCGTAGACACTAATCTTACCTTTAAAAGAAGATAGGGTATACTATTAGCTTAAGGACGGCTGATTTACTTGCTCTAGACTCTTCTTCTCTATAATATCTTTCTATCCTTATCGTAATCCTAGAATTCGGAAAGGTCGTTCGTAGGACAAAGCCCTAGGCGGTCGGAAAAGGCCTTTAGGGGAAGTTAAGCAGTATAGGCAAAGTAGGGAAATCGCTCCGGACGGCTACCTCGATTATACTCCGTAATTGCCTCCTCCTCTTCCTCTCCTATCTCTAATTCGGGACTAGTCTCCGTACCTAGATAGAGAGGTAGCTGCTCTAAGCTCGTTAGTAGCTTAGTAACCGTTATACCGTAACTCTCTTAATAAGTATTAATCGCTAAAACACTATAGAATATTAGAGGAGAGTAATAACAGTAGAGCAAGTATCCTTATATCGTATTATATAGCGTCTTATTATTAGAGGCGTTGTCGTACGTAATAGCAGTTAATCGGCGCTTAATCTCGAACTCTTGTAAGATCTCGAATAGTATCTCCGCAAGATAATTACTAGTATAACGGCTAGTAATATAAGGGAAACTAAGTATCCCTTTATACTAAGTCTATTAGTCGTTAATCTAGTAGACCTATATAGTTAGGAATAAGGTTTTTATAGTCCTGGATTGCTAACTATTATACGCAATAGCTATCTTGAATCTTCTAGCGAGACGGGCTTTAAGGGAGTCGGCGGAGTCTATAACCTTAGTATCGAGTATCCTTCGGTATATCGACGCGTATTTAAACGGAATTGTCTCGACCTATCCCGGGAGAAGTACTATATAAGTCTGTTTTACCGAGGGTCGTTTAAAGAACTAGAATAGTAGACCGTTGTCGACAATTATCTTAAAGTATAGGCGCGGGAAATCGTCTAGTATATAGCCTAGGTCCCTTGTCTACCGTAGATTGCTAACAGTCTAGAAATATCGTCTTAGTAAAAGTAGCTAAGCGTAGTCGGCAGACGTAGTCGGTAGGTATAGTCGGCGTTAGTTAGTACTTACTTATCGATACTTCGCGGCTATAAACATCTTCTTTATAAACCCTCGCTTATCTTATTTCTCCTAGTAGTTCGAGGAGTCGAGATACTTTTCGATAGATGTTGTACTAGTATTTAGTACTAGATGTTTTAGTATAGCGTTATAGTATCTATATACGACTTTAGGCGTCGTATCTTCTTAAAGCATTCCCTCCTCTAGGAAATCCTATACCTAAGATATCCGAGACTTACTCCTCTAGGTAATTAGGGACCGATCGAACATAGTACGACCGTTCCGCTTTTTAAGGCGCTTTCCGGTATAATTCTACTACCGTACCTCGTACTAACGCTCAAAGTTGTCCTTATACCTAAGCCTCTATAGCTAGTAATTTGACTTAATACCCTACTCTCCTATATAATTAGGCTCGATAGGGAGAATAAGGGAACTATCTAGTTCCTCTTCTACTAGACTCGGCCGTCTCGTTCTACGCTGCCTAACGTTAGGTTATCGTCGGCGTCGACCTAGTATTAGACTCGATAGCGCGTTAAGTATCGTCCTATAGCGCTAGCGTAGCCGTACGCTCGATCGCGTAGAGGTCCCGGAAGAGGTATCGGGCTAGAAGGAGGATTCGAGCCGGGAGCTTCCTACTCCTAGAGAGGACGAGAAGGAGGACGAAAATATAGTAGATAGACGACAATAGCGTAAAAGTCCAGAGGTATCTTAAAGAAGTAGGAGTAGAAAGGGGAAAAAGAAAGAGAATTTCCTATACTTAATTATAGTGTTACGCTATAACAAGGGTATAGCTAATAGGATATGCCGAAATACTACTATATCCGAGCTAACCTATCGAAACCCTAGTTTAGGCGTCGCTTGCTATTTACCTATCGCTTCCGCTTCTTAGTCTTAAACTTTAATAAGGGTAGCTAGTCTCTTGTCCTTCTTAACTAGTTCCTTAAGACTAGAAATCGAAAGGTAGAGTTCGTCTTCTTAGAGGAGGAGGAGGAGGATAGCTTCGAGAGTAATTCTAGTATACTCTTTTACGCTATAATAGATAAGACTATATATTACTACTAGCTATATTGTCTATTCCTTTATAAGAGAGTTCTCTTTCTTATATATCTTGTACGCTATCTTCGCGAGATGCTTGTTCTCCTTTATTGTCTTTAAAGGCAAAAAGCCGTTAGCTATTATTAAGCGGCTAGGCGTGTTTCTTTTACGTAGGGCGTCGGGGCAGAGCCGAGAGCCGGACGGCCCGGGAGGGCCGTACTACTCCCGGCGGGTAGCTATATAGGGTAGTTTTCTTCTTTTTAGGACGGAGGCGAGGACGGATATAATCAGGACGTAGATATACGGATACCTACTCTACTATAATTGATGTCGTTACCCTACAGTACGCTTTGGCTTCTAATATTACTATTCCCGCTACCTACGGGCATCTCCGCGTCCTTCCGGACCTCTACCTATCTTACCCCTTTTACCGCGGAGCTACGCCGCGACCTACCGTAAGCCGGGCCTATCCGATCGTCTACTCGAGGACGGTAGTAGGAGAGAGGGCTTTACGGTAATAAATAGAGCCGAAGGTAGGGCTATTATATACAAAATGCAAGAGTAGGAATAGTTATAGGTTAGAGGAGGAGGGCAAAAAGGGATAGGCATAGGGGACAGGATAGGAGATAGGGAACGCGTTTGACCCTGAAAAGGAGACTATTACAACGCAGTGCGAGAAGGTATAGTATTAAACGACAAAGTTCGAGATTAATTAGGCGCAGTTCCTAGGGCGTAGTTCCTATACTAGGTAATACGGTATAAGGTTAAGGTACGATACGATATAGTAGGGCGTAGTTCCTAATTCGGTATAAGGAAGGGTATAGTTCCTAATTAGGTATAGGGCAAGCTACGATATAATACGGTTACGAACATAAGGTAGGGAAAAGTAATTAACGCGACGTTAGAGGAAAGGGGTCTTTAGCCTTAGAGATAATAGACGTTATAGGGAGGCCGACAGCGAGGTATAGGCCGTAAGAACGAGCGGCCGACTAATATCGCAGAACGGAAGAGGGGATTCGGGATTTGAGTTATACTAACTATAATATAGGTACCGAAAGGGGTTAGGATTTGGTTAGGCCTCCGGGGCCTAACCGAAAGAGGTAGGATTAAAGTACTACTATATATAGTCGAGGAGATTAAGACAGAAAACAAGACTAAAGACGAACATATATATATATATACTAAAGAACGAGAACGTACCGAACCCGTATACGTACGTACTAACGAACGAGAACGATATTAGCTACCGAACACTCCGACCCTGTTGCTAATAGCCCCTACTATACCGACTCGATCGAGAACGCCTCTATAGACTCGGACGAGTACGATCGACAGCTTAATATCTCGATCCGAAACCGCCCTATTAATATAGTATCTAGATCCGGACTAGCCGCGGCTAGACCTTCGGCGTCTATACCTACGTTAACTCCGTCGAGTAGCTCTGCTTATCCTACTACGCCAAAACCGATAAGCGCGGAAGAATAGTACCGGGCTATAGAGCTCCTCGTAACGAACCAAAACGTTATATCCTCGATAACCTCCGGCGTCGCTAGTATAATAGAGAAAATCACCGAAAGGAGCGAAAGGTCTACGAAGGAGCTGCCTATACCTAGTACCGACGGTAACCCTACGTTTAACGGAAACAACATTACGGACGCTCTCCGTCGTTACGAGATAATAAGGGATAAGTACTATATAAGCAAGGACGAAAAGGAGGTTATTAACGATTTTCTTCTTAAATACGATATAGTTACCCGCTCTAAGATCGAAGGCCTCGACCTACCCGGTAACAACTAGGTAGAATTCAAGGAGAAGGTAACTATTAATTATGTCGAGAAGGACTACTATAGCAACGTTACCTCCCGGGAGTACCTTAACTAACTATATAATACCCCGCGCGACGAGACTAGTAATAACCTATATTTCCTAAAGCAATTTACCGCTGCTATTAGACGCTACTCTACGGCGGAGCTCTCTAACTTTAACCGTACTAAGCTCTTTCTAAAGGGCCTGCCTAACAAAGTAGAGATAGTCCTTCGGGGAGAGTTCGGTCTATACCCTAAGTTGCTAAAGACGTATAACAACTTTAAGAAGGTTTTCGCTACTAGGAAGAGGCTTCTTAAAGGGATAGACGGTTAGCGGTATACGAAGGATCCGACTACTATAGCTAGACTCGGCAAGTTATAGGAGAACTTGGCCGGCGCTAGTTCGACTTCCTTTAAGGATATACCGTCGATTACGGCTCTAGCCTCGAAGAACGATAAGTTTAACTCTAAAGTTAACGCCCTTGCCGAACAGTTTGATACCCTCCGACTCGACCTCTACTAAGCCTTCTAAGGGAGAGGAAGTAGTAACGCGCGCCTAGTAAACCCGCCTAGCGTAGTTTAGGCTTATTATAGTACGGTTGCCTTAGGCTCCGATTTGGTCGGGCCTCCGGGGCCTAACTAAAATCTTAGGTATAGATCTGCTACCTACTACTCTACGACGTCTATACCTACTAACTCGGCTAGAGCCCTATCTAGTACCTACGGTACGTAGTATCTACCTATACCCGGGCCGTCGAATCCTAATAGCCTATATTTATCCGTAGAACCGGCGAGTATCTGTATCGATGTAATGTAGGTTACTAGTCTACTAAAGGATTGTTGTTTCCAATATAGTAACGTCTCTTACTTCGCCTATAAATGCCCGATTATAAGTAACCTTACCTAGCGGGGGTTTATATACCGGAATAAGAGGAATTACTACTTCTTTGGCCGAGCCGGTTAATCTCTATCCCCGCGAGGGATTAAGTATAGATAGGACTCGTAGTACCTACGCCTATCCTAGATCCTGCCTTAGTTAGAATAGGAGATAAACTATAGTAACCCGATTAAGTTCCCGGCCTATCTTCGTATAGCTATTAATACCGCTAAAAAGAGATTCTATCCTCGGGACTAACTTAGCGTTCCCCCGGTAGTTGCTCTACCTACCGTCGCTACGTAGGCTCTCCTTGCTCTATAGGCTATCTAGGCCTATGCCTTCTTAGGCTATACTACGTAGGACCGGTACGCTACCGAGTATAAGGATAAACGAGCGCGGGTAGAAGAGATTATAGATAAAGAGGACAAGACTATCCTCGTTTAGGCTATAACGCGACCGGCTAAGGAGCTATCGTAAGAGGACTCTTAGCAGAAGAAGGCAAGGAGGCTTATACCTACTATCCTAGAGAAGAGCTACTTAGCAAAGGTAGTTAAGGCTAAGGCTAAGGGGCAATAGGGTACCGCTACGATGAAACAGTTAGAGAGGGCGATATAGAGGTCGATTCTTCCTATAGTTAGTAGTAGGTCTCGGGATCTAGATACGGATAACGACTATAATAGTAGGTATAAGGTAGAAATAGTCGACCGGGAGGATAAGGAAGCTATACTTAGACGGAGCTAGGATTACGCTACCGAGCTAGCCCCGGTAAACCCGCCGACAAAGACAAAGAAAAAGCCCGCGATACGTCGCCTAGATAAACTAATTTAGGACAACGAGCCTAGGGAGGGTATTATCCTATCCTTTTCGTCCTCTAAAGATTTCGTCTTTAGTCTACTTACGAATACTATACTACCGGCGATAACGGTTAGAGAGGCACTTCGGATAGGTAACCTATTTACTAAGGGTTTGTTTGTAAGATTTGCTAACGACCCTACTACTTAGGAGGCTGTTAAGCGTATTATAAGTCGAAGGACCGAGACGAGCCCTCCTACCTAAGTTATTGTTGCCGAGACGTCGATTGTTCGCGTAGGGGAGGAGGATGTCTATTGCCTAGCTCGGATTCCTAACTAGATGTTCGTTCAGATATTCCGAGCTACTAGGTAGTATAGCGACTATAAGGCTATAGTTTCCCGCCCGCGCTCCCGTCGATCGAAGCACCTCTATAAAAGGGTTCCTAACTAGATGTTCGTTTAGATAATCCGAGCTACTAGGCAGTATAGCGACTATAAGGCTATAGTTTCCCGCCTGCGCCCCCGTCGACCGGAGCAGCTCTACGAAAGGGCTAAAGATATTGACCTATCGGCGGTAACGTAGGACTATGCTATAGTGCCTAGTATCTAGGTCCTAGTAATGTTTAGGAGTAATATAGGCAAGGTCTATAAGGGACTAGTTAATAAGGGTACTAAGTTAGTTATCCTTCGGTAGAGTATCGTTTAGAAGTACGGTTTACTAATAACGTACTAGCTAAATAAGATTAATATATCTACGGCGAACGGGTTAACTAGGATTGTCGGCGTCTGTTAGAGACTGCCTATCTCGGTATATAGCGTTACCGTTGCGGTAACGGCGTTTATTACGAATGCGGCGTATACTATGCCTCTTATTCTAGGCCGCCCGTAGACGAGGAAGACGAGGTTAGTTACGAAAAACTGTAACAATAGGTCCTAGGAAGGTATAATCTCCGACCCGGTAGGTTATTCGGTAACGTTTACTAGTACTGTCGGCGATATAGGCTACTAACGGTTTGTTACCTTCGGCGGGCGGGGAAAATTAGTAGCGGCGTCGAAGCTATAATAGCGTCTACGTCGGGTTTGTCTTTAGTACTTACTAACATTTAGTCGGGCCTCCGGGGCCTAACCGGTATAGTATAGCCTAGGTCTTCTATAATTTAGGTTTAGGCTAATATCGCCCCTTATAGTAAACGGGGAGGTCAAAAGGCAGGAATATATACTATACGTATCGTCGACAGGGATCCGGACGAGGATAATCAGGCGTTCCGGTCGATACTATATTACTCCTATATTAACTAGGCCTACTCCCGCTACGCCCGTACTACGCACTATATCCTAGTATATACTATATATAAACAGAAAGCGTAGAAGATCCGGCCTATCGACGTCGCCGTAGATATCTCGAAGAGTATATCCCCTAACATCGGTGCCGTTACTAAATAGAAGGAACTATTTCTTCGACAGAAGGTAGTAATACTGCTAGGGACAGGACTATATAACTAGCGCTACTTAATTAAGAAGTTCTCGGATATCCCCTAGGGCAGTCGACTTACCCCGGAGGTATTACGTACAGTCGAGATAGGTATAGTCTTAACAACCTAGAAACGTTATCTACTCGAAGAGATACTCTTCAATCGTAAGGCTGCTTTAGCAGCGAATTTTACGTATCTCGGACGGGTTATTCCTAGTATCGTACTACTATAAGTTATTCGTACGGTCCCGTATATACCGTAGAGTTATCCGGGTTTTCGTCTTAATCCCTCCCTACTTACGGCGATAGAGGGCATTATCCGGGACCGGTATAAAGCTAGGACGTTAGAGTATAGTAAGGGCTGCTATCGGAATCTATATTTCCTAGTTGCGAAGAAAACCTTAGTATAATGGTTCTGTGAGCGTAAGGGTATACGTAACAGAGGTCCAAGGTGTAAAAGGTATGAACAATGTACGGCTTGCTAACTAAGGCACAATAACTCTGCCCTTCCTTCCTAGAGGAGGGCCCTCGCTATATATACAAGCTATTCTATTGTCTACTCCTCGCTACCGGTACCGCCTCCTCTTAGGCAGCAGCCGATAACCGGTTCCCTTAGGAACCCTCTTGATTCAGAACGTCTCCGATCGGTAGGGCATCCCTTCTATACCGGATCGCCGGGGGTCCGCGAGGGCTTCCCGTCCCGCGCGGCACGCCCCGCCCGCCTCGCCGGGGGTTCGCTAGGGCTTCTCTGCCCTAGCGTATTACAGACGCCCCCTCTTAGAGCTGATATCCCTAGTAGCGACAGGTTATTAGTCCCCTACGTATTCGCCCTACGAACGGGGGTAGACGTCTGCTCTTATCTAGGTACCGCGTAGAGCTAGCGTATACCTGCGGAATGTCTATACCTTAGTATTAGTGAACATTGTATATAAATTCCCTCTTATGTTCGCGCTATCGTAAAGCGTCGCTAAGAATGTTTGCTTATAGTCGCGTCGCGAATTCTGTAGGTAGTAGTCGGGAGTGCGCGGTAGTATCGCTATAGAGATAGAATATTTTAATAGGTTCGTCGCGCGTTCTACGATCCTCTTATTCCTTTCCTATTAACAACCTACTACGCACCAATATCCTTACCCGCCTGTAGCTCTATTACTACTACCGTATCCAGATAGCTACACTTCTACTTCTCGTTCTTCGTTTACTCTTTGCAGCCCCGCCTCGTCCCTTGGTTTCCCTCGCCGGCTCCGCCGCTTTATTAGGCCCCTCCGACTATTATAGCGTTTACCCGGGGGTATGTAACGATTCCTTTCTCCGCTGCGTATATAAAGGATATAGTACCTAATAACTAGGACTATAGCTAGTCGGACGCCGACTAAGACGAAACCGGGTACGTAGCTATATGCCTACGGTGCGCAAAGTCGATCGCTATAGAGCGAGTGTATAATGCGCCGGTACACCGTACATACGATAGCTACGCGAACAACAACAAGGCAGGATGTAATAGTATAGGAAGGGTAAGTGTCCGTCCGCCTCGCTAGGGGTTCGCCTTGCTAACGAGTTTGTATACAGACCGTACTAAGACTCTTAAACAAGGTAATCGCCGTCTAACGCTAGAAGGATACCTGTAATAAGATCTAGAGAGAGGTTACGGCTAGTTACCCGGCAAGCTCCGCAGAGGACGCGCGCGCCCTCGCGGAGGGCGACGAGGAGTACTGTCGCTAGGCAGCACGCCTCTATCTTATAGCGCGAACCCTTAACAGAGAGATCTATGCTATTAAGGTAGCGTACTACTATACGGGGACTACCGTAGGTAGGCCTACTCTCGCGCTACGGTCGACCTAAGACTACTAAGGCTTGCTGCTCTTAGAGCAATTGCGTTCGCTAGGACGCTATCCCGTATAGGGACCCTTAGAACGCCTCTAAGGGTCGTTGGCGGTAAGTCTTTGACGACGCTCCCCGTTTTCGGGAACTGGCTAACCCTATCGTAGCGTCCCTCTACTACCGCGGCAGACGCCTTCAACTAGACGCGTACGAGGTTCTACTAGGTAGTGCCTACTGTAGTATTACGCCTAGACGAGGCCCCGGCGGTTCCCCGCGCATCGCCCCGTCCTTAAGCAACCCTACTAGCACCCCCTATAGGTCGGAGTCGCCGTCGGGGTAGTCGCCCCGTAGTATATTCGTCTAACGATAAGGAGCTTCTAGCTACGGTCCCGACGCTAGTAACCTCTCGTCGGCGTAGCGAGAAGGTGCGCGAGGTTACCCTATCTCTAGAGCGGGGTCCCGTATTGCTAGACTTTGTTCGAGACGCCCTTCCTAGCCTGCGTCGACCTAAGGCTAGTATCGTTCCCGCCTCGACTAACGATACGCCCTCTCGTCTACGTAGCGGTCCTACGGCGACCACTCGTCCTACTGCTCGTCCGGCGGTCCCTATCCGAGACTTACTAGCGCGCACCCCGGCGGCTCGTCGCTAACTAGTAGCTCGCGAGACCCCTCGCTGTTCGACGGTCGGTCGTACAGTACCTCGTACGCCGTACAGTAGTCGTACTTTGAATACTGTATACTCTCTATTACCTAGCTATATAGCTAGGTACGATTTTAATACCCTAGAGGGGATCGCCGCGGCTACCTTAGACCGGGCACTATATCTGCGCTAGACACCTAGCCGTCCTACTCCGATATTACCGTCGTCGCGCTCAATCCGGGGAACTCCCCGATTATCCCGCCGTAGCGGTCGCTCTATTAAGAACCCTTAGCTAATACGTCGGTTCGATAATAGATACGACGAGGAGGATATTAGCGATAACTAGGAGATAGAGGACGCGCCGCCGCTAGAGGTAAAGCCCCTATAGGATAAGGACCTCCTTATAATAGGCGCCCTCCGAAGTGAATCCCCGGCGCCCGCAGTACTATCGGTTACCGTCGCGCCGCCCGTTCTAGCCTCTCCTCGCGTCTCTAGGGCGCCGTTATTTCGAGGCTTCTCGCCCTTACCTACGGAACGCGAGGCTTCTCGAAGCCTATTACGCCTAGTGTTATACCCGGCGATTCCCTTTCGCTTTACTAACCCTCTTTCTCGAGAGTCTACCTACGCCTCTCCCTTAGCGACTATACTACTGTCGCGTCCGTTACCTCCTACTGCCTTCAGAACCGCGCCGTCGTCGCCGGCTCGTCGGCAATCAAGCCCGACGGCCGAAACTTACCCTAGCCCGCCTTTGTTTATATCGCCTCGCCGCGAGGTTAAGTCCTCTTTCGACCCGGAGGAGTAGAGTCGGGCTATTAATATTAGCGGGAATTAGATTCCCGATATCGATCCGCGGTCGATATCGAACATAGGTTATAACGGGTTAGTAGCCGTCCTAAGGGATATTCGTCGCTTTCTTCTAGACGCGGAAGTCCCGGCACTACTACGTAAGATTTATCGGTTGCCTCCGTACCGGGCCTGCTAATAGGCTATAATATAGGCAGATTACGGGTTCTAGCGAGAGGAATACCTAGATAATTACGAGTTCGGGGGTCTTGTCTAGTACGCGGCGCCTAAGGCCTCGGGGGGTACCCGGGACCCTACGCCGGTGCTAGTAAGCGACTATACTATAGCCGAAGCGCCTTCGGTAGAGGGTAGCGTCGGGGGTTCGCGTATAAGGAGCGGGATATTTGGCATATTTAGTAGGAGGTAGCCGGGGGTCTACTAGGGTTGTAATAGTTTGTCTTGTACTATATACTTTTCTTTTATCTGCTGCTCGCTCCCTTAGAGGATACCTGCAATAATCTCTACTTATCTAGCAGCTTATTTATGTTTTCGAAGTTGTCCTTAGGTTCCTAAGTGTCAAAGTCCTTATCGTACCCTTTCTACCTAAGTCGGTATTCCGTCTCCCCCTTCCTTTTCCTTTCGTCTACTATCTTGTCTACTTCCTATACCTCGGTACTATCGGCGGCGATATCGGGGGACGCTACGTTCGCTAGCGGAGCGCCGGGCCTTTCGTAGAAGGGTCGTAGAAGGGAGATATAGAACACCGGGTATATATAGTAGGTATTTGGTAGGATTAGCCGGTATACCTACTAGCTGTCGCCGACTATCTTGTTAACCCGGAATAGGCCTAGGAATTTGAGGGACAGCTTCTTGCTAGGCTAAGTCAGTTTTAAGTTCTTTGTACTTAGGAGTACTAGATCTCCCTTAGCAAACGTTTACAGAGTATAGTAGTCGTTATACTAGCGCTGCTGTTACTTCTACGCTTATTGTATACGAGTCGCCGCTTCCGCTCGTACCCGTTCTAGTAGCTAGACTTTGTCTGATACTACCGGCGCCTCCCCTTTATAGTAGACGTCTACGTCTAACGCGGACTACCGGGGATGTTTCCTATATACTATTATAAACGGCGTCTCGCCGGTGGTCGCGTATACCGTATTGTTATATACGAATTCCGCGTATAGCAGAAGGGACGCCTAGTCGTCCTGTCTATTAGACGTAAATATCCGAAGGTAAGCTTCTATCGTCTGATTCTAGCGTTCCGTCTGCCCGTCTGTTTAGGGATAGTACGCGGTGCTTAGCCGTCGTTTTATCTAGTATTAGTAACAAATCTCGGTCTAGAATACCGAGGTAAAGAGCGTGCCTCGGTCGCTAACGATTCCCTTAGGGAGCCCGAATTTAGTACCTATATACGTTATAAACACTTTAGCAAAGTCCCTTACCGTCTACGTTTCTTAGGCCGGAATATATAATAATATCTTCGACAGCCTGTCGACAATAACTAGTATAGAGTCGTACGTTACCCCGCGGTGCTTCGCCGGGGGTAACTTAGTAATAAAATCTAAAGAGATCTCCTCCTATACATTTCCTAGTACCGGAAGCGATTTTAGCTCCCCTAATAGCATCGTCCTAGGTGCTTTAGCCTTTTGGTATATATCGTATATCTTGCAGTATTCTCTTATATCCTATCGGAGCTCCGGCTAATATAACGAGCGGTAGACCAACTTTAGCGTCTTGTCTTCGCCGAAGTGTCTAGCGAGGGCGGAGTCGTAGAAGTTAGCTATAATTTCTACTCGGACGGCCGGCTTATTTAGGACGTAAAGCCTCCCTTAGTACCGTAGTAGGTTCTTGTTATCGAACATCTAGGGGTCTAGCTTACCGTAGTAGGTTCGCCGGGTATCCTTCTGCTCGTTCCTTTTATAGGCGACGAACTCGTCCCGTTGCTACAGCGAGGCTACGAGACTTCTGAAGGGTTGCCCTACGTCGCCGCTTACAGTCTAGCTCGCGAGTAGGACCCTTACTATTGAGCGTAGTACGTAGTATATACATTTACTAGTACTAGCGACCGGAGTTGTGTCGCGTAACGGCGCCGGGGGTTCGCCGGGCGTATCCGAAATTTCGGTCGTAGACTCCTCGCTACTTACTATACTAACCTTACCGTTACGGATTCGTACAGCTATTACCGCAATACCTAGGTCGGCTAATTTGAGCTTGTACTAGAGGGTTAGCAGTAATTGATTAACCGCGTCGTTCTCGGTCTAATAGTCCGCTCGTCTCGAGGGGCTATCTACTAGGTTAGTCTTCCCCGGCTAGTAGTATATCTCGAAGTCGAATTGGCCTAGATATACCGCCTATCGGGCTTGTCGCCCGTTTAGCTTCTGTACTGTCTAGATACCCCTTAGGTTGTTGTAATCGGTATATACCTATAGCGGGGTATATACGTCCGCGAAGAAGTGTCTCTAGACCTTGAAGCTATAGACGACCGCGAGGAGCTCTTGGTCGTACGTTTTGTAGTTTCGCTCCGCCGGCGACATCTTTCTTAACGTAAAGGCGATAGGGTGCTACCGGTCGTTATAGAGCTACGTTAGGATCCCGTATAGGCCGTAGTCGGACGCGTCGGTTTCTAGTCGTAGGGGCTTCGCCGGGTCGTAGTAGCGGAGTATAGGGGTAGAGGTAAACATCTGTTTCAACGCCTAAAACGCCGCCTCCCCGGCCTCCGTCTACTGAAATTCGCCTTTCTTTAGGAGGTCAGTTATCGGGGCTGTTACCTTCGCGTACCCGGCTATAAAACGGCGGTAGAAGTTAGCGAACCTAAGGAATAACTGTAGTTCCCTTAGGTTGGTCGGCGAGGGCTACTTAGTAATAGTAGCGACCTTCTCGGGGTCGGTGTACACGCCCTTATAGTTCACTCGGAATCTAAGGAACGATACCTTGCTTTGCGCAAAGGTACACTTCTTTAGGTTAACGAACAATTCAGCCTGTTCTAGCCTAGCGAGTACCCGGCGAACCGCCTCCTAGTGCTTTTCGATGTTATCGTAGTAGGTATAGATAAGGATATTATCTAGGTATACTACTAGGATGTTATCGAGCAGCCCGGCGAGGGCCCGGTTAACGTACGCCTGAAATGTAGCCGGGGCGTTAGTTAGCCCGAAGGGCATTACCTTATACTCGAAGTACCTATATCGCGTTCTGAAAGCGGTCTTCTATTCGTCGCCTTCGCGGATACGGATTCGGTAGTACGCGTCCTTAAGATCTAGAGAGGTAAAGTACTTAGCGCTAGTAAGGCGCGTAAGGCTTTCGTCGATAAGGGGAAGCGGGTATCGGTCCTTAATAGTAATCGAATTCAAGGCGCGGTAGTCG
The DNA here is from genome assembly GCF_000320565.1 of Sphaerulina musiva SO2202. Taxonomy (NCBI): domain Eukaryota; kingdom Fungi; phylum Ascomycota; class Dothideomycetes; order Mycosphaerellales; family Mycosphaerellaceae; genus Sphaerulina; species Sphaerulina musiva. The sequence goes on from NW_016017383.1 coordinate 4,689,746, forward strand.
ACGCATAATCGTAAGGTCCCGTCCTTCTTTAGTACGAACAGTAGCGGAGCCCCGGCGGGGCTAGTACTATATACAATCCGTCCCTGCTCTAACTCCTTATAGAGGTATTCCTAGAGGACTTCTAGCTTCCGCTAGGAGAGATAGTAGAGGGATCCGAAGGGCAGTTCCTTACTATCTATTAGTTCGATAGTATAGTCGGTTGCCTTGTAGGCCGGAAGGATCGCTGCGGAGTCGTTGTCGAATATGTAGCGATATCCTTCTAATATAGCGGGCAGGGAGACTTGTTTTGCCTCGCCTTAGTTAATCGCGTAAATCTGGAAGGTCGAGCCCTAACCTCCCTAGGGGTTCGCTAGGCGTAACTACCCTACTATATAGATAGGAGAGGAGTCTTCCTTCGATTCGCGCTTTAACCTCTTTAGGGAGACCCTCTCGAAGCTAGAGATTATAAGTCCCTATCGCTATATACCGGGACCGTTCTAGATATCGATGCCTAGGGTCTTTAAGGAATACCGGCTAAGGAGGATAGAAGGTCCGTCCTAGTCGATACTATAGGCGAGAATCTTCGTAGTTCGGGTGTCTATACTAGAGTCGCTAAGTTTTAACTAGAACTCGTAGGCGCTGTAGTAGTAGGTTTCGTAGGTCGACAGCTATCTAAGTAATAGGAGTTAGGCATCGATTTAGGGTAGGCCTATTTCTACCGCTACCTTCTAGCTGATCGTAGTTACCTAGGCGTACGTATCGAGGGCGACCTGTATAGGTTTTATACCTTCGCTAGTAATAACAGTTCCTACTGTTTCGACAATATCCCTAGATTTAACAGGTCGGAGCCCCGTCGCGTCCTAAGTGTTCGCGACGAGCCTAATCAGTTTTTTAGCTAGACGGGGGTCCGGTTAGGATTACCGCGCTTTAACGGGCAGTCTAGGCGAATGTGACCTATCTTGCCGTACTCGTAGCACTTCAGTCCTAAGTAATCCCCTTTGTCTAGAGCGGCTTTCGCGGTAGCGCCCGATTTCGGGGCTTCAGCCGCGTTAGTACGCGGTTCTCTAGCGTCTCCCCGGCGATCTCGATCTTTGGATTTTGGCTTATTGCTACTAGTCCGCCCTTTACCGCCTTAGGTCCTCGGGTAGTTCTTCTCGATCTAGGTCGCTAGGTTAACTAACTTGTCCCGTGTTTTAGAGATAGAATTGTAATCGACGATCCGTCGGCGGGTCTCCGGGTATAACTAGGCGAAGAACTGGTATAGCTATTGTTCTAGAGTATACCGTTCTAGCTATACCTCGAGAGTCTCTAGGTATATTAGGAACTCCCTTAGAGACTAGTTAGTATGTTGTTTAGCGGACGTATAGTCTAGGTAAGCCTAAAGCAGTCGAGCGTTAGGATCGTCTAGGAGGTTAAGTAGGAACTGCTTAAAGTTATCCTAAGTCGTATCCTTACGCTCGGCCTCGGTTATCCGCTACTAGTATACGTACTAGCGGTCCCTCGGGGTATACCCCTTAGAGAGGTACTGCATTGCCTAGGTATACTTCTCGGCTTCCCGTTAGAAGGATCGTAGATTCTAGAGGAATGCGACTTCGTACGATATTACGAAGTCGCCGTATTCTTTTAAGGACCTCCCCTCGTATTCGCTAGGGGCTTTTACCGAGCGTTTAGGAGGAGGGGCAATATCGGTTTCTGTAGTATACCGCTTGTAACCGCGGCTACTCTAGAGGTCGGCTACTTCTTAGATTAGTAGCAGACGTTCCTTTTCCGCCCGTAGGCGGGCGATGTCTTTCTAAAGGTCGCTTAGCTCCTCGCGTTCGACGATGATTTCCGGCTCGGAATCGTTCGCGTCTTCTAGCTAGATACTAGCGAGAGCTTCTATAGATTCCTCCTAGTCGAGCAGTTCCTAAACTCGTCCTACTTCGACATCTATAAAGGAAGATTGTTTAGTAGAGGCCTGTTCTAGTACAGAGGGGTTCCCCGGCGAGTCGCTAGGATTCTGTCTAGTAGAACGTCCTCCTACTATTGTTCGGACCTTTCCCTTATAGTTAAGGTACGAGAGTTATTATATAATGGTTCTGTAAGCGTAAGGGTATACGTAACAGAGGTCTAAGGTATAAAAGGTATAAATAATGTACGGCTTACTAACTGAGGTATAATAACTCTGCCCTTCCTTCCTAGAGGAGGGCCCTCGCTATATATACAAGCTATTCTATTGTCTACTCCTCGCTACCGGCACCGCCTCCTCTTAGGCAGCAGCCGATAACCGGTTCCCTTAGGAACCCTCTTGATTCAGAACGTCTCCGATCGGTAGGGTATCCCTTCTATACCGGATCGCCGGGGGTCCGCGAGGGCTTCCCGTCCCGCGCGGCACGCCCCGCCCGCCTCGCCGGGGGTTCGCTAGGGCTTCTCTGCCCTAGCGTATTACACTTAGCCTCCGGTCAGTTGCCTACTAAGGAATACTATCGCCTTATTAACTCTACGACGGAGATTAACCGGGTTACTATTCGCGACGCTAGCCTGCCGCCTAATATAGATAAGTTCGCCGAGCACTTTGCGGGGTACAAGGTTGCTTCCCTCCTTAACATTTTCTCTAGGTACGATTAGGTCCCTCTCGCTAAAGAGAGTCGAGATCTTACAGCTTTCTAGACTTATCTTAGCCTATTCCGGCAGACTACTCTGCCCTAGGGCGCTACGAATTCGGTTGGTTAATTTGTCTAGGTTATAACTCGTATTCTTATAGATTATATCTTATACCGGTCGCTCCCCTTCCTAGACGATATTAGTATTAAGGGGCCGAAGACTAATTATAGCGGAGAGGAACTCGAGCCTAGTCTACGGTAGTTTATTGTCGAGTATATCGTTAACCTCGACCAAGTCCTTATAGATATTAAGCGTACCGGTATAATAGTCGCTATTAAGAAGCTACAGATCCTCTAAGAGCGTATCTGTATCGTAGGGTATATTACGGATACCGATAGCCGCTATCCTAATATAGCCCGCGTAGCGAAGATCGTCGACTAGCTAGACCCGAAGTGCTAGAAAGACGTCCGGGTGTTTATCGGTATTGTCGTCTACTTCTGTATCTAGATACCTAAGTTCGCGCTTAAGGCTAAGCTACTCTACTGCCTACTTCGGAAGGACGTTAAATTCGAGTAGACTATAGAGTATTAGCGTACTAAGGACGTACTTGCGGTAGCCTTAGTTAAGGCCCCGCCTCTAGTCCCTATCGACTACTCGGATAGGATAGGTACTATTATTGTCGTAGTTAACTCTAGTAGGTCCGGATATAGGTATATACTAATATAGGAGGACGACTATAGAAAGCGACGACCGAGTCGTTTCGAGAGTAGTATATAGTCCGCTAGCTAGCAACGGTACGACGCCGGCAAACTCGAGTGCCTCGGGGTGCTTAAGATATACTAAAAGTTTCGGCCCTAGCTCTTCGGTTAATACTTCGTACTAGAAGTTAATACTTAGACTCTCGTATATTAACTAAACCGCGCTGCGTCTAATCTCCCGAATACCGCTATAAGTAGGTAGGTAGCGTAGATCTAGCTGTTTACCTTCGAAGTTCGGCATATCCCTAGTTATAAGTATACGGCCCTAGATGCCTTATCCCGTCGACTACTATTAAGTAAGGACGTTCCGGATCCGCCGGAGTTAGAAGATATCGAGCGTATAGTCGATAATAAGTTTTTCGAGAGTTTCTACGTTAATACGGCGACGCTTACGCTATATAGATTTAGTTAGGCCTCCGGGGCCTAACCGGGAGCGGCCGGTACTGCCGGTAGTATAGTTCGGGCAGCCGCGATCCGGATTGTTAGCTAGACCCCCGAAACCTTACTAGATATAGGAGGCGTCGACCTTACCTATATTAATTCTATCTTCCCGGATAAGTTAGACAGTCTACCTAAGAGTTATTCGTACTTTTCGAAGGCTATCGCCTACGTCCTCCTTAGACTACGTCCCTTATCTTATATATCTCGATCCGAGTACTATCGATTTTTAAAGCACTTGTAGAGATTCAAGATTAAAGATAAGGTTCTCTTCCGCTAGGGCTATCGCAACTTCCCGTTATAGCGCGTTATCGATAAGCTATCTATACGAGACCAGATCCTCCGGGCAGTCTATAATAAGTACGGGCACCGTAGTACCGAGGGTACGTACGCAAAATTAGTACGGCGCTACTAGTAGAACGGTATATATAGCGATTGCTAGGCATATATATAGAGGAAGTACGCCGAGTATAATTAGTATAACGGCGTTCGTACCTATACTCCTTTAGGCGAAGTTGCTTCTAAGGCTATCGGTAAACGGTAGTATATTAACGGTATTTATATTAATACCTGCGGATCGATTATAATAGCGTAGGAGGCAACGTCTCGGTAGCCTAAGGCGCGGGTATTCGTCGGCCTTACCGCTAAATAGATCACGTCGAAGCAGGTCGCGAAATTTATCTAGGAGGAGATCTTTTGCCGATAGGGTACGCTGTACGAGATCCTCCTCGACAACGCTAAATGCAACTTAGGGGAGATAGAGGCGTTGCTTCGTAAGTATAGCGTCGCTCGTCTACGTATCTTACTATACTACCTAGAATCTATAGCTATCGTTAAAGTTAGGTACAAACCTATTATTACGGCGCTTAGCAAGATAACCGATAGAGGTAAGAGATTCTAGATCCCGTATATACCTATAGTACTATAGGCGGAACGTACTACAGAGGTATCGTCTACCGGTAAGACGCCGTTAGCGTTAATAATTGGCTACGATACTATTCTACCTATCGAGCTTTAGTTCTCTACTACGTCTGTCTAGGACTAGAGTACTATTCGCGACCGCGAGAGTCTTCTCGCCGTACGCGCCGCCGCCCTCGAAGCTATAGCCCTATATATAGAGGACGCCCGCCTACGATAAGAGAGAATACGGGACTAAGCGAAGGTTTATTTTAACGATCGCTACTATATCGATCGCCGTGAATTTGAGGTTAGTAATTTAGTTATAGTATATCGGAAAGAGTTGGAAGCGTCGCGTTCGGCAAAGCTAGTTTTCCGTTAGAAGGGTCCCTTTCGTATATATACCTATTGTCTAGGTACTGCGTACTATAAGTTAGAGGGGTTAGATAGTATTATCTATCGGAATACCTATAATAAGGACTCTCTTAAACTCTGTCGACTTAACGGCCTATTAGATAAAGGCAGCAGTATTGCTAGTTCTAACGAGTAGGGTTAGTACTAGATACTAGTTCCCTACCCTGCTTTTTCAACTTTCTGTACGCCGACCGGGTATCTCCGCTTCCTAGTATCTCTCTCCGTAGTACGGGCTCGTACTGCTTAATAGACACCTACTCTCCTTCTTCGTCGTTATATAGTTAGAGGAGGGAGTAGCGTACTCGCTATTCTTTCGATTCTTTTTCTATTTGTTGCGCTACCGCCGCCGTCTAGTCTTTTATCTATAGCTAGGCCCTCCGCCGCCGCCGCCGTCTGATCCTTTATCTATAACTAGGCCCTCCGTAGGCGTCGTTTTGGATACGCCCTACGCTTTTAATAGCGGCGGGTTAGTACTGTCCGAGTTTAGCTACCCTAGGATTGTAACTATATTGCCGGCCGGGCGCCCTAGTGCCTAGTAATAGTTAGGCTAGAAGGTTTCTAATCCGTCCGAAGGTTTTTGATCTATTATTTTTCGCTTTACCTCCTAGCGTTGTCCTCGCCCCCTTACGGTATATACCGTATACTATATTCCTTACTACGGTCCTTATATCTAAGGGTCCCTACGATACCTAACTACTACTTTACGTCGGCATTCTCGTACTATCCTTACTTATCTCGCCTATACGGGTAGCACTTCCCCGGGCGCGTTACTTTTCGCGTTATTTGTTTGCTACAGTACTGCCGTAAGCGCGCCGGCACTCCCGCGAGCGCGAGTTACTTTTCGCGTTATTCTGCGAGCGCGAGTTACTTTCGCGTTATTTAGAGAATAAGAGTGCCCTTTTCTTCCTTTTGAACTTACTCTTCTTCTTTAACCTACCTCCTTACCCGCCGTACCCCCCGGCCTGCATTCTATATAACTACTATCTCTACTACCTCGAAAGGAGCCGCGCCTGCACTACGACCTACGCCTACGTTAACAACGGAGTCGCGCTCGCGTATAACTATCGATTCCGCGCCTATACTACGACCTACGCCTACATTAGTAGTAGTACTACGCCCCCGCGCGTAACTATCGGTCCTACTATAGCTAACCGTAATATGCCTACCTAACCCGAGACAGACGACGGCGATAGGTTAGAATACTAGGTAACCGTTCGGGAGAGGAGACAAAGCTCGATATCGTTCTTAATTATAGTAGCAAGGATAGATATATTATTATACTCGGCGGAGGTAAGGAGTATCCTTCGTAGGGTAACCGACCTAGACGCGGTCGTAGCCCTATTGCTAACTCTCGATACGCTAGTAAGAACGGAAGTAGTACGTACGGTATACTAACTCTACGACGCGACCTTAACTAGTTACGATACTATATATATATCGATTTATAAGAAGTTCGTAGCTATAGCTCCGGACTAGGAGATCCTAGAAGGTAAACTAATTATAGACGTATTCCCCGGTTTTGCGAAGGTAGTAGATCGAGGAAAGGAGGCCCGAAATCGACGAAGGACGGCTTACTAGAACGTTATTAACCAATAGTTCGGTAGGGATATCGCTACCGCCTAGAGCTTCCTTACCAGTCCGACGATATAGGAGGTTCTACGTACTTATTCGTAGGCCTACGATCTAGGTAGCCTAGTAGCTCTTAGTTCTAACTATAGGCAAACACTACGCGCTCTCGCGGAAGCAGTAGCGTAGCGATTGCTTACTCCCGTTACTAGTCGATCGAAGATACCGGAGGTTATAGGAGGCGATTATATTCGTATACGTATACTGCCTACCGACAAGCAATTAGCGGAACCTAGAGGGGAGGTAGAACAATATATCCTACGGATACGATTTGGGTTCGTCTACGAGGGCGACTTTTACAAGATCGTAAGTAAGGGCTTTATTAAACCTACGCTAACACCTTCGGGGCTATCTATACTACTACCTCTACCGCTATTGTCCGAGCAAGCCTAACTCCGTCTATACTAGAGACGCCGTAGGGAGCCGGACCTATTACCGGACTATAAAGAACCTCCGAGCAAACGCTAACGTACGTTACGACTATTAACGCCGGAGATACTACAGGTACCGGATAGTACTTCTAGTTAGAGCCCTATTAATACGCGTAATCCGTTAGGCCCCCGGGGCCTTACCGGGACGGGCCGTATAGAGCCGGTCCCGGAGGCCGCGATCCCGACTATAGAGACAGAGCCGACCGAGGATACGACTAGCGAGGAGGTAGATAACTAGACCGGGGAGTTTACCTTTAACGAAGAGCTAACCGAGGACGTACTCGCCGAGGGGGGACAAGTTACGTCTCGTATATATACGCCGTTGTCTATATGCCGTTATACTCTTTGCCCGGATACGACCAATCTATATCTTATTAGCCTGTATATAGCTATACCCCTCTATTAATAGCTAGAGGATATCGTCGACCGAGGCGTCTAGCTGTATATAGTAGAGGAGGACCCGGTTCCGTTATACTAGTACTATACTAGGGTGTTTGCGAGCCGTAGGTTCGGACTTAAGTCGAATATCGCTATAGCTCTACTAACTACTTGTATTGCCGAAGTCTGCAGAGCTTACGTTAATAGCTAGTTTCTAGAATACTAGTATTAATACCCGGAATTCTTCTCCCTAGCCTACTGTCTAAAGTACGTAGGTAACGCACTTAGTCTATATGTATTCCTATCTCGAACATATATAGGAATACTAGTTACTCCCTCCGCTACGCCTAACGTAGAAACCTTGGTTACTAAGCTTCGATCATTTACAATCAACGCCGGCGATTAGGCTACGTTCGATCTTATCGGCTTAGTTACGAAGGAGGGGGTTTTTAGGTATACCGAGACGATCTTCGGGGATATCGAATATAAGTTTGATATATACTCGTAGCACCTCCGTTATATAAATAGTCGCTCTAACCTAGGGTAGAACAGGTCGTAGATATATAGCGTAGTTTAATAGCTCGTCCGCTAGGATATCTTATACTAGGCTTTGTACGCTTCTTTACGCGCGGACGGTAATTACCGTTTAGTGTCTTATCCTTATTACGCGAAGTACTAGTACGGCGACGACAAGGATAACGAGAATATAAGTCGTAATAGCTTCAAGTATATAGACTACAACGTTATAGATCTTGTAGTAGGTAAAGGTACTAGTTAGATCTAAGGCTCGGTATCGTTCGATAACGAGACTTATAAGAACTATACTATACTTGTTTAGGGGATATACTATAACGAGACGTTTCGTAAGTAGGCAGAGGTAAACCGTACCGCCGGTCGTTTGCAGAATAGCCGGATCTACAATATTATAGACAAGGAGCTCGGGCCTAAGCTAAGAAAGAAGATAGGTCTAGATTAGTAGCTAACTCCGGTCTAGCGATATAGCGTCCGTATTACCGACCCCTATATTCCTTATAGCGCGCTACCTTCGTAGGGCGTACGACGTACGATCCTCCCTTAGTTTATAGCTATTACTAACGTAGAAACCGGAGAGATAGAGAACCTAAAAATAGGGACCCTTTAGTAGATCGCGGAGGTACACTAAACAATAACTGCCCTACTATCCAGCCCGTCGGGCTACCCTAATATATATAGTCCAATTCCGTACCGATTTCCTGCCGTAGCCTAGTTAGATAGCCTTAGCCTAATCTTAGACGCTCTAGTTAGTTGCAAATCTTAGGCCGATATAGAAGTTATCAACGAGTTGAACTATATTGCTTATATAGAGTCTCTTGCTTAGTAGGAGGCGTATAAGCTCAAATAGTAGGCGAACGCTATTAAGAGGTATAAAAAGGTTTTCGACCGTATTCGTAGCTCTAAAATACTACTCTTCGGGAACGCTAGTTACTTCCGCTATAAAGGTAACTTTGAGTTTCGACCGTAGCCTGATTTTTCTACTCTCGACTCTAAGTATATAGAGGAAGGCTCCGGTACTATACTTAAGGGCGATATGTCCTAGATAGAATAGGTAGTACGTTGGTTAGGCCCCTAGGGCCTAACTAGGAGCTTCCGAATATAGGGAGGGTTTAGGTTTTTACGGTTGGGTACCTTGTTTTCAACGGGTCGTTTAGGTCTGCTTTTCTGTACGTAATCGTTAGATAGAGGGGGGTTTTGTTATACCTATGTCTACGGGACAGATATATAGGTAGGGGAGGGTGTATTAAGCGGCTAGGCGTGTTTCTTTTACGTAGGGCGTCGGGGCAGAGCCGAGAGCCGGACGGCCCGGAAGGGCCGTACTACTCCCGGCGGGTAGCTATATAGGGTAGTTTTCTTCTTTTTAGGACGGAGGCGAGGACGGACATAATCAGGACGTAGATATACGGATACCTACTCTACTATAATTGATATCGTTACCCTACAGTGCGCTTTGTCTTCTAATATTACTATTCCCGCTACCTACGGGCATCTCCGCGTCCTTCCGGACCTCTACCTATCTTACCCCTTTTACCGCGGAGCTACGCCGCGACCTACCGTAAGCCGGGCCTATCCGATCGTCTACTCGAGGACGGTAGTAGGAGAGAGGGCTTTACGGTAATACTATATAGTCGTAGGTAGGGGGAATAAGCTAAGAAGGGCCTAGCAATCGCTCTCTATAGTAGGCTTGAGCTTTAGTATCCTACGATAGGATATTCCGGCAAACGGCTCGCTTAATAGGCGAGAAGATCTTATATAGTAATAGTATTCGGACTTCTTCGATACAAATCTAGAATTATAATTAGTTTCTATAGTCGGCAAATATAGTCGGTAGATATTTACCTTTATTATCTCGCTACTAACGATTTTTAAGACCTCTTTTATACCTTTCTTATTTAGTATATCTAGGTTCTTAAGGATAACAATCTTGTCCTAGAAGTAGTAAATAGAAGAGTGCTATTAATTATAGGCCGTCGAAAAAGTAGAAGAGGATACCTAGATAGCAAAGGTACTAATAGACTTAGCCCTCGCTTCCTCTATCTATAGAGTCGACAATAGATTAAGAACTGATTCCGAGGGAAGGCAATAATTGCTAAGGCCGCTAACCCCTTTGTCGTACTCCTCGCTAACAGATAGATACTCCTATTCCTACTTAATCTAGTCTTCTTTCTAGAATATTAATCGTTCCTTAGAGTCGATATCGCCGAGTTCGAGAAACTAGTCGGCTTTATTAATCTTTGCCTACTCGTTAGGAGGAAGTATTGTACTCTTTCTACTCTACTTCTTTGTACTAAATTAGAAGTTAGTACTTAAATCTGCCGACTATATCCGCCGACTATATCCGCCTACTACACTTACGCTTTTTAATTATACTCCTTTGTATATATCTTTCTCTAGCCCTCGATAAGTTCCTATTGCTTATCTTTAGTAAGGCTCTTAAAGCTCGTATACTCCTTAATTTGTATCTTTTTAAATCGCGTAAAGGATTTGTTATACGCTTTGTAGTATCGATCCTATACCTTCTTTTCTTCGTCTATAGCGGTAGTACGCTCTCTATCCTATAGAGTATTTAGCTTAAGAGAGTACTCCTCGAGTAACTTCGAGGCTACGCCGAGCTTTGCGCGCTTATTTGCTAGTACCTCTAGGGTATTGCTCTTACGTTTCGGTATAGTAATAGTTTCTAATATTAGTATAGTAGTTAAAGAAGAACTCGGTCTGATTACGAAGGTAGGTATCGACGGCGCTAGTAAAGGTACGGAGGTACGGGTATTATAGAGGTATTGTAGTAAGGTAGTAAAGTAAGAGAGAGAAAGTAAATTTACCCTACTAGGGCAATTTAAGGTTTAGGCAGTAGCCGAATCCCGGTATTAGTTACGCTAGGCAACGATACTACCTATCCTTCCGGACTAATAATACTCTACTATACTACTATACCGCCGACGTTATTCTAGATAATACCTTAAGTATAAGAACTATACGTAAGTCGCCCCCTCTAGGCGTTATTAATTTCGAATATAAGTTGTTATCCGTTCGTTCGCTACTACTAGGACAACTGCTAGTAGGGGTTGTATATATATAGTATATAGATATCTATGTTAAAACGATATATATATTAAGTATATATATCTAGGACCTATATATAAATACGCGTCCAAATTATATATCTGCCCTAGAGAAAACAATAGGTCCTATAGCTATAGATAAACGTATTCGGTAGACGTAGTCGGCGTATAAGGCGTATACCCTACTAGCGGCCTTAGGATATATATAGAATCCCTATATAGATTACTAATTACCTTCCCGCGAGATCCGATATACTCTAGAGATAAGCGCCTTAGCAAACTCCGGGTTTTCCTTATACCCCCTATATTTTCCTTCTCTCTTTTCTTCTCTATCGTTAACTTTGTTAATCTACCGAGATATACTTAAAGCTCTTAAAATGCCTAATATAGATACTGTTTCCCTCTCTACCTATGTCTCTGCCTCCCTCTCTAAGGATAACGACGACTAACTCGACTATAGACTCGATTTACTATAGGACGAATAATCGAGACCTAGAGGGCTTCCGAAGGCTGCTTTTAATAGCGGAACTAATATAAGGACTTAGAAGTAGTTAGATAGGATATAGGAGGAACGAATAGAGCCGCTCGAAAAGATATCCTATCTCGGAAAGGGGAAAGAAAAGTAGGGAACTAAGGGTACCGCAAAAGTAATCTACGATCCTAATTATAGCGGAGAGAAAGAGGACAAGCAGGTAACTTAAGGTACTACGGGAGTAATCTATAATCCTAATTATAGCGGAGAGAGAGAAGAAAGGCAAGCAAATCAAGGTATAGGTCTAGTAATCTATAGTCCGGAGACTAGCGACGATTCGGATGTACCGATTAGGCAGCGTATACGATAACTACCTTAACCGATAGCCTCTCCTAG
>NW_016017383.1:4702137-4716317 GCF_000320565.1 Sphaerulina musiva SO2202
TATATTTTCCTTCTCTCTTTTCTTCTCTATCGTTAACTTTGTTAATCTACCGAGATATACTTAAAGCTCTTAAAATGCCTAATATAGATACTGTTTCCCTCTCTACCTATGTCTCTGCCTCCCTCTCTAAGGATAACGACGACTAACTCGACTATAGACTCGATTTACTATAGGACGAATAATCGAGACCTAGAGGGCTTCCGAAGGCTGCTTTTAATAGCGGAACTAATATAAGGACTTAGAAGTAGTTAGATAGGATATAGGAGGAACGAATAGAGCCGCTCGAAAAGATATCCTATCTCGGAAAGGGGAAAGAAAAGTAGGGAACTAAGGGTACCGCAAAAGTAATCTACGATCCTAATTATAGCGGAGAGAAAGAGGACAAGCAGGTAACTTAAGGTACTACGGGAGTAATCTATAATCCTAATTATAGCGGAGAGAGAGAAGAAAGGCAAGCAAATCAAGGTATAGGTCTAGTAATCTATAGTCCGGAGACTAGCGACGATTCGGATGTACCGATTAGGCAGCGTATACGATAACTACCTTAACCGATAGCCTCTCCTAGACTAAGTAAAAGCCTAGCCGAAAGGAGGCGGAGACGTACGAAACTAGTCGCGAAAAAGTCCTATCTAGGGAAGAAGAGGCCGATAGGGAGTTAACGGCTATAGAAGAAGCCTATAATACGAAAGGTACCTAAAGCGAGAACTAAGCAACGAACAAAGCCTAGTATAGCTACTCTCCGCGAGATTAGGAGATACTAGAAGACGACCGAGCTGTTAATACGTCGACTACCTTTCTAGAGGATCTATCGGGAAGTTACTTTAGATATCGTAAGTAAATCTTTAAGTAGTATATACCGGTTCTAAGCAGAGGCCCTCCTCTATCTATAGGAAGCGACGGAAGCGTTTCTTATACTTAAGTTCGAAGTGTCTAATATACTTGCAATATATACGAAACGAGTAACGTTGTAGTAAAAGGATATAGTACTTTGTCGATAGATTCGGAAGCGCTTCCTAGGGGAAAATAACGGAAAAGATAACTTTTAAGCTTTTAGGAATCTGCCGACTATATCTGCCGACTATGTCTGTAGACTATATCTACCGACTATCTCTTAGGGGAACAATTACGACTCCTACCGATAAGACTTTCCGATAATATTTACTACCTATTTACCTAGAGGAGGGCTTCTACCGACCGTACCTACCGACCCTGCCTACCGACCGTACCTACTAACCGTACCTGCTAGTCACTCCCGGTAATTAAAGATTATATACGAAAACCTTATTTGGATCTCGTATGAATTACGTATATATTATTACTTAGGCAGCAAACTATCCGTAGCCTCTAATTAGCCGAGCGGTTGTCTCCTAATAATACAAAGTTACTCTCTACTTTAGAAAAAACCTAACTTACTATATTAATATTGCCCCCTTCCTTTCTCTCTTTCCTTACTACCTCTACTATACTATACTATACTACTATACTATACTACACTACTACACTATACTACACTATACTACTATACTATACTATACTACCGCTACTATACTACACTAGCGTACCAATCTACTATAATAGCCTCGGCTATATCGATTGCGTAGAAGCGTAAACAATCGATCGCTCGCAAGACTCCTCGTACTAGTAGAAAGGGACTTCCTTTGCGTATAGGTAGTAAAAAGCTTCTAGGCGCTTGTATTAAGAAGGGATATAGATATACTCTAGGTAGTAAGTAATTCTAGAATTTCAGATCTATAGTCGGTATTTGTAGTCGGTACTTGTAGTCGGTATTTATAGTCGGTACTAACTTTCTTAAAGCATTAGCTCTTAAAGAGATTAGGAAGTACTAGAAGGAGAGCCTGCTCTATATTAAGAAAACTCTATTTACTAGACTTATTAAGGAGCTCGTTATAGATTAGGCTTATATACCTCTTCGCATTCAAGCAAGCGCTCTTAGCGTTCTTTAAGAATATACTAAGTCTCTCTTAGTAAGAATCTTTATCTATAAGTCTTCCTATTTCTTATTCTTTCTAATTAATTACTTACTTACTTACTTACCTCCTCTAGTAGCTAACCTTTTGGCTATTTATACTAAGCGCGTTATACTCTAAGGCAAAGATATAGAGTATCTTCGCTCGCTCCTTAAGGAGTAGGGTGTTTAGCCTAACGATTTCGTAGTCTGCCCTTATAATTCTAGTCCTATTAATCCTAATTTTATCTATATAGAGCTAAAGAAGAACAAAGCTCCTAAGGTACTAAAACTAAAGGCTACGCTAAAATACAAGCCTCTCCTAACTAAGAAGCCTCGACGAATTGTTAATTACGATTCCGACGAGGATATACTAGACGCTACTTAGAATCCGACTATAGACAACAATAATAGCGAGGATACTACTGCTTAGTAGGCAACTCTTAGTAAGTTACTCCTCTTTTATTATTAATTATAATATACTAATTTAATAGCTTAGGATAATACTCCGCTACTACTAGATAATAAGTAAGAGGAAGATAAGCAGGACGCAGATAATTAGGACGAAGATAAGTAGGACGAAGATAAGTAGGAGTAAGATAAGCAAGATTAAGATATTTAAGGTCGAGACTTTTAAGCTAGTTATAATTAAGAAGAGCTAGATAATAATACTAGCGATAATAAGCAAACTCTTAAGCAGAGGTTAGAAGCCTACGCTAATAAGTTAGTAGCGGCAGCTTACGCGCTTACTATTACGAAAGAGCGTTTAGAAGATAGCGTACGCCTTACTTAGCAAACTCTCGAGGGAGATACGAAGAAAATTGCGCGTTAGTATTATAGTTAGTAGCGGCTAAACTTCGAAGATTAGCTTTACGCCTATTAAAAGATTTAAGACGCTTAAGCAAAGGAGCAATCTGCTCTAGATACTTAGCTATTTACTAAGAAGTAAGGTAGTTTCTGTCCTTAGTATATAGTAGCTTATAACTATAATTAATTAGTTAGAGCTTTCCTTTCTAGTAATCTCTTTTTAGTCTGTATATATAGTCGGTATATATAGTCGGCAGCTATAGTAAGTATAAAATATTTTCCTATTAAAATCTGCGCTCTAGGAATTAGATAGTAGGTATATATGCCTTATTTATATTATTTTCTACTATTTCGTAGGTATTCAACTCGTATTATATAATACCTATTACAATACCTATTAGGTATACCTACTAGGTTTTTACCGTTAGGTTGTACCCCGCTTATAAGCTAGGTACCTAGCTTATTTGTAGGGTTGGGTATTTAAGTTAGGTTATACCTAACCTATACCTAACCTAACCTATAACGAGGCCTAGGTGCCGGATAGTACTTCTAGTTAGAGCCCTATTAATACGCGTAATCCGTTAGGCCCCCGGGGCCTTACCGGGACGGGCCGTATAGAGCCGGGCCCGGAGGCCGCGATCCCGACTACGGAGATAGAGCCGACCGAGGATACGGCTAGCGAGGAGGTAGATAACTAGACCGGGGAATTTACCTTTAACGAAGAGCTAGCCGAGGACGTACTCGCCGAGGGGGGACAAGTTACGTCTCGTATACATACGCCGTTGTCTATATACCGTTATACTCTTTGCCCGGATACGACTAATCTATATCTTATTAGCCTGTATACAGCTATACCCCTCTATTAATAGCTAGAGGATGTCGTCGACCGAGGCGTCTAGCTATATATAGTAGAGGAGGACCCGGTTCCGTTATACCGGCACTATACTAGGGTATTTGCGAGCCGTAGGTTCGGACTTAAGTCGAACATCGCTATAGCCCTACTAACTACTCGTATTGCCGAAGTCTATAGAGCTTACGTTAATAGCTAGTTTCTAGAATACTAGTATTAGTACCCGGAATTCTTCTCCCTAGCCTACCGTCTAAAGCACGTAGGTAACGTACTTAGTCTATATACGTTCCTGTCTCGAATATATATAGGAATGCTAGTTACTCCCTCCGCTACGCCTAACGTAGAAACCTTAGTTACTAAGCTCCGATTATTTACAATTAACGCCGGCGATTAGGCTACGTTCGATCTTATCGGCTTAGTTACGAAGGAGGGGGTTTTTAGGTATACCGAGACGATCTTCGGGGATATCGAATATAAGTTCGATATATACTTATAGCACCTCCGTCGTATGAATAGTCGCTCTAACCTAGGGTAGAACAGGTCGTAGATATATAGCGTAATTTAGTAGCTCGTCCGCTAGGACATCTTATACTAGGCTTTGTACGCTTCTTTACGCGCGGACGGTAATTACCGTTTAGTATCTTATCCTTATTACGCGAAGTACTAGTACGGCGACGATAAGGGTAACGAGAATATAAGTCGTAATAGCTTCAAGCATATAGACTACAACGTTATAGATCTTGTAGTAGGCAAAGGTACTAGTTAGATCTAAGGCTCGGTATCGTTCGATAACGAGACTTATAAGGACTATACTACACTTGTTTAGGGAATACACTATAACGAGACGTTTCGTAAGTAGGTAGAGGTAAACCGTACCGCCGGTCGTTTGCAGAATAGCCGGATCTATAATATTACGGATAAGTGTAATGGTTCTGTAAGCGTAAGGGTATACGTAACAGAGGTCCAAGGTATGAAAGGTGTAAACAATGTACGGCTTGCTAACTGAGGCACAATAACTCTACCCTTCCTTCCTAGAGGAGGGCCCTCGCTATATACACAAGCTATTCTATTATCTACTCCTCGCTACCGGCACCGCCTCCTCTTAGGCAGCAGCCGATGACCGGTTCCCTTAGGAACCCTCTTAATTTAGAACGTCTCCAATCGGTAGGGCATCCCTTCTATACCGGATCGCCGGGGGTCCGCGAGGGCTTCCCGTCCCGCGCGGTACGCCCCGCCCGCCTCGCCGGGGGTTCGCTAGGGCTTCTCTGCCCTAGCGTATTACAGACGCCCCCTCTTAGGGCTGATGTCCCTAGCAGCGACAGGTTATTAGTCCCCTACGTGTTCGCCCTACGAACGGGGGTAGACGTCTGCTCTTATCTAGGTACCGCGTAGAGCCAGCGTATACCTACGGAATGTCTATGCCTTAGTATTAGTAAACATTGTATACAAATTCCCTCTTATGTTCGCGCTGTCGTAAAGCGTCGCTAAGAATGTTTGCTTATAGTCGCGTCGCGAATTCCGTAGGTAGTAGTCGGGAGTACGCGGTAGTGTCGCTATAGAGATAGAATATTTTAATAGGTTCGTCGCGCGTTCTGCGATCCTCTTATTCCTTTCCTATTAATAACCTACTACGTACTAACATCCTTACCCGCCTGTAGCTCTATTACTACTACCGTATCTAGACAGCTATACTTCTACTTCTCGTTCTTCGTTTACTCTTTATAGCCCCGCCTCGTCCCTTGGTTTCCCTCGCCGGCTCCGCCGCTTTATCAGGCCCCTCCGACTATTATAGCGTTTACCCGGGGGTACGTAACGATTCCTTTCTCCGCCGCGTATATAAAGGATATAGTGCCTAATAACTAGGACTATAGCTAGTCGGACGCCGACTAAGACGAAACCGGGTACGTAGCTATATACCTACGGTACGCAAAGTCGATCGCTATAGGGCGAGTGTGTAATACGCCGGTACACCGTATATACGACAGCTGCGCGAACAACAACAAGGCAGGATGTAATAGTGTAGGAAGGGTAAGTGTCCGTCCGCCTCGCTAGGGGTTCGCCTTGCTAACGAGTTTATATATAGACCGTGCCAAAACTCTTAAACAAGGTAATCGCCGTCTAACGCTAGAAGGATGCCTGTAATAAGATCTAGAGAGAGGTTACGGCTAGTTACCCGGCAAGCTCCGTAGAGGACGCGCGCGCCCTCGCGGAGGGCGACGAGGAGTACTATCGCTAGGTAGTACGCCTCTATCTTATAGCGCGAACCCTTAATAGAGAGATCTATACTATTAAGGTAGCGTGCTACCGTACGGGGACTACCGTAGGTAGGCCTACTCTCGCGCTACAGTCGACCTAAGACTACTAAGGCTTGCTGCTCTTAGAGCAATTGCGTTCGCTAGGACGCTATCCCGTATAGGGACCCTTAGAACGCCTCTAAGGGTCGTTAGCGGTAAGTCTTTAACGACGCTCCCCGTTTTCGGGAACTAGCTAACCCTGTCGCAGCGTCCCTCTACTACCGCGGTAGACGCCTTCAACTAGACGCGTACGAGGTTCTACTAGGTAGTGCCTACTATAGTATTACGCCTAGACGAGGCCCCGGCGGTTCCCCGCGCATCGCCCCGTCCTTAAGCAACCCTGCTAGCACCCCCTATAGGTCGGAGTCGCCGTCGGGGTAGTCGCTCCGTAGTATATTCGTCTAACGATAAGGAGCTTCTAGCTACGGTCCCGACGCTAGTAACCTCTCGTCGGCGCGGCGAGAAGGTACGCGAGGTTACCCTATCCCTAGAGCGGGGTCCCGTATTGCTAGACTTTGTTCGAGACGCCCTTCCTAGCCTACGTCGACCTAAGGCTAGTATCGTTCCCGCCTCGACTAACGATACGCCCTCTCGTCCGCGTAGCGGTCCTACGGCGACTACTCGTCCTACTGCTCGTCCGGCGGTCCCTGTCCGAGACTTACTAGCGCGTACCCCGGCGGCTTGTCGCTAACTAGTAGCTCGCGAGACCCCTCGCCGTTCGACGGTCGGTCGTATAGTGCCTCGTACGCCGTATAGTAGTCGTACTTTGAATACTATATACTCTCTATTACCCGGCTATATAGCTAGGTACGATTTTAATACTCTAGAGGGGATCGCCGCGGCTACCTTAGACTAGGTACTATATCTACGCCGGATACCTAGCCGTCCTACTCCGACATTACCGTCGTCGCGCTTAACCCGGGGAACTCCCCGATTATCCCGCTGTAGCGGTCGCCCTATCAAGAACCCTTAGCTAACACATCGGTTCGATAATAGATACGACGAGGAGGATGTTAGCAATAACTAGGAGATAGAGGACGCGCCGCCGCTAGAGGTAAAGCCTCTATAGGATAAGGACCTCCTTATAACGGGCGCCCTCCGAAGTGAATCCCCGGCGCCTGTAGCACTATCGGTTACCGTCGCGCCGCCCGTTCTAGCCTCTCCTCGCGTCTCTAGGGCGCCGTTATTTCGAGGCTTCTTGCCCTTACCTACGGAACGCGAGGCTTCTCGAAGCCTATTACGCCTAGTGTTATACCCGGCGATTCCCTTTCGCTTTACTAACCCTCTTTCTCGAGAGTCTGCCCGCGCCTCTCCCTTAGCGACTATACTACTATCGCGTCTGTTACCTCCCGCCGCCTTCAGAACCGCGCCGTCGTTACCGGCTCGTCGGCAATTAAGCCCGACGGCCGAAACTTACCCTAGCCCGCCTTTGTTTATATCGCCTCGCCGCGAGGTTAAGTCCTCTTTCGACCCGGAGGAGTAGGGTCGGGCTATTGATATTAGCAGGGATCAGATTCCCGATATCGATCTGCGGTCGATATCGAATATAGGTTATAACGGGTTAGTAGCCGTCCTAAGGGACATTCGTCGCTTTCTTCTAGACGCGGAAGTCCCGGCACTACTACGTAAGATTCATCGGTTGCCTCCGTACCGGGCCCGCTAATAGGCTATAATATAGGCAGATTACGGGTTCTAGCGAGAGGAATACCTAGATAATTACGAGTTCGGAGGTCTTGTCCGGTACGCGGCGCCTAAGGCCTCGGAGGGTACCCGGGACCCTACGCCGGTACTAGTAAGCGACTACGCTATAGCCGAAGCGCCTTCGGCAGAGGGTAGTGTTGGGGGTTCGCGTATAAGGAGCGGGATATTTGGCATGTTTGGTAGGAGGTAGCCGGGGGTCTACTAGGGTTATAATAGTTTGTCTTGCACTATATACTTTTCTTTTATCTGCTGCTCGCTCCCTTAGGGGATGCCCGCGATAATCTCTACTTATCTAGCAGCTTATTTATGTTTTCGAAGTTGTCCTTAGGTTCCTAAGTATCAAAGTCCTTATCGTACCCTTTCTACCTAAGTCGGTATTCCGTCTCCCCCTTCCTTTTCCTTTCGTCTACTATCTTGTCTACTTCCTATACCTCGGTACTATCGGCGGCGATATCGGGGGACGCTACGTTCGCTAGCGGAGCGCCGGGCCTTTCGTAGAAGAGTCGTAGGAGGGAGATATAGAACACCGGGTATATATAGTAGGTATTTGGTAGGATTAGCCGGTATGCCTACTAGCTATCGCCGACTACCTTATTAACCCGGAATAGGCCTAGGAATTTGAGGGACAGCTTCTTACTAGGCTAAGTTAGTTTTAAGTTCTTTGTACTTAGGAGTACTAGATCTCCCTTAGCGAACGTCTACGGAGTGTAGTAGTCGTTATACTAGCGCTACTGTCGCTTCTGCGCTTATTATATACGAGTCGCCGCTTCCGCTCGTACCCGTTTTAGTAGCTAGACTTTGTCCGATACTGCCGGCGCCTCCCCTTTATAGTAGACGTCTACGTCTAATACGGACTACCGGGGATGTTTCCTATATACTATTATAAACGGCGTCTCGCCGGTAGTCGCGTGTACCGCATTGTTGTATACGAATTCCGCGTATAGTAGGAGGGACGCCTAGTCGTCCTGTCTATTAGACGTAAACATCCGAAGGTAAGCTTCTATCGTCTGATTCTAGCGTTCCGTCTGCCCGTCTGTTTAGGGATAGTACGCGGTGCTTAGCCGTCGTTTTATCTAGTATTAGTAACAAATCTCGGTCTAGAATACCGAGGTAAAGAGCGTACCTCGGTCGCTAACGATTCCCTTAGAGAGCCCGAATTTAGTACCTATATACGTTATAAACACTTTAGCAAAGTCCCTTACCGTCTACGTTTCTTAGGCCGGAATATACAATAACATCTTCGACAGCCTGTCGACAATAACTAGTATAGAGTCGTACGTTACCCCGCGGTACTTCGCCGGGGGTAACTTAGTAATAAAATCTAAAGAGATCTCCTCCTATACATTTCCTAGTACCGGAAGCGATTTCAGCTCCCCTAATAGCATCGTCCTAGGTGCCTTAGCCTTTTGGTATATATCGTATATCTTGTAATATTCTCTTATATCCTATCGGAGCTCCGGCTAATACAACAAGCGGTAGACCAACTTTAGCGTCTTGTCTTCGCCGAAGTATCTAGCGAGGGCGGAGTCGTAGAAGTTAGCTATAATTTCTACTCGGACGGCCGGCTTATTTAGGACGTAAAGCCTCCCTTAGTACTATAGTAGGTTCTTATTATCGAACATCTAGAGGTCTGGCTTACTGCGGCGGGTTCGCCGGGTATCCTTCTGCTCGTTCCTTTTATAGGCGACGAACTCGTCCCGTTGCTACAGCGAGGCTACGAGACTTCTAAAGGGTTGCCCTACGTCGCCGCTTGCAGTCTAGCTCGCGAGTAGGACCCTTACTATTGAGCGTAGTACGTAGTATATACATTTACTAGCACTAGCGACCGGAGTTGTATCGCGTAACGGCGCCGGGGGTTCGCCGGGCGTATCCGAAATTTCGGTCGTAGACTCCTCGCTACTTGCTGTACTAACCTTACCGTTACGGATTCGTATAGCTATTACCGCAATACCTAGGTCGGCCAATTTGAGCTTATACTAGAGGGTTAGTAGCAATTAATTAACCGCGTCGTTCTCGGTCTAATAGTCCGCTCGTCTCGAGGGGCTATCTACTAGGTTGGTCTTCCCCGGCCGGTAGTATATCTCGAAGTCGAATTAGCCTAGATATACTACCTATCGGGCTTATCGCCCGTTTAGCTTCTATACTGTCTAGATACCCCTTAGGTTGTTGTAATCGGTATATACCTACAGCGGGGTATATACGTCCGCGAAGAAGTGTCTCTAGACCTTAAAGCTATAGACGACTACGAGGAGCTCTTAGTCGTACGTTTCGTAGTTTCGCTCCGCCGGCGACATCTTTCTTAACGTAAAGGCGATAGAGTGCTACTAGTCGTTATAGAGCTGCGTTAGGATCCCGTACAGGCCGTAGTCGGACGTATCGGTTTCTAGTCGTAGGGGCTTCGCCGGGTCGTAGTAGCGGAGTATAGGGGCGGAGGTAAACATCTGTTTCAACGCCTGAAACGCCGCCTCCCCGGCCTCTGTCTACTGAAATTCGCCTTTCTTTAGGAGGTTAGTCATCGGGGCTATTACCTTCGCGTACCCGGCTATAAAACGGCGGTAGAAGTTAGCGAACCTAAGGAATAACTGCAGTTCCCTTAGGTTAGTCGGCGAGGGCCACTTAGTAATAGTAGCGACCTTCTCGGGGTTAGTGTATACGCCCTTACGGTTTACTCGGAATCCAAGGAACGATACCTCGCTTTGCGCAAAGGTATACTTCTTTAGGTTAACGAACAATTCAGCCTGTTCTAGCCTAGCGAGTACCCGGCGAACCGCCTCCTAGTGCTTTTCGATGTTATCGTAGTAGGTATAGATAAGGATGTTATCTAGATATACTACTAGGATATTATCGAGCAGCCCGGCGAGGGCCCGGTTAATATACGCCTAAAATATAGCCGGGGCGTTAGTTAGCCCGAAGGGTATTACCTTATACTCGAAGTGCCCGTATCGCGTTCTGAAAGCGGTCTTCTATTTGTCGCCTTCGCGGATACGGATTCGGTAGTACGCGTCCTTGAGATCTAGAGAGGTAAAGTACTTAGCGCCAGTAAGGCGCGTAAGGCTTTCGTCGATAAGGGGAAGCGGGCATCGGTCCTTAATAGTAATCGAATTCAAGGCGCGGTAGTCGACGTATAATCGCAAGGTCCCGTCCTTCTTTAGTACGAATAGTAGCGGAGCCCCGGCGGGGCTAGTACTATATATAATCCGTCCCTACTCCAACTCCTTATAGAGGTATTCCTAGAGGACTTCTAGCTCCCGCTAGGAGAGATAGTAGAGGGATCCGAAGGGCGGTTCCTTACTATCTATTAGTTCGATAGTATAGTCGGTTGCCTTGTAGGCCGGAAGGATCGCCGCGGAGTCGTTGTCGAATATATAGCGATATCCTTCTAATACAGCGGGCAGGGAGACTTGTTTTGCCTCGCCTTAGTTAATTACGTAAATCTAGAAGGTCGAGCCCTAACCTCCCTAGGGGTTCGCTAGGCGTAACTACCCTACTATATAGATAGGGGAGGAGTCTTCCTTCGATTCGCGCTTTAACCTCTTTAGGGAGACCCTCTCGAAGCTAGAGATTATAAGTCCCTATCGCTATATGCCGGGACCGTTCTAGATATCGATGCCTAGGGTCTTTAAGGAATGCCGGCTAAGGAGGATAGAAGGTCCGTCCTAGTCGACACCGTAGGCGAGAATCTTCGTAGTTCGGGTGTCTATACTAGAGTCGCTGAGTTTCAACTAGAACTCGTAGGCGCCGTAGCAGTAGGTTTCGTAGGTCGACAGCTATCTAAGTAACGGGAGTTAGGCATCGATTCGGGGTAGGCCTATTTCTACCGCTACCTTCTAGCTGATCGTAGTTACCTAGGCGTACGTGTCGAGGGCGACCTATATAGGTTTTATACCTTCGCTAGTAATAACAGTTCCTACTGTTTCGACAATGTCCCTAGATTTAATAGGTCGGGGCCCCGTCGCGTCCTAAGTATTCGCGACGAGCCTAATTAGTTTTTTAGCTAGACGGGGGTCCGGTTAGGATTACCGCGCTTTAACGGGCAGTCTAGGCGAATGTAACCTATCTTGCCGTACTCGTAGCACTTTAGTCCTAAGTAATCCCCTTTGTCTAGGGCGGCTTTCGCAGTAGCGCCCGATTTCGGGGCTTCAGCCGCGTTAGTACGCGGTTCTCTAGCGTCTCTCCGGCGATCTCGATCTTTGGATTTTAGCTTATTGCTACTAGTCCGCCCTTTACCGCCTTAGGTCCTCGGGTGGTTCTTCTCGATCTAGGTCGCTAGGTTAACTAACTCGTCCCGTGTTTTAGGGATAGAATTGTAATCGACGATCCGTCGGCGGGTCTCCGGGTATAACCGGGCGAAGAACTAGTACAGCTGTTGTTCTAGAGTATACCGTTCTAGCTATACCTCGAGAGTCTCTAGGTATATTAGGAACTCCCTTAGAGACTAGTTAGTACGTTGTTTAGCGGACGCGTAGTCTAGGTAAGCCTAAAGCAGTCGAGCGTTAGAATCGTCTAGGAGGTTAAGTAGGAACTGCTTAAAGTTATCCTAAGTCGTATCCTTACGCTTAGCCTCGGTTATCCGCTACTAGTATATATACTAGCGGTCCCTCGGGGTATACCCCTTAGAGAGGTACTGTATTGCCTAGGTATACTTCTCGGCTTCCCGTTAGAAGGATTGTAGATTCTAGAGGAATACGACTTCGTACGACATTACGAAGTCGCCGTATTCTTTTAAGGACCTCCCCTCGTATTCGCTAGGGGCTTTTACCGAGCGTTTAGGAGGAGGGGTAATATCGGTTTCTATAGTATACCGCTTGTAACCGCGGCTACTCTAGAGGTCGGCTACTTCTTAGATCAGTAGCAGACGTTCCTTTTCCGCCCGTAGGCGGGCGATGTCTTTCTAAAGGTCGCTTAGCTCCTTACGTTCGACGATAATTTCCGGCTCGGAATCGTTCGCGTCTTCTAGCTAGATACTAGCGAGAGCTTCTATAGATTCCTCCTAGTCGAGCAGTTCCTAAACTCGTCCTACTTCGACATCCGTAGAGGAAGATTGTTTAGTAGAGGCCTGTTCTAGTATAGAGGGGTTCCCCGGCGAGTTGCTAGGATTCTGTCTAGTAGAACGTCCTCCTGCTATTGTTCGGACCTTTCCCTTATAGTTAAGGTACGAGAGTTATTATATAATAGTTCTGTAAGCGTAAGGGTATACGTAACAGAGGTCTAAGGTATAAAAGGTATAAACAATATACGGCTTGCTAACTGAGGTATAATAACTCTGCCCTTCCTTCCTAGAGGAGGGCCCTCGCTATATATACAAGCTATTCTATTGTCTACTCCTCGCTACCGGCACCGCCTCCTCTTAGGCAGCAGCCGATAACCGGTTCCCTTAGGAACCCTCTTGATTCAGAACGTCTCCGATCGGTAGGGCATCCCTTCTATACCGGATCTAGGCCTCGTTATAGGTTGGGTTGGGTATGGGTTGGGTACAACCTAACGTTAATACCCAACCCCGCAAATAAGGTAGGTACCCAGCTTATAAGCTAGGTACAACCCAACGGAAAAAACCCAATAGGTATACCCAATAGGTATTGCGATAGGTATTACGTAAAACCTCTTCTAGATATAGAATAAACATAGTAAGCGCTTCTGGAACAGTAATAAGCCTCGTATATACCGTACTGCCTAAACTCGCTAACAATAGCTGCCGACCATGCCTGCCGACCACGAGAATTGGGAAAAAGCAAATTAATTCAGGAGTTTACGGTAAGTACTTCGACATCTCCTTCTATAGCTAATAATACCTGCCGACTATACCTGCCGACCACGAAAATTAGAAAAACCAAATCACTTCAGATCTCAGGCTTATAGTAAATACTTCAACATCTCCTTCTCTAGCCTAGCTAGAACGCGTATCTAGTGTTTAAACCGACTTTCGGTTACTATATGCTGCTGCCTTACTCTCTAGGCCTTACGTATCTCTATTCTTCGCTAGGCCGCTTGGAAAGCCGGCTCCGTCCTTATTAATAATAGGGTCCTTAAACAAGTAGCTCTAAGGATAAAGCGAGCTGAAATTTCTGTCTCTAGTCTGTCTCGTTCGGTAATAGGCTCTTCTACAAGTATACTTAGTATCTTGTCGATACTTCCCCTAGCTACGAATTCTTACGTACCCCGATTATTCGCTTGATCTATAGCTACCGTATACGCTGCCCTTGCTATATCCTCTAATTCTGTTATCTCCTCGTCAAACTCCTACTGCGACTCCTCTTCTTTATCCTCTCTCTCTATATCTGGTCGACTCTCCTAGAGAGAATCAGGACCCGTCTCCTCCAAATCTGGATGATCGAAAGGATTGTAGTCTTAGCTAAGCGAGATATCTTGATCCTAGGTACCTATATCCTCGTCGCTATACTGAAAATCTGCTTAACTGAGCGGTATACCTAGTTGCCTAAAAGGAAAATCTGAATTCTCGGAAGCTATCTCCTCGTCTTCTTCTTCTTAGGCATTAACATAATCGAGGAGAGCCTAGAGATATTTATCCTCTATCGTTAGGGGTACCGTATCATCGTCCTAAGCA
>NW_016017383.1:4718499-4993759 GCF_000320565.1 Sphaerulina musiva SO2202
AACTACTGTCGAGTCCTCTTATTACTTCCGCTATCGTAGGCAGCCTTCGGGAGTACTTTAGCCTTCGTTTCTTTTTGACGCGGACTATCTCTTCTTTCCTAGTCGTCGTCGTCGTTAGGAAGAGAGGAAGAGACGTAGGAAGAGAGAGATTGTGTGTCTATGTTAGGCATTTTGAGAGTTTCGACTTGGTAGGAATATATAGGATAAGAAAAAAGCAAGAGAGGATAAGTTGGTAGGTATAAGGAAGACCCGGAAATCGCTAAGCCGCTTATCTCTCGAGTATGTCGGATCGCGCGGGAAGGTAATTAGTAATCAGGACAGGGGTTCTATATATATCTATACTAGTATATTTCATATTATGTCATATGGTTTATACGCCGACCACGTCTGCCGAACACGTTCTACTCTAGCTACGAGATTTCACTTTTTTACTAGAAAGTACTACGATACCTTAAGAAGTTAGTAGTCTAACTATTTCTCTAGATAATGTAGTATTTATATATAATACCCTATAGCAGTTGTCCTAGTAATAGCGAATGAAGCGACAACAACTTATATTCGAAATAAAATTTAGGTAGGGGGGGGGGTACTTAGGAAATCGACGATAATAGTAGTAGCAGAGGAGCTTAGTATAGGCGCGGAAGTGTAATGTTGTTATAGAGGGTAGTGTCGGTGCTCGGGGTTACGGGACAGGGTTCCGGCTGCTGCCTAAACCTTAAATCTCTCAGATAAGAGAAATTTTATTTCTCAAAGCGCTTCTACCCTACGCATCTACCTCCGTACGTACTACCGTACGCACTACCGCACCTACCTCCGCACCTACATCCCTACCTACGTCCGCACCTACCTCCGTACCGATACCACTATGCCGAAACGGAAGAATGTTACGCTAGAGGCGCTAGAAAATAAGCGTACTAGGCTCGGGGCAGCTGCGAAGTCACTTGAAGAATACTCTCTAAAGCCGAATACCCTATAGGAGCGCGAGCGTACTGCCGCTATAGACGAAGAGAAGAGAGCTTAGGATCGATACAGAAAGGCTCGCAATAAATCGTTCGCATAGTTTAAGAAGGCTTAGATTAAGCAGTCTAGCGAGTTTAGCGAGCTGAGTAGGGACCGTCAAGCTGCCCTAGTTAAGGAATAGAGATCGATGTATACAGCAGAATATAACCGGAAAGCGTAAGTTTCGTAGTCGGCGTCTATAGTCGGCATCTGCGGTCGGTATTCCTACTTCCTGTCAAAGGCTAACTTCTCTAGTGCTAAGAAGTAAGTAGAGACTAATCCAGCTCTCTTACCCGACGAATAGGCCGAAATCGATAAAGCTAACTGGTTCCTTGAGCTTAGAGATAGTGAAAGCAAATCAAAGATAATATTTCAAAAGGAGGATTAGGTTAAGTAGGAATAGGATACCCTTACCCTTAGTAAACGATGCGATAAAGCACTTAGGGGCCTTAGCAACGAATACCTTCCTTAAGAAACGATTCTTAATCCTTTGTTATCAAAAGAGATTAACAAGGAGATAGCGAACTCTGTTAGAACTTTTGCCTTTCAGGTAGCCTCTTCCACTTTTGCGACTGCTTATAACTAATAGCATCGCTCGATCCGGAAGTTCTAGAACAAACTTGTTGCTCTAGAGAGTCTGGTTCTCCCTAACGAGGCAGCTATAAAGCAGATTTCACAAATTGTCGATAGCGAGACTAAAAAGGTAAGCTTATCTGCCGACTATACCTACCGACTATTTTCTAATAATCCTAGATCTGCGTTAGAGAAGTACGACTCCTACTGCTATACGAGATTTTCAGCCTAATCGAGCGCGCAGTCTGCCGTAGTATCCTTGCCTAGGATGTCGCAGCCTAAAGGGCTTATTCAAGTGGTCTTCCTAGACCCTCCTAGCTAATACTAGAAAATTATAACTACTCCGCTAATGGTTTCCTTCTATTAGTAAGCTTAAAAGGGGAGAAGTACCTCGCGAAGATAGTATACAAGCTCTGTAAGAGGGAGAATACTCTAAGCCGCGAACAGACTCTCTAGCCTAAAATAATAGCTGCCCTTATCGAGTGCAATGTTAAAGAGTATAATAGGATTACTCTAGAGGCCTTTCTACTCCTACTACTACGAGAAGATGAACTATACCTAGTATCTTCGGGAATCGAGAAGGTACTTACGAAGGACTCTATATTCGCAACTTTGTTAGAGGGTTCGAGATTTCAGACTCGGAGGACTAGGAGCCTCGCCTGTTTTAAGAAGACGAAGAGGGATAGAAGAAAGGGTAGGAGGGTTAGTAGTAAGAATTAGACTATCTGATAGGTTGGCTCGCAGCCGGAAGTAGGCCTGCGAATTCTATTCGCTCAACCCCTATAGGGTAGCGTACTAGGATTCTGAAATTCCTACTTTCCCTCCTTTCAATTCCTACGTTCCCTCTCCTCTATCCTCTCGTAACGGATTCACGACGTCGGAGTCTGAAATACTATATTTTCGTCTTCCTTTGCTTCCTCTCTAGGAGTCGGAAGCTCCCGATTCGAATCCTCCTTACAGCTAGGAAGCTCTTCTGCTACCCCTATACGATCGAGCGCTCGCTTACGCTAACGATATAGTTCCGCGACGAACCTCCTACCGAGCCTAACACTAGGGGACCGCCGACGTAGAACAGAGGTTCGCAAGCGTCGTACAAGACGGCCGACTATAGTAGAAGAAGATCTAGATTCCTCTCTAGTACTCCCCGTTGAGCCGGACTATATCGGGGAGTAGGATATTAAGGCCAACTGCTGGCTATAGAGGTTTAAGTATAAGGAGAACTTTGAGAAGTAGTACGAGGTACGCTAGTGGAACTATACTAGGAAGCGGCTCAAAAAGCGGAACGGTCGTACTATATTTGATCGGTCCCTAGTTACCTAGGGGAGTAAGTCTCGGACATCTTAGGTATAGGATTTCCTAGAGGAGGGAATGCTTTAAGAAGATGCGATACCTAAAGTCGTATATAGGTGCTGTAACGCTATACTAAAATATCCTGTACTAAATACCGGTACAACGTCTGTCGAGAAGTATCTAGACTCCTCGAACTACTAGGAGAAACAAGATAAGCGAGGGTTTACGAAGGAGATGTTTGCAACCGCAAAGCATCGACAAGTAAGTACTGACTACCGACGACCAGACCTGCCGACCATGCCTACCGACTATACCTACCGACTATATCTGCCGACTATGTCTAAGTAACTATACTGAAACTTTATCTCTAGACTATAAGCAATCCGCGATAGACGAGGGACCTAGGCTATATACCGGACGATTTCCCGCGCTTATCCTTCGAGATAATTATCGACAATAGTCTGCTATTCCAGTTCTTTGAACGACCGTCAGTAAAACAGACTTATATAGCCCTACTCCCGGGACAGGTCGAGACAATTCAGTTCAAATCCGCCTCGATATACCGTAGGATACTCGGTACTAAGGTTCAAGAGTCTACTGAATCCCTTAAGACCTATCTTACTAGTAGATTCAAGATAGCTATCGCGTATAATAGCTAGCAATCCAGAGGTATAAAAACCTTATTCCTTACTATCCGGGTCTACTAGATTAACGACTACTAGGTCTAGTACAAAGGGATGCTTAGCTTTCTATATATTACTAGCCGTTATACTAGTAATTACCTTGCGGAGATACTATTCGAAATCTTACAAGAGTTCGAGATTGAGTGCCGATTGACTGCAATTACGTACGACAATGCCTCGAACAATAAGACCCTATACAATGCGATATAAGACTACTTGCTTTACTCTTCCTACTTCCTTCTAATATTCTATAGTGTTTCAGCGATTGATACTTATCAAGAGAGGTACGGTATAACGGCTAGGAGGCTAGCAACGAGCTTAGAGGAAGGTATAGAGAGCAGTCCCGACTCGGAGATAGGAGAGGATAAGGAGGAGGCAATCGCGGAGTATAATCGAGCTAGCCGTCCCGAGCGATTTCCCTGCTTTGTATATACTGCCTAGCTTCCCTTAAAGGCCTTTTTCGACCGCCTAGGGCTCTATCCGACTAACGACCTTTCCGAATACTGGGATTACGAGAAAGATCGGCAGATATTACAGAGGAGGAGAAAACAGAGTAAGCAGATCAGCCGCCCTCAAGCTAATAGTATACCTTACCTCCTTCTGAAGGTAAGATTAGTCTCTGCGGCCTATCGCCTATTAACCTTCCTATTTTCAAAGTGTAGTCGGCTCTCGTAGTCGGCAATTATAGTCGGCACTCGAGATTCCCTTCGCTGATTTCGATCCCTAGATCCGGAAACTTTGCGTCTTTATTAACTCGAGCTCTCAAAGGTTCGAGCAGTTTATCGACCTACAGAAAGAGATGCTTCAAAAGAAGGAGCTATTTGCAAAGCACCGTCGGTAGA
Organism: Sphaerulina musiva SO2202; assembly: GCF_000320565.1. Classification (NCBI taxonomy): domain Eukaryota; kingdom Fungi; phylum Ascomycota; class Dothideomycetes; order Mycosphaerellales; family Mycosphaerellaceae; genus Sphaerulina; species Sphaerulina musiva. The sequence continues at coordinate 4,722,887 of NW_016017383.1, forward strand.
ATAGCGTTCAAGATCGGATCCTAAGGGTCGTTTAAGACGTAAAGACAAGGTAGTCCTCAACAACATTAATACTCGATCGCTTCAGCAGACTGTAAAGAGTTATCGAATCTTATATCGATCGACTCGACCTAAGTAAAGATATAGGTATCGATTCCGAAGAGTAGTAAAGGGTTAAGTACCTTATCGACCTTACGAAACCATTCGCAGCGGCGACAGCAACGATCGGAACAACGAAAGGTCCGACTATCTACCTTGTCCTCGTATACTATAACCAGCTTTTCGACATTCTAGAGGAGGCGATGAAGCGACTTAAGAATAAGAGGATACCTTGGAAGAAGGATGTATATTAGGTATACGAGGCTACTTAGGCTAAGCTTAAGAAATATTATCGAGATACCTAGGATCGATTTGGCGATTACTACGGCATTAGTATCCTCCTTACCCCCTGCCTTAAGCGGAAGTTCTAGGTACGCGATAACTTCGGGGATGAAAGCTACTGCGAGTATTACGAGGGTAAGCTAAGAACAGAGTAGGAGAAGAGCTATCGTCCATTATCGAGCACTTCTACCTACGAGTTACGTAGTAGAAGTGGTCGGCATAAGGGCTAGATCGACTTTACTCTTGGTAGGAGTGCAGAGTCTTCTTAAACTCAACGACGTAGCACTCGTAAGGGTAACGAGCTTGCCGACTATCTAGACGCTAATATAGATGAAGGGGATCTATTCGAGGTACTGAAGATATAGTCTTCGCTTGAGCCTAAGTACCCTACTCTCGTACTAATAGCGCGGGATATTCTCTGTATTCCTACGGCCGGAGTTAGGTATGAGCGCGATTTTAGTATCGCTCGACACCAAAGTCGTTTCAATCGCTAATACTCCGTATCAACATTCTCTGAACTAATAGTATCCCGTTTCCGCTACCGCGACGATAAGTACGATACTAGAGTTCTTATCGCCTACGAGGCTATAGAGGCTGCTTAAGCGCTTCTTAGTACTCTAACTTCATAGGAGATCCTAAGTAAAGACCGAGAGCAGACAAAAGATCTTATAGAACGGATTAGTGACTTAGATACAATCAGCGATAATAAGGGAGATAGGGTAGAGGAGCTAAGGCGATCGGTACGCCTAAGCTTCAAGCTTGCGCAAGAGTGCCTCCGGGATACTACGAGACGATTATAGCGAGCTTGGTTTGAGCTTGTATAAAGTTTACCTACCGACCATATTTACCGACTATAGTGCTCAAGTTTCAAAATATCACAAGCTGTAATCTAGCGTATATATTCTTCTATATTTATTTATTCGATCTGACTACTCTCTTTCTCCTCTTATCTATATCGGGCTTATATACAGTTTCTTTTCTAATACCTAGTTCAAATAACTTGCTCTTAGGGCACTCGGTTTCTAGGCTTTTTCTTTCTGTTTACGAAAAATCAATACCTAATAGGTACGCAATACCTACTAGGTATCGTAATACCTACTAGGTTTGTACCCAACCCGATAGGTTGGGTTTACCCAGCTAAATACCTATACCTATTGGGTATTGCCAATACCTAACCTACCCTACATACCTACCAGGGTGGGTTGTACCTATGATAAGGCCTAACCGGATCGCCGGGGGTCCGCGAGGGCTTCCCGTCCCGCGCGGCACGCCCCGCCCGCCTCGCCGGGGGTTCGCTAGGGCTTCTCTGCCCTAGCGTGTTACAATAAGGAGCTTAGGCCTAAACTAAGAAAGAAGATAGGTCTAGATTAGTAGCTAACTCCGGTCTAGCGATATAGCGTCCGTATTACCGACCTCCGTATTCCTTATAGCGTACTACCTTCGTAGGGCGTACGACGTACGATCCTCCCTTAGTTTATAGCTATTACTAATATAGAAACCGGAGAGATAGAGAACCCGAAAATAGGGACCCTTTAGTAGATCGCGGAGGTATACCGAACAATAACTGCCCTACTATCTAGCCCGTCGGGCTACTCTAATATATATAGTCTAATTCCGTACCGATTTCCTACTATAGCCTAGTTAGATAGCTTTAGCCTAATCTTAGACGCTCTAGTTAGTCGTAAATCTTAGGCCGATATAGAAGTTATTAACGAGTTGAACTATATTGCTTATATAGAATCTCTTGCTTAGTAGGAGGCGTATAAGCTCAAATAGTAGGCGAACGCTATTAAGAGGTATAAGAAGGTTTTCGACTATATTCGTAATTCTAAAATACTACTCTTCGGGAACGCTAGTTACTTCCGCTATAAGGGTAACTTTAAGTTTCGACTATAGCCTGATTTTTCTACTCTCGACTCTAAGTATATAGAGGAAGGCTCCGGTACTATACTTAAGGGCGATATATCCTAGATAGAATAGGTAGTACGTTAGTTAGGCCCCTAGAGCCTAACCGGGAGCTTCCGAGTATAGGGAGGGTTTAGGTTTTTACGATTAGGTACCTTGTTTTCGACGGGTCGTTTAGGTCTGCTTTTCTATACGTAATCGTTAGATAGGGGGGGGGGGTTTAGTTATACCTATGTCTATAGGATAGACATATAGGTAGGGGAGGGTATATTAAGCGGCTAGGCGTGTTTCTTTTACGTAGGGCGTTAGGGTAGAGCCGAGAGCCGGACGGTCCGGGAGGGCCGTACTACTCCCGGCGGGTAGCTATATAGGGTAGTTTTCTTCTTTTTAGGATAGAGGAGAGGACGGATATAATTAGGACGTAGACGTACGGATACCTACTCTACTATAATTGATGTCGTTACCCTATAGTACGCTTTGTCTTCTAATATTACCGTTCCTACTACCTACGGGCATCTCTACGTCCTTCCGGACCTCTACCTATCCTACCTCTTTTACCGCGGAGCTACGCCGCGACCTACCGTAAGCCGGGCCTATCCGATCGTCTACTCGAGGACGGTAGTAGGAGAGAGGGCTTTACGGTAATAATATAGTAGAAACTATCGCTTATAGTACCTAGCGGCCGTCTAAACTGACTCTTTACTACGTAGAAGCTACTACCTTGCCTAACGATATATAGGAAATGTATAAGTCTCTCTATAGCGGTAAGGGTATACTCTAACTCTAACCTATAGACTATCAATCTTGCTAGTAACGCCTTAAACGTACGTCTATTTATACGTATTAGGCTATACAATTCGTCTTTATAGTTAATAAAGTACGCTGTCTATAGAGTACTATAGTCGCTCTCTTTCTAGGGCTCGCGTAAGAGGAATTCGTTGTAGTAGGCGGCGGCGGCGGCGAGGTTAGTAGTAGACTGCCTTTCCTCCTCGCTATCGGACGATATCGATCGTTCGCAAAATTACTACATTTAGACGTTAGCGACTATAGACTATAGGCAATACGATAAAGAATATACCTTAACAGCTGTATTGATAGTCGTAGTGCGAAAATATAGATAGATTACCCTATTAGGAAAACCGATACGCTAAGAGGTAATATAGCTACTACGATTAAGTTGATTACAGTTCAACCGTATATTTATAGACTATAGGCAACTATATAGACTGTGGTAAGTACGATTTACGTTCAATAGCTTCATTAACTACCGTATTACTGTATTAGTACGTTCAATAGACTATAAACACTACGAATTTGAACCGCGGCAACTGCGGTTGGAGGCTATTGAACAGCCTCTAAGGTAAGCTGCACGCGAGCAGCACGTCGAGGCTAACATGGGCAAGACCAAGACCCTCATCACTCTCTGGGCGAACGCTTCTATGGAAACTTGGAGAATCTTGTGTCCCGGATAAGGCGCCAAGTAGAACGGCATTCTACAGATTGCGACGCTGTACCTTTTTATTATTTAGTTGTATTCAATGTGAGAACGGACATGCACAAACCACACCTCTCCGCGATGTCGAAGCTGGTCCAAGCCGTAGGTAATAAAAGCTACATCTGTTTGTCATAGCCAGCCAATTTTCGATAGTGCTCTTTTCATCATCTTAATAGCAGCTCATGCGGGCGCTTTCACACAGTACATGAACTTGTCACCCGCACGAATGATGGGGAGGTTGGCTTGACTGGTCCAGCGCTCTCTCTGTTGAAGGGCAAACCTCCGCACTGGTACTACGCTGCATCCGCATGGGCTGCAAGCCACCAGCGTGGCGCCAAGCGCAAATTCCTTGGGCTCCTCCTCGGAATGCTGAAAACGGTATACGGACACTGGCTGCGAGAATGTGTTGCGCTGGCCCAGGGCGAGAGGAAATTGGGACATTTGCCGCCACAGAGTGTCTCTGCTTGTGGTTGATTGGTGTATTACACGATCGGGACGAAGTTGCTGCATGCAGTGCACTTCGGTTAGTATTTTCGGGCTCGAGGCCGCTTTGTATCTGTACTATATTAACCGCGGCTCTGTTGTAACTTGTTACGATGGCTCCTTGGAGATGTGCGGAGGTAGGAGATGGGACACCGGCAACAATGACCTTTTTCTACAGTCCTCCTGTCGGGCCGTCGTCCCGCAAGTATCCATGGAGGAGCACTGTGCCAAACGGGAAGTCCTTAGCGAGCGCCATGTCAGCGCTCGATTTTACACGACGTCGCCAATGCTGTTCTCTTTCTCATCATTCGGCATAGGTACTTCGTTGGCAGTGCACACCTCTTCCATTACCTTACAGGTATCCAGCTACCCGTTATATGCTATATGCCCGCAACCTCTCTTCCCGATAGTAACCCTTCCCGTCAACCGACGATACAATTCTGGTGCTAGCACGGCATAGAGTATAACTTCCTAGCAAACCGTATACCAATGCTCGGAGGCGCAACGGTTCTGCTATATCCGTTTGCCATCTTGACAATAGCCCTCGTTAAGTTTGAAGGAGCTGCTTGTTGATGCTAGGTAGGTAGTATATCTATTAGTGCTCTACAATTGGTTGACCTCGCCTTATATATCCAGGTAGTAATAGTGGATCTACTTACATCGACAGGCTATTCATCCAGTGGTTTGTAGTGACCTTTAAGCAAGCCTACCTACCTTATACTACCTACGTTGTCCTAGCATACGTATAGACCTTCCAGCAAGCTTAGGCAGGAATAGGAAACGTATAAGCGAAACTTCAGTACTAGATATCTTAGCTTTTACTGCCTCTATTAGTAGCGAGAAGGTCGGCACTACCGAAGGCACCTTCGAAGGACAAAGGACTGCTAACGTTGCTGAAAGCTCTAGTCGGCGAGACTAGCGGCCGTAATATTACGGCATTGTAGAATAGCGGGACGTAACGAGCTTGTATAGGCACGTCGCTGTAGCGATGGCAGTCGATTTTGGATATAACGAGGTTGTATATCAGAGGTTAGTAGATTCTGTAGAAAACTTGTAGCTTGATGATATCTTTTTATGGACTATGAGTATTGAGCTATGATTGTGAGGATAATGGTGTTGATCATACAGCCCGCCTAGGTACTCAACGGCGGCAGCTGAGACATCAATACAGATTTACGCGCGGGAGCGCTGAATAGTATGTGCAGAGAGGTAGTTTAGGTGTTGTTCGAGAGGAGGCTGTTGAGAGATGAGGTTGTGTGAGACGAGGGTGCAGGAGGTAGAACTTAGACGACAAGATGAAACGGTTGATCTTTTCATCATAGTGAGACCCTTGATCCACGTTGCGGGCTGTCGCCGAAGTCGCTACTGCTGCCATCTACCCGGGGTCGTGATGCAACTCAAAAAAATCTCGCAAAGAGAGTCACCATACGACTCCTTTCCTTACTCCTCTTCGCTGTGCTTTGCTTGTTCAAGATACATTGACATACATTGCAAGCCAACATGTCAATTCGCACATGCAGCAAGCGTGTCGGCGCGCTTTTGCGCTCGCACGCAGGGAATACCACTGTCGCGCCTCGCAGATGCTACGCTTCTGTAGCGACGGCGCAGTCGAGTCTGCCAGCAGGGCAGAAGCATGCCATTGAGGTAAGACTGCGTGAGGAGTCACCGAGAGCAGGATATCGCTGACCACAGTGCAGAAAGAAGCATCCCTTCGTACACCAGACCCGTCGTCCGACTCACAGACCGCACGCCTCGTCGACTCATATGCGCCATTCATGGTTCCTACCTATGTCCGGCCACCTCCGGTGTTTCACAAAGGCGAGGGCTGCTACATCTGGGATATTGAGAATCGACGATACTTGGACTTCACCGCGGGCATTGCTGTCAATGCTTTGGGACACTGTGACGCCCAGATGAGCAGGATCCTATATGAGCAGTCGCAGACCTTGGTACACAGCTCGAATCTGTACTACAACCCATGGACGGGTGCTCTCAGCCAGCTCATGGTTGAGAAGACCAGGGAGGCTGGTGGCTTCGATGCTGCACGTGTTTTCGTCTGCAATTCTGGGAGCGAGGCCAATGAGGCTGCGATCAAGTTTGCCCGAAAGTACGGACGCAGCATGCAGCCAGATGGCAGTAAGTATGAGTTGGTGAGCTTCCAAGGTGCGTTCCATGGACGTACGATGGGATCACTGTCGGCCACGCCAAACCCCAAATATCAGAAGCCCTTTTCGCCTATGATCCCAGGATTCAAGTACGGCACATACAACGACATCGCTGGAATCAACGAGCTCGTAACTGATAAGACATGTGGTGTGATTGTTGAGCCTATACAAGGAGAGGGTGGAGTCAATGTCGCATCTCATGAATTCCTGCTCGCGCTCCGCAAGCGCTGCACAGAAGTGGGCGCCGTGCTGATCCACGACGAGATTCAATGTGGTCTTGCACGCACTGGTAAGCTGTGGGCTCACGCCGCACTTCCCAAAGAAGCACACCCGGACGTGGTCACTACCGCAAAGGCTCTTGGCAATGGTTTCCCCATTGGTGCGACGATGGTGACAGAAGACGTATCCAGCAAGATTGTGACTGGCGATCACGGTACTACGTATGGTGGCAACCCACTGGGATGCCGATTGGCGCATTACATTGTCACTCGACTTGCAGACCCGGAGCTACAGCAAGATGTGCTGAAGAAGGAAGCACGCTTCCGTCAGCATTTCACTCGAATCCACGAAGCTTTCCCAGATGTTGTGCAAGAAGTCCGCGGTCGTGGGCTCATCCTGGGTCTGCAGTTGAGCGCCGACCCCACGCCAGTCATTACAGCTGCGCGTGAGAGAGGTCTCCTGGTCATTACCTGCGGCACGAACACTCTGCGATTCGTCCCACCACTCATCATTTCCGATGCGGAGATTGATGAAGGGATGCAGATACTCGAGGATGCAATGACTGCTGTCTTCCGCGAGCCTGGACACATTGCAGGGACTGATGGGCAGCAAGAAATGCGCGCGACCCGGTGAGCGATGAAGCGTTCAGCATTTCATCGTTTACATCCATTATGCGATACAGAGCCATCAAGGCAGCCAAAGAGGACGTGCAGCAGAGTCCTGGAGTGAGATGTCTCATATAGCCGCGCCGTGGTGACCCCATCTGATGTGTCGCCACTCGACCACTGTTCGGATGCCGGAGGAAGGACCTGCATTCGCCCTGCAATCGGGTGAAATGTCTACTTAATGCGACATGCTCGCCGCGTCTGCTTATTGAAGTGGGCAGTCGACCGCGATCGCATACATGCTGCTGCCTTGAGAGTCGTCCAGAGTCTCAGCGTAGATGCCATGCCTGAATGTCTGTTGGAGTAAGTGTCCATGGCAGCACAGCGGATATATACCACCTCGAACGCAGCCATGATGTGGACTCGTAGCTCTCGACGGCAGACAGAGTGCCGCCGCATGGTCCGGCTACTTGTACATGCCCGCGCCAAGAGTATCGCCGCCTCATCTACTCGATCGCAATGGCGGGGGGGTTTGTTCTGCGAGTACTGTATGTACATATGAGATATTCGAGCACTAATACGGATAGCGGAACGATATGTACACCGAACAATGGCATAGCGCGCGACTACGTGCGATACGCGTCCATCAAACTTGGTACATGTAGTTAAATAACGTAGATGTCACTCGTAGCTCTTCTATTGGCAGTATTCTGAGACCAATCCCGCGAGTGGCGGCTACATGTATGTCAGGTAGAGCATAATATTAATAAAAAGGATAATGCGCTTTCCGTGCTGCCGCCTGCGCATTAAGTTCATGTACGTGTTGGGTATAGGAATATCAGGACCTCTAGTAAGAATCTTAGTAGGTGTCAATGACGAAAGGTCAAAAGTGGCCAAGCATCCCAAGCCAATCTCTCTCGGGGATTCTCTCTTGAAAGGGGGGTTTGTGCCGTTTCACGATTGGTTCTGCTCTCGTCTCACCAGCTTCCTTCTAGTTTTACTCTTACCTCCTAGTGTCACTTATGTTTGCGCTGTGTGTCCCCACCCGACCTGCTCGATTTTCGCTTAGAGAATTTTATGTCCAGAAGAAAGGGAAAAAAAAAATGTCACACAGAGCTGAAGGGAGTGATGAGGGGTGATGTGTTTTTGAGTAGGTCCAGATCATATGGAGGTAGGGAAAAGGAGGTGGAGGTGAACAAAAGAATGTCGCTGGTTTCACATATCCCCAAACGAAACATGGAAAAACAACTGTTTTTTCTCCGACTTGTGACACAGACACGATTAGAATGCAGAGGAAGCGAAGTGTGTTTTGACGCCGACCGCGTGGCTCAGCAGAAACGGCGCATGCTTGGCTTGCCACACGAGTTACCTTAGGGGGAGCTACTACTTACTTACTCTACGACTTACCCTAGTTGCCTTAGTTTTACGTTGATTCTCTTCGTCTTTTGTTATTTTGAGTCTTCTCTTTGGGAGATACGGATCAGATACATACCAGGTATCACGCCAGAAGGGAGAGAGAGAGAGAGAAAAAGGAAGAGAAAGAGAAGAAAACGGAGAGAGAGAAAAGGAGAGAGTTTCAAGAGAATGATCACAGCCATAATGAGACCAACCGCCAACAAAGACGTCCTCAGGAATGCCGCGCACGAAATGGGTTCGAAGAAACTGATTGCATCCTACATCTTCGACTGGATCATCATCATCGCCTTCGCCGCAGCAGGCGGAGCTCTGTCCCTCGTCAAGCCTCACCATCGCCCATTTTCACTTCTCAACCAGGAAATCTCGTTTCCGTACGTGGAAGAAACGATTACCACATGGATGCTGGTCGTCATTGCTTTGGTGGCTCCCGCTGCTATCATCACTCTCATCACCCTCATTTTGGTGCCTGGCGCTGAGGTTCGTCGCATTTCGACGAGGTCACAGGTCTTGCGCCTCAAACTTTGGGAGTTGGAGAAAGGGCTTGCGGGACTGGCTTTGTCTCTTGCTGTCGCCTTTTTTGTCAGTATGTGATTTTTTTTTCTTTTTTTTTCTTCTCTTTTTGATGATTCTCATCTTGCGACAGTCGCAATACTCTTCACTAACACATGTCTTCGCTATAGCGCAAGGGATGAAGAATCTGTTTGGAAAACCTCGCCCCAATCTTCTTGCAAGGTGCAATCCTGATCTCGAAGATATTACTGCTGCGTACCGTGGTGGCTATGGACAAGATCTCAGCGTGCGATGGACATTAGTCGATTCTTCGATTTGCAATCAAGACGACGATGACTTGCTGCAAGACGGCTTCCGCAGCTTTCCAAGTGGACATGCATCGTGGTCATGGTCCGGACTGTAAGCAAATCACCAGCGAGAAGCTATATAATCTGTTTTCCACCTCAGACATCAACTGACAGACCTCTTTTCCAGGCTCTACCTCACTCTCTACATCTGCAGCAAATTCGCCATCGGCCTACCCCATCTCCCAGCGGTATTCACGCCCCAGCAAAGCCACCGCCGAAATTCCTCGCAACACGAATTACTCCCTCTCCACCACCGCGACCAAGCCGGCGGCGGTGCATCGTCCTCCATGGAAGGCAAATTCGAATCCTCCGACTACGAAAACTCTCACACTCCACACGACCTCACCACCACCACCACCAACCCTCTAGCCGTCCGCAACGCCGCAGCAGCACCACCCAATTACCTCATCATCCTCGCTCTCTTCCCCGTCGGCGTCGCCATCTACATCACCAGCACGCGGTATGCGGAATTTTACCATTTTGGCTTTGATCTCTTGTTTGGGAGTTTTATCGGGATTGCGACTTCTTGGCTCGCTTTTCGTTGGTATCATCTTCCTATTTCGAGAGGGCAGGGCTGGGCCTGGGGCGCGCGGTCAAAGGATCGCTCGTTTGCGATTGGCGTCGGGACGGGTGGGTATGTTGGTCATGAGGGCTGGCGGAGTTCGAAGAGTGGGCAGGGGGATGTAAGTTGATGGCTTTCTTGTTTTTTTTTCGCTCATCTTTTTTTTAATTTACGACATGAGTTTGTGTCTAGTTGGCGTGGACTGATACTGTTCTTCTCTAGCTTGATGTGGTGAATCGTGTCTGAGGAGGAGGAAGAAGAAGAAGAAGAAGAAGAAGAAGAAGAAGAAGAAGAAGAAGAAGTTCAACAACATCCACAGTATCGATTCTTGGAGTTCAATTAGCTGTATGTGTGGAAAATTAGCGAGGCGTCAGGTGCTCTAGACAACATCACTCGGGTTGGGTGATTTCGAGAAGAAAGACAGAAAGAAAACAGTGTGAGAGAGATGTTAGATCATCATGAGAGATACAATGGAAAAAATGTTGGTTTTCAAGCATATTACAGAAGAAGACAGAAGAAGACAGTTATTACACATCGTCAGATGAGTAGAGTAGTACCTAGGAGGTAGTAGCAGCAGACAGCTAATATAAGACGAGCATATCCACGTTATGGAGGACAGTATCCTTCCTTTTTGGGAGAGGGGGGAAAGCTGATCCTCTCCATATCTTGTAGCGCAATCATAAGTCCGTATGACAATCCATTACATCCACCCCATAAAACCCCCCAATTTCTTTTCACAAGAAAATCACAAAAACAAATTATTTTTATAAATTCAAACAAACGGTTCAGTCCAGCTCCAACTTACTTGTTCACTCACTCACTCACTCACTCACTCACTCACTCACTCACTCATATTTCCACTTATCCACCCAGTCTAATCCATCCCCATCCACTCTTAATCCCCATTCCCATCTTTTTTTCCAAACCCCTACACACACAAATTCAACATCAACCTCACCTCGCCATCATCCGTACAATTATGATTCAACACTTCATACCAAACTGCATTTCCACAAATATCTGGAGTCGTCGAAGAAGAAGTCGTTTTTCGAGCGGGAGATGTCACCTATAAAAGAAAATTTGTTTTCTCTCAATCAACATTAATACTTTATTCCAAGTACACATATACATATACATATATGCATAGAAAAAAATGTAGAGTCAAGAGAAACATACATTAAACCCCAAATCTCCAACTTCTCCATCCAAAGAATAAATCGACCACCAGAGTTGGTTTGCAGACGTTGTATATCCCAGAATGAGTTTGGGAGTTTCTGTCGTCCAATAGTTTGGTGAAGAGGTGATTCCGAGGGTATCTGGAATTTTTATAATTATTTTTTTATAATTGATTTTTTTTAGTTGGAGTATGGAGTATGGAGAAGAGTCAGAAGAACAAGAAGAAGAGGGTAATATGTGATTGAGTAGGTTACTTTTTGTTTGTTTGTGGGTGAGATAGGTAGGTAGGTGGGTAGGTTATATTGAGCGGGGAGGGGGGTAGAGTTGGGAAAAGGATGACTGACTTCCTTTTCCATGAATGGGGGTTTCGTAGGCCCTGGAGGAGGGGAGGTTAGTTGATCTTTTCGGCTCTCAGCTCTCAGCTCTCAGGCTCTCCCCTTCTATACCACTTCCCTACCACTTCCCTACCACTTCCCTACCACTTCCACTTTCCCCCTCCCTCTCTCTGTCTCCCAACAACAACCCATAAGGACCGAAGAAAAAAGAAAATACTCAAACTCACCAAGCACTCGGCAACTCCCACGTTCCATTCCCTTCCACACCAAATGTGCCATTCATGACCGTGACCCAATATGATTTGCGACAGAAATTGTTCACTTGTACTACAGAAGTTGCTTCTGCTTCTGCTTCAGCTTCTGCTGCTATTGTTGCTGCTTCTGTTGCTGTTGTTGTCATCGCAAACAATAGGAAAAATTTGAAAAAAGGGATATTGCGGAAAGAGTGGAGGAAGAGGAGGAGCAGCAGCATGATGTAGATGTGTGGATTTGAGGGAGGAGAGGAGTCTGGAGAGAGTTGGATCGAAGTTCTTTTTTTTCCTTTTTCTTCTTCTTTTGGAGTGGGTGTGAGGTCGTTATTGATGACGAAGATAGTGAAGAAGATGAAAATGAAAATGATACTCACCATATACCGTATCCTCCCTCTCTTATACCTACTTCATGTATACAACATGTATCCACCCCTCCCATATATGCCTTGATTTTCTTTCTTGTTGACACGCATGTCGCTTCCCGTTTCGTTTTGGTGCAAATTTATTATGTTGTGGGAGGGTAACCATTCATGGTACTACGACAGTAAGGTACCTCTGAGAAACACACATGTGTAGACACTACACTCCCGAAGCAAGTCAGGAGAGGAGGGGAGGGGGTGGGGATGTGCAGCGTCCCGCCGTCATTTGACTGTGGGCCCCGGTGTTGTGGTGGAAGTTGGAGTTGAGTGAGTAACCAGGTATTGCTTTTTTTTGCCTGTTTCTAACAAAAAAAAGTGCGACTGTCGTGCAGAACACTGGTAGCTGAAACAGAGACACGGGGACCTGTGATCTTTAATATCCAGTGTCAGAGGGGCACAAATGAATATCCAAGAATGGTGAGAACAAACGAACAGCATGGAAAAGGAAACCAGAACTGTTCGTAAAAACATGCTATGAGACCACCTCGTCGTGGCACATCACAACCCCGTCGGGTCTCGCACGTGAGGAGCCACACTGTGCGCGTCTGCGTAGCCATCATGTCTCGCCTTTTTGCCTTGCCTTGGCTGTCTCAAAGGCAGGATTCTTCTTTGACCTCAAGTCGGGTCACAACACTGCCGCTGTCTTGTGGACATCTAAGGTCCCAGCAGCAGTAGCAGTAGCACTTTCAGTCTCTCTCTCTCTCTTGATTTCTCTCTTTCTCTTAATCTCCTCAAGAGGTTCTTCGATGAATGGTTGTATCCTCGAATCGTCGGGAATTGCCTCGCTCAGCCTGCCTTGGCCTTTGCAGCAGTCTGTGAAGCTTCTGTGTACACCAAAAGTAGATCAGTATCCGATCTCTTCCCAAGCTCTTTTCTCCCCCGCAGGTATCATGTTTTTGATGAGATGATGAGAACGTACCTCTCCTCGTCGCATCCTCTAACAAAGGCGTATCTACCGCCGCAGCAGGCAGATGCACATATCGCACCACACTGCCTCGAATGAAGACATTCTTGACCGAGCTCTATAATTGATTCCATTAGCTTTCTCTTGCTCTTCTTCCCTCCCATCTTTCCATCCTCCCCAAAATCATCCAAACCTACCAAATGCGGATACTTCAACTCCTCCACGACCGAGATGTCATCCAATTTAATATTCAAATACTGATCCACACTCTTCAACGTGCCTCGGATCGAAATGTCGTTTTTCAATTCCACGGTGATTTCGTGATTCACCAGCGTTTTGAAGAAGCTGAAGAATAACATGTTTTGGCGTGGAGCGAGCGAAGGCGAGGAGAGGAAAGGCGAGGGTGCAGAGGCAGAGCGGCAAGTGGGTCGATCGATCTGTTGGCGACGGCGATGGCGATGGCGACGAGGAGGCAGTGGTGGTGAAAGGGTGGGTATGTTATTGTCGTTGTTGTAGTTGTGTCATTGGGAAAGCTAGAGTGAGTACTCCAGAAGATCGTGGGTGGTACCTACATGTAGTGGAGGTGATGGACAGGGTTCGGGTCACGTGCAACAGGGTCATGTCATGTCTTGTCTATGCGCTCGCTCGAATGTGAAAAAGAAAAATCTACCATTAGTTACTACTGCTACTGTGGTGGCCATTGCTCTAAGGGGTATCACGAGAATAATACAATCATCACACGTCCACTTCTTCCACCACCAAAGACTCAAGCTTGTCCAAAGTCTCCCACGACGAAGAAGATTCCTAATCCTCATCACCTTTCGGGCCAAAGAAACTCAACCTCTTCCTCAGTGAACCTCTTCTCTCCATCTTCCACGTGTCCCCCAATTTCCGCTCATCGTCGCCAGGCTGCTGCTGCTGCTGCGACTGCTCGCTGCTGCGAACCCGGAACATGCTCAGCCGACTGTTACTTCGCTGTGTTGCCCCATGCCGGCTTCCCCCACGAGACTGCCTCCCATCGCCCCCATCGCCATTACTTTCCGAATATCCGCGACCTCTTCTCGAACCAGACCGCAAGAAGGGGATGGATCGACGACGTCCAAATCGCTTTTCCGGTTCATGCTGATCGTCTTGTTGAGCTCCCGCTTGTGCTTGCTGCTGCTGCTCATTCGCAGCAGCGGTCAATGCAATGTGCGCATCCTCGATGGAGTTTCGCGGTGTAATGTCCTCTTCATCCAGTCGCAGTTCTCGCTGTGGAAAGAGAACCTCCAGCTCGTGCTGGAAAGTGGCTTCAAAGCGTGGGAGAAGCTCGGCTCGGATCGGCAGGTATTGCGGCCTCTTGTACAAGGCCAGACAACGTCTGATGGCCACTGCATGATCCAGGAGAGCCACTTTCAATGCGTTTTGCACCGGTTCGAGCGGGGGGTCCATGGATCGTGAATAGACTGAAGGGTCGAGAGAGAGCGTGTCTGCTGCGGCCTCGGAAGTGGGAAGAAGGCCACGGTAGCGTGCGACGCTGGAGTCGGAGTCTTGATCCACAGAGCTCATCAAGTCTTCCGTGAGCCTCGACATGGTGCCTTCATGGTCGATGCCCTTGGCAATGCGCTTCTCCATCGCCAGTAATTCTTGAGTCTTGCGCGTCGTGCGCTCAATCGCAGCTTCGATAGGCAGAAGAGTGACCGTCTCAATCTTGACAATCTCGCTGCGTCGAAGTATGGTAGGAAATTCCTCTGCTGCGGTATAAATGACCTTCTCGACCACCTGTTCGGTAATGGGAAGATCACGCGCAGGGTGTCTCGAAGTCATGGCGAATTTCCGTGGATTGGCGATCAAATTGTATTCTCGCACTGCTTGTGACACTTTGGTGCGCTGAAACACCATGTGCTCAATGTCCTTGTTGGGACTCACCGCATAGATTTGCAAGAATTGTCCTTCCACGCCCGGTTCGGCGCCACCGCGTACAATCTGAGCCGATGGATGAAGCTGCTGCATGCGCTCTTCAAACATCGATAGTCGATCTGTCGGATAGCCTTCGAAGATGAATTGCTTGTCTCGGAGTGTGGCTGGAAAGCCCAACCCGCGGTAGACCACTCTAAAGTAGCGTGGGCTCGTGCGATCGCCACGAGCGATGCGCTCTTGAATACCAGCAATCGCGCGCTGTGTCCGAGCCAATTTGAAATAGTCAAACGAGTTCAGCTCGTACTGGTGCGCGAGTTCGCGATATGCGGCCAATGCCCGTTTCCACGACTGGCCCTTTTCGTAGTGTTGGCACATGCGAAAGTACAAGGCCTCTTTGCGATCAAAGGCCGATTGGGCCGGCAGCTCGGATTCTTTGAGGGCGGGAACATGGGTGTTGGGGTCCCATTCGTGGCGATCAGCGTGCATCTGGATGGCCAGACCGGCTTCGGTCATGTTCCCAGCGGCAATCTGCATATTGGCGAGCTGGTGCACGTAGCGAGTATACGCATCTTCGGACTGCACATCCTTCAAAAACTCCATGAGACGCAGCGTATCCACCAGTCGGCTTGCGTCGTTGACGACCGATTTGCCCGAATGCACGCTTGCCAGCATCTCTAGCAGTTCCTGGATCCTGCTAAACATGTCAACCACGGCATTATACAGACTGTCCTCGACGGTGTTCTGCAGCGGCTTGAACTGTTCGAGCATCTCGGGCACAAACGTCTTCTGCAGCATGGTATCCGTAACCGTCTTGTCTTTGCACAGCTTGTCGAGACAATCAATCATTGCAGTCTGAATCAACGACAGGTCTTGATCAATCTGCCACGCACTAATGATCATGGAGCGCAGCACTTCAATGGCCACACCACGAAGACTTCCATGCACGCTGAGGCACAGCTCCACGATCGGTGCAACGAGCTCCGGCACAAACTGTACTTGGTAACCGCCCATGCGGTCGAATCCATAGAGTCGCTTTTCAAGGTCATCCGTCTCCCAGCCAATCGCCTCCCAACTGCGCTTGAGCAGGTTGGCACCCAGTTCGCGAACGTCGCCCGCAATCTTCCAGACTGCTCGTCGTTTTTGTTCAGGAAAGGTTTCCATGGCGAGTGCGGGACTGCCGAGAGCGGCGAAGAGGGTGTTGAAGAAGATGCGCCATATGGACGTGTCAAATTCAAAAGCCTCGGCAGCATTGGGAGCATAAATATCAGGCAAACCTTCAATCAGGACCTCTTCGATGCGCTCCAGCGCAGTGATGCTGTACCGGTGATGACTGACCAGCAGACTCAGCCAGCTACACGGGAACGCCTGACACGAGAGAATGCTTTGGCTAACTTCAAGTGATTGCGCGAGCACACCGGGAATGTCCACGGTATTGGCATCAAAGTACAACTTGCGATCCGATGTGAGTGCTGCCGATATGAGGGCTGCAATCTCGAGCATAGCCTCGTCCACATCGATGTCTTTGTCCGTACGTTTGGTCGGGAATGGATAGCTGGTCGGAAAGAGCATGCTAAAGACCCGTTTGGGGCGACGCGGCAGTTCCTGCAGCACGCCATATGACTCGGCAAGTTTGGGCACATACTGGCAGCTTTCCTCGCCCAAATGTTCCATTTGAGTTGCAACCACGGCGCAACACAATCGCACCGAGTCGCGCCACTGCTGATCCGGTTCCGGCACCCAACCCCAGTAGGGCTCCAGCCAGCCAAAGGTGCTCGCCGTCAGATTCGCGCGCGTCTCGGGCGCTTTGAACACATCGAGCTGGCTGTAGTTGACGATGAGAATCAGCCGGTACAGCGTCATCTTACCTCGGGCATGAGCACAAGAATCCAGCAAGTCCGTGGCAACCTCGAGAATCTCCACGGGAGTCATGAGTGGTGTCAGCTCCGGCAGCCACGTGTGGAAGCGTTGCACGAGGAGCGTTTGTGTGCCCAGCAGGACAGGCATGGGATTGCGCAGGAGTGCCATGACTGCCACAAATAGTCTCTGCAGCTCCTCCTTCAGCTCGCCCCGACGGTCTGGTGGGAAGTCACCATTGAGCTCTTTTTCACGATTGGTCTCGGGAGTCGGCTTCATCGAATCGACAATCAGCTTCAACATCTGGTCGCCCACCTTGAAGGCCGCTCGAAGCTTGCGAGAAGCATCTGGATCCATGTTGCGAGACACCAGTCGGTGAAAGGCTCGTGCGAGCGACTTGCTTGCCCTCGGCCAGTCATGTCGCGTGGTAGCATAGTCCTCGATAATGCTCCCCAGTTCGAAGCGCTTATCGCGTCCAATTCCCAGGATGACGACGAAATTGTGGAATATAAGGTCTTCGTAGTCCGCAATATCTTCGTATTCGTGCAAGATCTCGAACATGACGGCAAAGACACCATGCAGCATCTTCACGATTTCAATCTCGGGAACATATGGAAACCGCTCGAGGAGCTCCTGGAGGCCATCGCCGTGGTAGTTTCTCCAGTGCAGGACACCGAGCAAGGTGGGGTCCTGCGAATACTCGGTGCTGCTCAGAAATGTGCGCAATGACACTGTTGCCGCGTTGGCTTGGAGAGCGTCGTTCCTGTCGTGCCACGGAGGAAGAGCCAGATATGCGCCTTTGCCGCCAACGATGCTGCTCGAATATTCGTCGTACACGTAGAGTGACACTTGATGGTCGCCATCACGAACGAAGGCGTCGAATTCCCACAAAGGTACCCACGCCAGAGCAAAGGGAAAGTTGGGCGAGTCAGCAATGCTCATAACCACATGGCTTCCGGGGACTTCCTCGGCAGGAATTGCGAGCCTGATGGTCTGGTTCCAGCCCTCGCCCGGTTCAATTCCCGTGGTCCGCCACGCCGTATGTCCTTGGTGGTTTGCAGATGTAAAGATGCAGTCTTCGAAGCGTTCTCCCGACGCACGTCGGACCTCCAACGTCAGCTGCAAGTTCGACAGACTCGTCTGACACCGTTGATTCACCGGCACCGCGCCAAATTTCGAATGCGCCAAGGTCGCATTGCGTGGCATCCGTGGCTCACTCAGAGTGAGGTAGATGTCACTTCGCTTTTGGGTAGGCACACCGGAGAAGCCAAGCTTGGGGGTCAAGAAGACCTTATGTAGCAACGTTGGGGTATTTCGAATGAGACTTTCCAAGTCAGCAGTAGCAAAAGATTTGACAAACACATCCAAACGTTTCATGATGCCCACGCGGGCATAGCCACCTGTGGCGCTGCGTGCAAGCTCGCGGACAATCTCAGCCCAGCCTTCGCTTTCGTCGTTCTTATCGTTGCCCGCAGATGAGGTGGGTGTCCAGAGCGTAACTGTAGTTTCGGCGCTGCTCTGGCCCTGGGCGAGCTCTGTCACGTCGATTGCACCCAGACCGACACAGCGTCGCACCAACTTCGTCTCGCTCGGGGCTCGGGTATCGGAAGGTGTTCTGCTCGATGTCCTCGATCGATCTGATCGCTGTGAGTGCGCCGTGTCCGGTCGTGAGCCATTCGCGGTAGAGATATTGCGGCCGTGGTCGCTCTTCTTCCTCGTGCTCCCGAACACGCTCAGTCGGCCCTTGGTGCTGGTTTGCGAGTTCCCATGGGCACCACTGTGCAGCAGAGATGGCTTCGCTGGTGTATGCGTGAATGCTTGCCCATAGACGGTCTGCCGGACAGGCTCATCCCGCAATAGCTTGAACACGACATACAACGAGCGCGTCTCGGCACCGGTGCCGATGTCTGTGTTACTCAAGTTGACGAACAATGTTTGAGGCTGATCCTCAGAGGCTGTGGGTGTGGTTTCCGGCATGGGAAGAGATATGGCAAAGCTCTCACTGACCGGCACTGGTTTCTCGCCATGCTCCTTGGTGAACAGGCTCACGTAGAGCATGCCCGGTTGGTCGGCCTCGCTGACCAGGTTGCGTGCGTCGACCAACAGATGATGCAGCATGTGTTGGTCTGAGGGAGGTTTGGGAGGCCGATCGAGGATGCTCATGTTCGCCTGTAACTTGGTCATCTCCACGACCGAGTCGTCGGCAGTCAAGATGCGACCCTTTTCGGTGGGACTGCGCACAATGACTTCGTCGCTCAGCATCTTGTTCCCCGCCACCAGATCCCACACAGTGTCCTCTCGTAGTGCCAGCAGCTCTTTCTGGGTCAAGACATCGTGCATGAGCTGATTCCGCGCCACATCGACCCTTTTCACGAGCTCTTCCACCTGTGCGAGCTGGGTGTAGCGGCGGGCCAGGAGCATCTCGTGCAGGCGCGCATCGTGCCACTCTCGCAGACACGAGGCAATCTCGTCGACCAGAGGTTCTATGGCAGACAAGCCCGATTCATCGCCCACACGGAGGAGTGGCACGGGAGCAAGGGGCTTGGGGGCATTGGGATCCTTGGGCAAGGGCTCATCCGAGGACAAGAGGATGGACTTTCTCGCCTTCACCGGGGCGCGCGTGCTCTGTCTCCGACTCAATCGCTTGCTCTTTCGCCGTGCTGCCAATGCCTCGCTCTTCCTGCGCTGTCGGGGGTCGGCAGTGTCCTCCACGACAGGAGGAACTCCATTGCTGGTGCCGTCCTCTCCATCAGGCTCGGTCTGTAGTTGGCCATCTCCCAGGAACTCGCGTATCTCGACGCAGTTTGCAGGAAAGATGCCGGAAAAGACTCGATGCTCCAACTGCTGGCCCCGATCACTGGTGAGACCTGCGAGCAGGGCAGGCGGAGCGACCAAGTATCCACGGTACCATTCTTTCCTGCTGCCGCCTTGTTCGATAATGTAGATGTGGTCGCCAATCTGCAGAGGGAGGTCGAATTGTTGGGTGGCGGTGAAGGGAGCGGTGGCAATGGCGAAAGCGACTGGATGTACCTAATTAGCATACGTACATTCCATTCCCCCAGTGCACGCGCAGGAGGCGCGCAACAATGTCGGGTAGGCATTGCAGTGGTAAGAGAGCGAGACACACCTGAGGGAAGGGGCCTCCACGGCATTGCTCCCAAGTGAAGTCCGATGAATGAAGGTGGGCAGCACGTGGCTGCAAGCGCATCGCGTCCAGACGGAGAGCACAGTTGGTTGTATTCGGGGCCAGGAGTGCCCACTGCTCTCACCGCGAGGGACAGGTACTGCTGGCAACGATCGCTTCCAGTGGAGGTGGCCAACAGTGAGTACTACCTCCTAGGTAATGATGATGATCTAAGAATGAGAGGCTGCACCAGATTCCCCAAATATCCACATAACAGAAGGACGGTTCGGTGCTGCGAGTGCGACGCGTGCCCCCCGGATGATTGCGAGAGAGTAGTTCGACCTTAGGAGGTACTAGTACTTTTTACTTTCTACCTGTGCGCGCGTTGTGGACGACGTCTGTGCGTCGGCACCTTCGACAGTCGAAACGTTCGAGGGTAGAATCATCTCCATAGAACGAGAACTATACTTGATACCAGTTGGGCGGCCGCACTACTGAAGCACTAGGACGTGTCGATACCTAGTCGCACTGCCGCTGAATCATGCACTTCACCGCCGCGGCTTCGAATCATTCATGCATTTCATGCTTCCCATTCTCATCACCGCGCGCCCTTTTTGTGCTTCCGCTGCTCGGTCCTGCAAAGGCTATCATCTCGAGAGCGAGAGAGAGACATGGAGGAGAGAGACACGAAGGAGCCATGAGGATGCACGAGGGAGACACGCGGGAGACACGAGGGAGATATCAGGGACACATCCGGGACTGGGAAACATTAACACACGCGTCTTGGTATTATTGTTATTATTGTTCACAGACAGTCTACTGTAGTCAATACCTCTCCCTGCTCGCTGCTCATTACCGCGAGTTCTATACCAGCCTGCCCCGCCGCCGTCGGACGGGGAGATGACCACCCTTTCCGGCAGTATACAGCCGCCGGCTCTGGAATTGCAACGACATGCATATAGAACATCATTATAGAAGGCTACACGCCGGCAAGGGCCAGTCTTTCCCCGCGATCGTGTCTGCTCCGTCCCTGATCGCTGCAACCACCACCAGGGTCCCCGCAAAAACAACACGAGTGCGACTGTGCGAGCAGAATTGGAGATTATTCCTCCTGGGGGCCGAGCAGTGAATTGGCTGAATTGCAACCTCGCGCTACTACTACCGTACTACACCACCTCCTCATCTCGCCCTCAGGTATATGTAGACTGGAACTACCTGCAATCATTCGTAGTCTGGTCGTGCCATTCATTCACTCGTTTGCACATTCAGTTTGTTCCCTTAGTTCTACCGTAGTCATGCGTCTGCTGTACCATGCCTGGGCATGGCTACACTTGCTGCACGGACATGTCGACGCACAGCGCGTCATTAGCCTCGCTGGCAACGGCTGGACCATTTCGAATCCTTCGCTGAACGTCTCTTTGCCCGCCAAACTCCCCAGCTATGTCCAGCTGGACCTCCACGACAACCAGGTCATCGGAGATCCGCTCTTTGGCCAGAACAGCTTCGATCTGCGCTTCATTGTCGCCGAGAACTGGACCTACACCTCCGCCCCCATCTCCGGCCTGTCCTCCGACGACGCCAGTAGCACCTGGCTGCTGTTCAATGGCCTCGACACCTTCACCAGTATCTCCTTCTGTGGCCACCATGTCGCGAGCACGAATAACCAGTTTCGTCAATACTGGTTCGACGTGTCCGCCTTCCTCGCCAATTGCAAGCCGGAAGATCAGATGGTCGAAATCAACTTTGGATCCGCTGCCAAGATTGCCGACGACATTGCCAACGAGCCGGGCCAGGAGACGTGGCCGGACGGGGTGATGCAGCTGTATCAGTATCCGAATCGATGGTTTGTCCGAAAGGAACAGAGTGACTTCGGTTGGGACTGGGGCCCTGCCTTTGTTCCCGCCGGTCCATGGCAACCAGCATGGGTGGTCCAGCTGCAGCAGGAAGAAGTACAGATCCGCAACAGTCTGGTCGACATCTATCGACAAGGCCAACTCAACAACTTGCCTCCGGATCAGAATCAGCCATGGGTGGTCAACGCAAGTCTGGACTACTTTGGATCGATCCCGTCGGGCGCAACTGTGCAATACCGACTCACAGACAGGGCCAACACTACTCTCATTGCCCAGGGCGAGCTGTGCAATATCACCATCAGTGCAACGGCAGTGACCGGCTTGACCACCATCCCGGACGGAAGCGTGGAGCTGTGGTGGCCAGTCAAGATGGGTGCACAACCGCTGTACTACATGACCATCGACCTCATGTCTGCCAGTGGCAAGACGTTGGCATCCGTGACGAAGCGTGTGGGTTTCCGAACGATTGTGCTGAATGGCAACCCCGTGAGCAGTGAGGAGCTGGCGTTGGGAATTGCTCCCGGCAATAACTGGCACTTTGAGATCAACGGGAAACAGTTCTTCGCCAAAGGATCCAACTTCATCCCCCCCGATGTCTTCTGGCCGACCGTCACTCCCCAGCGCATCTCGAATCTGTTCGATACCGCCATTGCTGGTAACCAGAACATGCTGCGCGTGTGGTCCAGTGGTGCATACTCGCCGGACTTCATGTACGATCTGGCCGACGAGAAAGGATTGCTCCTGTGGTCCGAATTCGAATTCGGCTGTGCACTCTACCCGGTATTCCCAGAGTTCCTCGCCAATGTCCGAGCAGAGGCAGAGTACCAAGTGCGAAGAATCAACCATCACCCATCACTCGCATTCTGGGCAGGAGCCAACGAAATGGAAAATCTGGAGCTGCCGAACGCCAACAAATCAGCACCACAAGATTACCCACGATACCAGGCCGAGTATGAGACCTTGTTCCTCCACACCATCCTCCCTGCAGTGTATGAGAACAGCAAGAGTATCAGCTACCAGCCCAGCTCCACCTCGAATGGCTGGCTGTCGCTCAACCACAGCGCTCCTGTGGAAGAAATCATGATCCAACGCTACAACAATAAGACCGACGGCCATGTGTACGGAGAGACAGACTACTACAACTACAAATCCGAATTCCTCGGCAATACCACTTCGTACCCCATCGGCCGCTTTTCGAACGAGTTCGGCTACCACAGCATGCCATCTCTACAATCCTGGCGCCAACAAATCGCCGAGTCGGATCTCCATTTCAACAGCACCACCATCCTCCTCCGGAACCAACACAACCCTCCGGGCAACCTCGACACCAGCAACCTCACGAAATCGCTCGTCGGACAGGCCCAAATGACCACCGCCGTAGAACGATGGTACCCGACTCCGAGCAAGATCGACCCCATTGGAAACTTCTCCGCATGGTGTCACGCCACGCAAATCTTCCAAGCAGAGTTCTACCGCTCGCAAATCGAGTTCTATCGCCGTGGCAGCGGCCTCCCCAACCGCTGCATGGGGAGCTTATACTGGCAACTCGAAGACATCTGGTCCGCACCCACATGGGCCGGAGTCGAATACGACGGACGCTGGAAAGTGCTCCACTACATTGCCAAAGCAGCCTACGAACCCGTCATCATCGCTCCGTACTTTGATAGCGCCACGGGCAACTTGAGCATCTGGGCCACTTCCGATCTGTGGGAATCTGTCAGCGGCACTGCGACCTTCGAATGGTACGACTGGTCTGGTGCAAAATTAGAAAACGTCCCCGCCGCAGATGGAGCAGGAGCCGTACCCGTCACGATCGGAGCTCTCAACAGCACCAAAATCCTACAAACCAACACCACCTCCACTCTGCAAACTCTCTCCCACGATGACACCAACGCTCTGCTACGCATGCAAATCTCCGTCCAAGGCAGACTGCCCAACAGCGCCGTCGTCCAAACGTTCCAATCCGAGAACTGGTTCCATCCTCGCCCTCTCAAAGACGCCGCACTCGTCGATCCCGGCTTACAACTCCGCTACGATGCGTACTCGAACGTCTTTAGCGTCACCGCGACCTCTGGTGTCGCGGCCTGGGTGTGGTTGGACTATCCTGCGGGTGCCGTCGTCCATTTCGAGAGCAATGGGTTTTGGTTGGCTCGGGGCGAGACGAGGCAGGTGGGTTATACGGTGCAAAAGGATGAGACCAAGGGGACGTGGGTGGATGGCGTGACGGTGGAGAGTATATGGAATCAGACGCTGAGTGTGTAGGTATATATAGTTGTTGGAAGAGGGTGATTTTGTTTCCTATTGTTGACAAAAAGTTGACGTTGATGCAGGACGGAGGGAGTGAAGTAGTAGTAGATTAATTCGTAATATATAATTGTGTGTTTTTTCTATTCTTTTTTCCAAACCATTCATAACAACAGCAACGACAATACCACGAACAAGAGAAGAAGAAGAAGAACGAGAAGAAAAAAACCAACCCCCTCCCACCAACCCCATCCACACCTCACCTCAGCAAATCCATCTTCCCCAACATACCTACACAATAACCTACCATAAAACGTACATTATACATAAACTCGCTAACAAGGAACCGCAACCACCTCCTCCTTCCAGAAACTCTCCAATGGAGAAGAAAAAAAAGAAGCTTTTTTCTTTCCCACCACAGGGCGCCCGTAGGCGTAGGCGCGCCGCCAGAGCGACGGCGGGGCTAAAAATTCGTATTTATCAGAGTTAAAAGAACATGGATAAGGGCAGGTAAGGTAGAAGAGCTTACTTACCTGTAGGTGCCTATCTGTAAGCTGTAGTGAGTGAGCTTAACTCGTCGCCTACGGCAATCGTGGTTTTTTTCACAAGTTTGTAATAACTACGGTAGTCAACGACACGAGGATGTAGTCAAGGGGCAAGGGGAAGAGGGGGTGGGTATGTCAAAGGTAGGTGAGGTAGATAGGTAGGTACCTAGGTATAGATATATGTCTTGGAGTGTTGGGCTCCCTCCCTCCCTACCAACATACCTACATACATATCCTACATGTAATCATCAACAACAATATCATCATCATTCATCATCATCCCTTCGAAAATCAACAATGGGTAAGTCACATACCATATATATACATACATAAGCTACATATCTAAATCCCTCAACTAACCCAACCCGACCTTTTCCCAAAAAAAAACAGCGAATAATAACATCTACCAACTCGGCGGTATGTTTATGTTCCCCCTCCTTCCCCCCAAATGACATGCAATGTTTTAACATCCTATACTAGAATCTTTCATCACAAAAAACTATCTCCTCTGGGATACGTCGTCTCGTCGATCGGAATTGCAAATTTTTTATAAAGAAGAATCTTTGCTTTCGTTTGATTCTTCGGAGAGGTCGAATTTTCGGGGTGGAAAGGAGATTTATGAGGGGGTTTTTGTGAGTTTTTATCTTCTTGTTCTTTCTTTTTTTTGTTATGTTTTTTGTTTCTTGTTTCTCCGTTGAATGATGTGGGAGAGAGAGAGAGAGAGAGAGAGATTCAACTCATCTTTCCCTTCTCCATCTTCTTCTCTCATCCTCCCTTCTTCTCCATTTTCCCCTTCTCTTCCCCTCCTCCTTCTTCTTCCTACATCTCCTAATCTCTCACATCTAGAACTTAATCTCCCACGCTCCCACCAAACACGAAATCGCCTCAATCGACATTCAAGGAGACACTACAGACGACATGATAGTTTTGGTCACAGGCAAAGTTTTCGTAAGTTGCCCCTCCCCTCCCTTTTTTCTTTCTTTCTTTCCAAGTCAGATGCTCTATTCTCTCAGATATAGCTTTCTTTTTACTTGGCTTTCATTTTCTTTCATTTTTTTCCTTTTCCTCAGAGAAACCAAAGTGAATATGATTATAAAAAGTGACGATCATCATCATCATCAACGAGGTTAACTTTTTTTATTTCCCCGCATCTAGGTCGGTGAAGGAAGTCAGGAGCCGTTGTACTTTTCCGAGGCGTTTCATTTGAAAGGGGATGATGAGAAGACGGGAGACGGGGAGAAGGGGTTGTATATTTTGAGGGATATTATTAGGATTATAAAGGTGCAGTAGGAGAGGCATGGATGAGGAGAGGAGGGGGAAGGGTGGATGATTATGAATGGAGGCGCATGTTGAGGGGAGGTGGGTATGTGTGAGATGTGTGGTGTGCAAGGACAAGATGTTTTGCTGATTTTCATTTCATAAACCATCGACCCATTTCAATTCGTTTCGAGATTGTCATACAGGTGAGATAGGAATTTTTTACTTAGCATTCGCCATGGCCGCAGTATCCTACGAACAAAAAGTCAGCTTTCACTTTCCCGGACGAAGAAGAAAAAAAAAAGAAAAAAAAAACTCACCAAATAAACCTGATAAAAATCCATCTTCAACTCTTCCCCTTCTTTCTTCACAAAATGTGCTCTCGCAGACCAATCCACCGTCGTACCCCTCCCATCCTTCAACGTATAATCCACTGTCCCATACAACATGACTTCCTCCTCCGACCCCTTTCCCAATCCAAACAACTGCTTCGGAACATGTGATCGCTTTGCCACTTTTTCCCACATGCCATGTCGGAGTTTAATAATTGCTGTATGATGATTAGAAAAAAAGAAGAAGAATCAAAAAAAAAGAGAAAGAAAAAAAACCTTACCCTCCCGACCCTGTACCCGATTCGAAGCCATAATAATCGTCCCATCCGCCGTAAACATATCCGCATATTTTTCGTGATTGGCAGGAGAATCGGAAATTTCGTAGAATTTGGAAAAGTATTCGACGATTTCCGACGGGATGCTGCCGTCGGAGGGGACCGAGGCAATGTATTGGCTGGTCATGATGAGAAGAGGGGCTTCTTCTTCTTCTTCTTCTTCGTCTGTGGGAGATTTTGTGTGGGAATAAAGGGATCAATGTGTATGTGAGAGAGAAAGTGAGAGAGAGAAGAGAAGAGAGAAAAGAGAGCGGAGGTTAGTATAACATAGGAGGGGAGATCGGCTGTTCGGAAGTTCTACTTTTGGTTATAATCAAAAATTTATCGGATGTTTCGGCTGAGATCATAGAGTGGTTATCAACTTGTGATGCCATATACCTTAGTACCCATCTTAGTTGCTCATTTTCACTCGAGAGCAGTGCGTGGATAATATTGAATCTGATGGGTCCCGCAAACGCTAGTTCGCGCAGCATTTGTAATATTATATCATTTCGTGATTGTCATAGGATTGAGCGCTAAAACCAGTTCTTCAATCGCTTCCATACTGCAACCGTCAATACCCACAACAGCAACATGCCCACGACCGCTAACGCCATCTTTGTTTCCCCAGCATCATACGGTTCCCGGGCTAATGCGCCGCGTGCCCAGTCAGGTAGTCATAAGCTGCCGCTGGCACCTGATGCAGCCTTGTCCCCCATCTCGGGAATTCTGCTCTGGAGATATGCCTTCAAATCCAGCAGTTCTTGCGGCGAAGCACTATGCGGCAAGCCTTTGTAGGTCTTCAAGTCCACCGAGTATCCTAACCCCTTCAAATGTTCTGCCGAGAATTGACCCCACGAGTACTTCACCACGGGATCTGCGTCGCCGTGGCCCATGAAGATTGGTGTTTCCTTGTTGGGGGCGTCCGTGGGCACCAGCTCCGTTGTCTTTTGGTGCAAGGGCAAATAGCACGAGAGTCCAAAGATGCCGCCCAGCTTCGTGGGATTACTGATGCCTGCCAACAGAGCCATGGCACCGCCTTGACTGAACCCACCCAATACGATGCGATCACTGGGGACGCCCGCTTTGATCTCCTCTTCGATCATGTTGTGGAACACCTTTCGCGAGCGCAATAAACCTTCCTCGTCTTGGCTCCTGTTGGCGATATCACCAAAGTTGGCAATGTCGAACCTGTCACCCTCTTAGCCTCTGCCTGGTGCATGCAGTGTTTGCCCTAGACCACGTACCATCCTGGCATCTTCATGCCTCCATTGACCGTGATGGGGATACTCGGAGCGTTGGGGAAGATGAATTTCGTTTCGGGGAAGAGGGATTCGCGTCGGTATTCTCCTGCGAGGAAGGCCCTACAAAGAACAAGCAGAATGATTAGCCCACCGAGTTGCCAGTATGACCGATGAAGTCGATCTGGCACTCATTGTGAGACTCTGAGAGAGAGAAGGGGGGCTTACCATCCTGCACCGCTATCTGTTCCAGTGGTCAGCTACTCCTGTTCGCTAAGAAATGTACTGCCAATGAGGTGTAGACTGTACCGCCGAGACCATGAGCTACGATGACAGTGGACGTGTGTCGCTTCACAGCCGGCACGACGATTGCTGCCGCTCCTGCAGTAGCCATTGTGGTGTGATGTGGTGTATTGTGAAGTTGTTCTGTTATACTGAGATGTTGAGTACAAGGTAAAGTAGAATGGTAGAGGGAGATGGAAGACAACAAAAAGTGGTGATCTGCAGCGCTTATTGCTCTTTTCGTTCTGTTGCCTGATCCTGAGCTGTGGTTGGTAAGAGAACCAGAAGGGGACGCGCCCTCGGACGTCATCTCGGAATTTTATTCACCTGGCGGCCTGGACCTCCTAATGATGTAAGCAGCAATAACTAAGAATACCTTCTGCGGTATCTCTCCGCCCCAAGCACTACCGGACGACTTACCTATACCTCCTACAGTCCGTACCCGAGACTCGGGATATTCTAAGCCACGCTTTAAGTAAGCAGGGTGGTATGCTAGCCATCGCCTGAATAGCTTAGAAACGACTCGAACAAAAGAAACGAAATAAAAAGTACAAGACCCAACCAGAACGATCCATCATCCATGATTTCCAATTCCCGCTAGCTACAGGTACCTACTGATGTATCCCTCCTCATCCTCCTGGTTTCGAATTCTACTCATAGGACTCCTCATCGCCGCCACAATTCCTCTCCTCGCTTCGCAATCCACCACGCTCGCCCAGCTCTTGAACCGTACAAAGAGGTCCCTCATTCTACCCTTTTGGACCGGTAGAAACAACCACAACTCCTCCTTTACCTCCAACAACACCAACACCATTACAAGGAATTTCCTCTCTCTTAATAACAACAACATCAACACAACAACAATAATGCCAGGCCAACGAACCCCCGTCTACTTCCTCTCCCATGGAGGTCCCAATATCATGGAAGATACAAACCACAAAGCCTATGCCAAATTACAAGAAATCGGCCGAGAAATCACGCAACAGGTTCAGCCGAAAGCTGTGGTGGTGTTTAGTGCACATTGGGAAGGATATCGAGATACGATTGAAGTGAATACGGCAGAGAATATGGGTTTGATTTATGATTTTTATGGATTTCCCGTAAGTTTTTTTTTCCCCTCTTTCTTTCCAACATACTAGGTATATGAAGAGAACCCTTGACTGAACATCACTTTCTTCTCGCCTACGTACAGGCCCATTACTACGACATGAAATACCCACACACAGGCTCTCCCCAACTCGCCGCCCACGTCATCGAGAAAATCCGTTCGGCAGGAATCCCCGTCGAAGGAGTCCGTCGCGGTCTCGATCACGGAGTCTGGGCATCCTTCATGTGCGCCTTCTCACCCGACAAAAACCCGTTAAATGTGCCGATTGTGCAAGTTTCCATTTCCGACAACCATGATCCGGATCGGCACTACCAACTCGGTCGCGCCGTCGCATCGTTGCGAGATGAAGGGGTGCAGATTATTGTGTCGGGTATGGCGGTGCACAATTTGCGGGATATGGCGCGGGCGTGGGGAAGACCGGGCGCGTTGGATTATGTGTATTCGTTTGATAAGGCTTTGAAGGAGGCGGTGGAGAGGAAACCGGAGGAGAGGCAGGCTGCGATGGCGGAATTGTTGAAGCGGTCGGATGCGAGAAAGGCACATCCGACGTTTGAGCATTTGTTGCCGATTTATGTGGGTGCTGGGGCGGCGAGTGAGGAGTCTGGGAAGCAGTTATGGACTTTGCCGGAGGGAAGTATGAGTTGGGCGCAGTATCGATTTGGAGAAGTTGGAGCTTGAATAGTGAATTAAAAAATGTCCTTGTACTGTGTCAACATGCGTTAAGTATTCTCGTTTGGTGTTCTGCTTCTATCAGTAGTGCCTAGGTGCAAGCCTTGCGGATAACAGACCAACTATGCAATCCGAAGTATCTGCAACCATCCACCAAGCCTGCTCTCTCCTCCCCTCAATGCCTCTGCGGCGCGGTGGGTCCAAGTGATCTGTCAAATGTGGAGCATTGGACACAGCCTTTGTCAACAGATATCGGGGGTATCATGTGTCTCGTTCGCAGCGCCTTTCATACTGTACAATATGCACACAATCAGAAGCAGCTTTCACTCCTACTTTTCCGCTGCATAAGTCACTTCCCTTCACTTGCATCCCTCCCTCCCCACTATTGCCCTTTGACCAATGCAGTGATTTTGTCCTCGATGCCCTTATCATCCAGTCCTGTTCCACAAGCATAAGTACTCCAGAGCATTCGCAGAGAGCTTCTTGGTGTTGGATTTCTTCTTACCCTTGAGATCCTCTGCCTGCTCCCGTCCAAACTCATATCGCGCAATCACTCTAGGCTCAAACCCCATGGCTTCTCGAATCAAAATGGGCGTATATGGATTGTGGTGCTTCATGGTGGGATAGGCGCGCGTGAGGAAGGAACTGGTGAGAAGGTGAGCGACGTGCGTGCCATGGAGATGGTGCTGTACTCAGGTGTCGAGATGTACCGGACGGCATTGGAGTGTTCGGAGGTCTGACAGTGGTGGAATCGCAGCTCCTTGAGTGCCTTGGAAAAGGCGTATTTGGTCGACATGTCGAGAGTGCTGGGATTGGACGAGACGGGGTTGGAAGGTGGATGAGGCAGGACAAGACAAGCAGGTTGTGTAGGTACAGTATGTAGGTACATACCTGTAGTTCCGGCTCGAGGTGAATGTCAGCCCGCAGCCGGCCCTGCCAAGCATTCGACCTCCACTCTCTCCGATGAGGGACATTGACCTTGAACAACCTACCTACCTACCACCGCAGTCTCCCCCTTCCATTCAACCTCTCCCGACTCGACATAGCCGACAAAGAGAGTCGAGTACTATCCACGCCTCGACTTCCTCCTTCCCGTCCACCTCTACCATCATGTCTGCGCGCTTCGGCCTCCGTGCTGTGCAAAACAGCTTCCGCCAGCCCGTTCTCCGCCAACAGATCAACACCATCTCGCAACGACGAGCGCAATCCACCGCCACCAATGCCGCCGAAGCAACCAAAGCCGAAGCGACCGGCTTCAGCAAATTCTTCAACTCCCCCGTCGGTCCCAAGACAGTACACTTCTGGGCTCCCATCATGAAGGTAAGAAAGATAAGCCTTTCTCTCATACTCTATTCTCCACTTCACTTCACACAGAGTGTTGGGCTAATTCTATTAAAACATAGTGGGGTCTCGTTCTCGCCGGCGCCGCAGATTTCGCTCGTCCCGCCAAAGATCTCTCTCTCTCCCAAAACTCGGCTCTCATGGCCACAGGACTCATCTGGACGCGCTGGTGCTTTGTGATTCGACCGCAGAATATGTTTCTGGCGAGTGTGAATTTCTTGCTGTTTTGCGTGGGAGCTACGCAGACGACTCGCGTGTTGTTATACCAGAGGAGCTTGGAAGGAAACACGGCTACTACGTTGGGAGAGGAGATTAAGAAGGATGCCAAGGAGGGTTTGGGCGATTTGGAAAAGGCGGCGAAGAAGGTGGAGGGAAAGATTGTTAGTGGGAAGTAAGTTGCAAGGGGGAGGGAACGAGTTGGTAGGTCATTTGGGGAGGAAGGGATTGCCTTTGGGAAAAAGGGAATCTGTGGGGCGCGGAGGAGATCGATAGGGTGGCCTGGATGTATACTGCGGTGTGTACAGTCGGTGGTATGAGACTCAAGCTGCAGTTGAGCTATGACAGTATCTCCTATGTTTTTTTGCTGGGAGAGGAGTCAATGCTGGCCTATGTAATTCTTCGACCCATAAGGTAGATGAGGATATTGGTTCGTCACATTTCCATCTCACCTGGTTCGTCTCATGATCTTTTGTCTTGTCACTACTACGTTGCTTCAGCTCCAGCCCTCGAGCTATGGCCTCGAGAAATTGCAATCTAGGTACCTACCGCTGCTTTATCGTGAACAAGACGCAAAAGCAGAGAGGATGAATTCATAACCGTCTCTACAAAACCAGCTTTACCATGCATCTATCCTCCCCACCTCCAGACTACTTTTCCCGCAACAGCCCACAAAAATTCTACCGAGCAGCATTCACAGGCGGCTGAGTCGGCGGACCTTCCGGAGTCACATACGCCTTAGTCATACCCCCATCCACAACCATATCATGTCCATTCACAAAACTCGCCTCATCACTCGCCAAAAACAAGACAGCCTGAGCCTGCTCCACAGCCTCTCCAAAGCGTCCCGAAGGAAAATGGACTTCGCGACGATGCCGTTTCGCCTGGTCGTCGCCAAGCCAATCTTGCAAGAGTGGTGTGTTGAGAGGTGCCGGACACAAGGAATTGAAGCGGTAGCCTTCGCGGGCGTGCACAATGGCTAGTTCGCGCGTCATGGCTGCTACCGCGCCTTTGGACGCTGTGTAGGCTAGTTGGGGTGTGGCGGAGCCGACGAGCGCGACGACTGAGGCGGTGTTGATTATGCTGCCTTTGGTTTTCTGGTGTTTGCGGAGTGAGAGGACGGCGTGTTTGCTGCCGAACCTGTGTGTTTTTTATTTGGATAGATTAGTGACTCGTTCTTTTTTTTTGATGTCGTGTGATGATGGACTTTTGATCAAGACTTACCATACGCCTTTGACGTTGATGTTTTGTGTCAAATCCCAGATTTTCTCGGGTGTGTCGACGGCATCTATGTAGAAGAATCATGTCAGTTTTCTTCTGATTTTGCTTGCACTTTAGTAGCTCGAAAGTGATGATAATTGACTCACCTGCATCGTCGGCGTGCATGATACCAGCATTGTTGAACATAATGTCCACGCCACCCCACGCATCGACTTTCGCAACGGCGCTTTCAATGTCTGCCTCCTTGGAAACATCAACCTTGGCGATCTCGACTTTGCCCCCTGCTGAAGGAGCGCACTCCTTTGCCTTCGCGAGGGCTTTCTCGAGTGCCGGGACGGAGATGTCGGTCATCAAGACATTGGCGCCTTCGCGGAGGAACAGAATGCTGGTCTCGAGTCCAATGCCTCTGGAGAGATGTTTGTTAGCTGAGTGACTTGCCTTTCTCGTGACGTTTGCTGTCAATCAATGCAACACACTCACCCAGCAGCTCCTGTGATGACGGCATTCTTGCCTGCGAGGCGTCCTGTGGTATTGCTGGCCATGCTGATGAAGATGTCAATTTTTCTTTTTTTATTGTTGGTCTTGAGGTACTTGTAGGATGTACTGAATGTTTTCGACTCACCTGTTGTTGGAGTGATATTTGTGTGGCGCTTTCCTAATTGGGCAAACCAATCCAGGTGAACTTGTACCTCCTAGCTGCTCTGAGGGAGCGCCGATAACGGTGATGTTGAAAGGGTTATTGTTTAATTTAGAGGGGGATGAAACGGCTAAGTTACCTCCTCACTTCCTTTGGAGGATTGTGCAAAAGTGAAGATTGCAAAAGACTCTGCCGGGTGAAAGTGAAGATCTTTGTAGATGGCCTGATATATGCCTCTTATGTACATTCCATGTCACTTCGTATTGATCACTAGTGATGTTGACGTCGTTGTTGTTGCAACCAACGCGATAACGATTAACTTCATCTGACATTCTTGAAGAGGATGATCCGGTCTCGCTGCCTCTGCTGTGCTTCCCGCGGGGATAACCTGTATGGAGTACCTAACAAGAATGAAGTCCTGCCGATGTTACCGTGCAATGCCATCATTGCCCTCCGGTAAGACATCGGTATCGGGCTGCTCGCCTGGCACTATCGGGGCCAAGTGACGGCGAGGTCCATACGGCGTCAGACGGACGGGTGAAGGTGGACGCGCTGGCCCTGTCATCTGTCCAGCCCAGCCACTGCCACGCGACTGATGAGCTACCTTAGCCTTGTGATCTGCACACTGCTACTGCTCCACTATCTCTAGTTAACACTACATGAACTACCCGATAAGAGTTCCCGCCGAAAACACATTTCCCAGATATCGTCACACGCTATTATTCAACATTACCACTGTGGAGTTGTACTCAACGATACAACACTGAACAGTCTGGTATATACCGAAACATACCCTTCTCACACCCACCGTAGTACCATCACCGAGCGACCGGATCAGCGTCATGGCCAATGCCAAAGAACCCTCGGAGCTGAAGCATGAGGACCTCGAAGAGCTGCTGAAGGATGACGACGCCATCAAGGTCGGCGGAGTGGATATCGACGGCCAAGTACGAGGAAAGTTGATGTCGAAGAAGAAATTCATGTCCATTGTCGCGAGCGGATTCGGCTTCTGCTCCGTCATCTTTGGCTGGGATATGCACGATCAGACATATTTCAAAGAGCTGGCCATCAGCAATGCCGCCAATGGCTACAGGGATATCACTGCGGAAGTGGACGTGAGCAGCTTTCGAAGAATACCATGGGAGAACAATGTGCCGTTCTTCCTGGTGAGCTTCAGAGAGCCCGAAGGGGAAAAGTTGATCGCATGCCCTCGTAGCTTGCTGGAAACAGCGGTCGAGAAGATTGAAGCCAGCGGCATTGGGGCTCTAGCCGGCGGTGCGTATCATGTCTTTTGAAGCGTTGCGCGAGCGAGCTCTCGCTGGAGACATCAGGACCTGCCACTAACTTCCCCACTCACTCTAGCGGAGTACGAGTTCTTCACTTTCAGAGCACCATCCGATCCTAGCGCGAATGAACGGAACTCGAGCGCGACGGTAACCTTCTTGAAGAACAATCCGGTGAACTCCCTGCCTAGTCTCGAAGAGGGCATGTTTGGGTACTCTCTCACGCGACCGACACATAACCAGAAGTGGTACTATGATATATTTGAGACGTGCAAAAAGTTCCGGTGTAATATCGAAGGATGGCATACGGAGAGTGGGCCGGGTGTATACGAGGCGGCACTGGAATATGGAGAGATCAGGCAGATGGCAGACCGGGCTGCACTGTTCAAACTGGTGGTGAAGAACACGAGCTCCAAATACGGCATCACACCGTGCTTCATGGCCAAGCCGAGAGAAGGCTTGCCCGGTAACAGCGGCCATATGCACGTGTCACTTGTGGACCACAAAACGGGCAAGAATCTCTTCCATCGCGAGGAGAAGGACGAGAACCCTCCATACGCAGATGTGGCACATGTGTCCGACATTGGCCGCTCATTCCTCGCAGGCGTCTTGGAAGGGCTACCGGATATCATGCCACTCGTGGCTCCTACTGTCAACAGTTACAAGCGTCTGGTCGAGAATTTCTGGGCGCCAGTGACGGTATCATGGGGCTTAGAACACCGCGCTGCCTCTGTCCGTCTGATTGCACCACCGACATGCCCGCCAAAGGGCACACGACTGGAGATTCGCGTGCCAGGTGCTGACACCAACGCCTATCTCGTCCTGGCAGCAATCCTGGCGCTGGGATGGCGTGGTGTCGAAAAGAAGTTGGCAATTCCTGTACCGCCACTGGGGAAAGGTCAGGATGTAGGAGGAGAGGCAGATAAGGGACAGAGGCTTGCAAAGAGTCTCAAGGAAGCAACTGCCACCTTTGCTCGCCCAGGAAGTATCGCGCGTGAGGTCCTGGGTGACGCATTCGTCGACCATTATGCTGGCACTCGCGAGCATGAAGTCCGGCTGTGGGACGAAGCGGTGACTGATTGGTATGTTTCGAATCTCTTTTACATCTCTTCCCTCGGCAACTGCGATACTAACTGACATTTCACAGGGAGGTGAAGCGATATATCGAAACAGTATAGGCAGCATCAGTGGCTGGACAGCTCAGGGTGATGGATCAGGCCGTCCATGTGGGAGCGGGAGAATGAATCTGCAGCGAGTAGTTCTCAATCTAATGACCTCCACATCCGTTGAGCCAACAACCATAAAGTCTCTGCTTCTGGGTGTTCAGGAGGTAGGTAGTCAATGTCTCTGCCCTGAGCTGCATCGAGTGGCGGTACGCAGAAGTGAAAGTGGACTCCATCTGTTTGTGCCACTCACTCCATGCCCGCCAAGACTCGCATGTACAATAATAGCTCGCCGTGGAGTGGCAGCGTAACCCTTGCTGTTCCCGCTGCTCTAGGTGAATGCAAATAGAGTCTCTCGCCTCAATCATACGTCAAAGTCTGACGAAGAGCGGGTGAGGATGTGTCTGCTTGCGCTCGTTTCTTTGTCTATAATTGCAAGCACAAGATACCCTCGATAGCGGACTCGGGAGCTGTGTGCAAATGCCGGATCACAATGAAAAGGTATCCACCTATCATCCATGGTACCTGGTACCTTTAGGCAGTGAAGTTCTGTGGATGGGTGGCGCCGGACCGAAAACAAGCCAAGGCTCAGCCTCCATCATTCGTAGCTTGCGACAACCATCTCTCACACCACATCATCTACCTGCCACCTGCAACTTCACCACCGTCGCATCCCTCTCACCACCCGCACCATCACTTCGCACGCCTCCGACATCAGCCTCGCAACGCCTCGATTTCCTGCCGATACGCTATCACGACCAACTGACCTCCGACGCAACCAACCACCACCACCAACCCTGTCATCATGGCCAACAACGGCGGCGAAGGTCTCTACGACCCCTATGTGAAGCGCGGAGCAGAGAGCGACGTCGGCAATGCGCGCACACAAGGCCTGCAGCGCGTAAGTTTCCCACTCTCGACATGGCGACAAGGAGCGCAATAGGCGCACTCCGCTCGAACTGCGGAGGAGCGAAGAGGAGGAGGAGCGACGAGGAGCCAGGAGGAGACGAGGAGCCAGGAGAAAACAACAACAACAACAATAGAGAAAGAAGGGAAGGCTGACATTCACGGCGGTGTAACAGGAAATCGACAGTGCAGTTCACACGATGCAAAACAACATTCACAAGATCTCGGAACGTGGCGAGCGGTTGGACAATCTGCAGGACAAGACCGACCATCTCTCGACCCAGGCCAACAGCTTCCGCCGCGGAGCGAATCGAGTACGCAAGCAAATGTGGTGGAAGGACATGAAGATGCGAATGTGCATCATTATCGGCATCATCCTCTTGCTCGTCATCATTATCGTGCCCAGTGGTAAGATACCCACCTACCCTCCTAACTCGCCTGGCACTTTTCGGATTTGAGAACAAAAAGAAGAAGGTTGGAATACTGACATGAAACCACAATAGCTATTTACGGCAGCAAGCACTAAACGAGTGGTGCGCGCGCAAGAGGAACACACAAGGGCAATGGCACACTGAATGAGAACGGATGAATGAGAGAGAGAGAGTGACAGAGAGTAAGAGAGAGAGAGAGAGGTCACTCAAACGAAACAACGAACGCTGGAACCAGACGGGAAACAAAACAAACAACAAAAAAACAAAAAAAAGTGAGACGTGTATGTGTGTGTTTGCAATAGCATGGGAATGACAATGGGAATTGGGAATTGCAGAAAGAGAGATGGAGAGAGAGAGAGAGAGAGAGAAAGGTTGCCTCTGCCTATGTATTCCCATACATACACACATCCACACACACAAACACTCGATGAGATAAAACTTTTGTGTGTATGCTAGGTATGCTGTATGCTGTGTATTTTTGTTGTTGTTTTTGCTGTTGTTGTTGTTGTTGTTATTTTTCCCCTTTGAGGGAGAAGATTCATGACAACACATGGCAACCTGAATCAAATCACCCGCGGTGTAATTAGGCGTATAGATGGATGGATTGGAGCGATCAGTAACCGTACCGTACGATACCTACCTATTTCTGGAATGAAACTTTTTTTTCAAATGCTTTTGCACTGTAATTACCTTACCTGTACCTATTACTTGTTTCTC
This sequence comes from Sphaerulina musiva SO2202, assembly GCF_000320565.1. NCBI lineage: Eukaryota > Fungi > Ascomycota > Dothideomycetes > Mycosphaerellales > Mycosphaerellaceae > Sphaerulina > Sphaerulina musiva. The sequence continues at coordinate 4,760,694 of NW_016017383.1, forward strand.
ATTCCATGATATATACCTGACATGTCATGGTTTCATGGGGTGTTTTGTCCTTGTAACGGAAGGAAGACGAGAACAACAACGTCAAAAAGTGCACAACAACAACACAGCAACAGCAACCATGACTTTGGAAAAACAACTTTTTTTTCATCTTTTTACAAAACAGTACGCAACTTGCATTGGGTATCACTGCTACTACTCATCATCACTCTCTCGTCTCGTCTCAGTAAACGCACCAAAAAAACAAAACATGTAGAAAGAAACAAAAGGTCCTGCTGTGATGATGACCCACCCCATACCTCCCGTCCCGCATTACCACTCCATCCATCCGTTCACCCCATCACATGCGAGCCACCAACATAGTAGGATCTCTTTTCGTCCAGCGATTCACCGCCATCATCTCATGTCGACAGATGAAACGGAATCATTTCCACCTCCCAAAAAGGCCTCAAACATCAAACATGACTCGTCGTCGCTCTCCTTCGACCTCCAGCTTTTCCGCAAGTCAGGCACGAAGCAATGGCCCAGAAGAGTGAGACGACTCCATTGACCTATAGTAAATTTTTTTTTTTTCAAATTAGCCACCAGAATTTTTGCGCAAAAGTGTGAGTGTGGTTATGGAGGATATGAGAGCTTACGATGGCTTTGATGACGGCGACGATGGCGTTGACGACGGCCATGAAGCAGCTAGTTATGGCCGAGACCTTTTGAAAGAAGAAGAGTTAGTGATTTGTTTGAAGGAGAGGGAGGAGGCGTTGGGGGAAATGGTGTTTTTCGTACCAAGGAGTTGAAGCAGGATGCGACGGCGCCCATGGTTGCGGTGAATTGAGGTGGTTTGTTTGAGAGTGGTGGTTGGTCTGATGGAGAAGAAAGGTCTGCGCGTGGGATACCAGTAGTAGTAGTAGTTGTTGTTGATGTTGTTGTTCAGGTCAGGTCAAGTAAGTAAGGTAGGTAACGGTAACGAAGCAAGGAGAGAGAAGAAAAGTGGAAAGTGGCAGTTCCGTTGTTTATTGACACGATGGCGGTCGCGCGTCATAAGCTGCATGTGTACGTGTAGGTAAGTGTATGTGCGCTTGGGGAGTCGGGACCTGCCAACTTTTCCTCCTTGCGCAGGAAAGTGTGGAACCTGTCATGTGTGAATTTCATCAAAAAGGTACCTAGGTACTTGTGCAACGACGACGTATGATTATACCAACCTTGGTCCTTACCTTCCCTACCGTAGCCAAGGTAATTATGATTATCATCGCTCACACAAATGGCCATGGCTACTTTCTTCCGCGGGTCTACCGGCGTCTGGCCGGCAAGAATAAAGGGAATGGCGAAACACCATTTCTCTGTCGGACGTTAGACTCCATCACAGTGTTGAAAGTAAAAAACGAGGTGAAGTGTGTTGCATACGAACGCCGCTAAATTAAATGCTCCACCCGTCCGTGTCTTTTCGAAGCGAAGCCGCCAACCGCCATCTGTTGCGCTTGTGGCGCGAGCTGTGTGGCTGTCGACTCGTATGACTGAAGATTGAAGGAGACTGTTTCGGGAGGGCGATGAGGGTGCGGAGTGCTTCACATTCTCTCTGCAACCGCCTACGAACTCACCGACCCAGCACAGTTGATGAAATGACCAGTCACAGTCCCACAGGAGCGTCGCATGAATGAATGATTGAATGAATGAATGAATGAAAAGAGCTCCCAAAATCAGAGTTGCGGCTACTGTAACTTAGGAGATATAACCCTGCTCACCTGCCACACCTCCAACCCTCCAACCTTGAGTATTGTATAACCATACCGTCATTCTCACCTGCTACCCCTATCCGCCCGTCCTTGTGCCGACAGACACTCTCCTTGTCGCTACCTTCTTGATGCCATCATCATCATCATCATCATCATCATCACCATCATCATAATTCGATCATTGATCAATTTCCCCGGAGAAAAATCTCCTGCTCCAACTTATGGTTCACTATGTATGCATGCGTTGGAGAACTCAGACGTTAGTGCCGTTTCCATTGCTGCCATGGCCAGTAGCTACGAAAAATCTGCAAGCGCGAGTCATGTTGAAGATATCACACTCCACACAAGCGTGTCAGCAGGCTGTATCACACGCTCTTATGTTAAGAGAAGTATAAATATCAGGTATATACCTAAAGGTATCTTAGGAAAAAGTATTAAAGCTTAGGTAGGTATATAACTTAGTCGAGTACCTACTTGTATTCGAGCAGTGCCCTCGAATCTCTCTAAGACTAAAGACAAAATGTTATAAAGGGTTGTTTATTATCCGTCGAGGCTCGCTTTAGTAGTAGGTTATAAACTGGTATAGATAAATCTGTTCAACACCAAACAAGACTAGGAAACTTGTACATTACGCACTAATATGCAGCGACAACTAGCGTGACCAACACTTCTCCCTCCCAAATCGGCAGCATCAGGATGTAAGTACATGTATTCCACACAGCAGACAATGTAGCAGAGAGAGACCGGAGCCATCACCGAACCTTTCCAAAAAAAAGCAAAGCTTATTCCTCACCGCCAAGCAATTCTAGAACTAAACTCACTTGCTAAAGTGGTATAGGGACGCGAGAACCCTTTCAACTTTGGTGATAATCCATCCCCCCATCCCAATCCCAATATCCACAGCCATGAGAACTAAGAGTAGTCGAAGCATCCTCTCCAATTTGCGCTTCCCATCAGGGTTCCGAATAGGAATAAGAGGCTACGCAACCACCACCACCACCCATCCAGTAACTGGACCCAAAAACAATCATCATCCTACTGCTGCTGCAGCTGCTGCACCTCCTCCTCCACGACCATTCAAACCCCTCCCCGCCCACGAGCGCATCACGCGCTATCCCGACCACGCACTCGAAGATTCCGCGACCTCTACCGAGAAGAAAGGAAAGGGAGGAGGAGGAGGAGGAGCCAAAGAAATATTCTCTCGTCTCTGGCGCTATGCATCATCAACAACAACATCAACATTATCAACAACAACAACAAAATCAACATCAAAATCAACAACAGCACAACCAGAACCAATCTACCCTTCTTCACCAGATCCTCAACGGGGAATTGAAGCTGCGCGAAGAGTGGTGAGAGAAGGGGTATTAGATGCTCGATATTCACGCGCCGCGAAGAATTTTACGCTGGTCATGTGTGCGTTGCCGATTGCGATTTATACTTCTTATGAGTTGTTTCAGAGACGATTTCGGGGGAAATTGCAGAGAGGGAGAGTGGTTGACAGAGATGGAGATGGAGATGGAGATGGGGGGAAAGTGAAGTGAAGTGAGGTGAAAAAGAAATAACTCATTTGACACTTGGAAGGCATAATTTGATGGACTATCTAAGCCCCATGTAGGTCCCTCCTACCTTGCCTACATCACATTATGCTATACGGGACCATACATATCCACACACGCACACGCACGCACACACAACGGTATACCGAGTACTGCGGGAGAGGAGGCGCCACAAAAAAAAGAGAGACAGCTGGGATCGCACATTACCACGCGGTGTGGCCACCTGGAAATCCAAGGTCAGCATAATTCGGGTGACACAGGTGACGGATCACACATACCATCAATCTTCAGATCGGCGCCAGTCATGAAGCTCGAGGCGTCGCTGAGCAAGAATACTGCCGCGCCGCGGTATTCTTCTGGTTTACTCAGCTTGCCCAGCATATTCTAAATGGTGGTGGTGTGGATTAGTTTCATCGAACTTCTCCGAGCGGCTGTAGAGGTACAGGAGCACCTACCTGTGTCGGCCAATCGCGTCTTCTTTCGGGATACTGCTCGAAGAGAGCTTCCACCATAGCTGTGACGATATACCCAGGGGATATGGTGTTGACTCGGATCCCGTACTGGCCCCATTCGCTCGCCAGGTTTCTCCCCAACTGGAGTACACCGGCTTTGGACGCGTTGTATGCTTTCGGACGATAGGTCAGCGCGATGTCATCGTATAGACTGTACAACCGGGAACCTCTTACCAGGACATAGTAAACCCTTGGGAGCACATGTCAGCGAAAGTCACACTGTACTTTGGCGATTAATGATTTCAGCACTTACTCTGTTGGCTACCGAACCACTCATCGAGGCAATCATGGCAATGGAACCTCCCCTGCCATGCCTGATCATTTCCTTCGCAACAGCCTGAGCGGTCATGAACACTCCGGTAATCTGTTCCTCGCGATCAGCAAAAAAAAAGAAAAATCAGCAACAAGGTATCCAAAGATCTCGAGGGGAGAAATCCATTGAGCTCATACATTCACCTCAAACATCGTGTTTGCATCCTTGGCAGTATACTCCAACGCCGGCGTCTCCTGCTGAATGCCCGCCGCAGCAATCAACCCATCGAGTTTCCCATGCGCTTCCGAAATACTCCTCACAATCTCATTGAGCTGTGGAACATCCCGGACATCGATTTGTCGGTAATGAAGCGTAGTTCCTTTCACCATTGTCAGCCAGAACTCTTCATCTCTCTCTCTCTCTCTCTCTCTCTCCCCAAACCACATCAACACCAGCCACAATTCTCTTCTTCTTCTTCTTCTTCTTACCAAGCTCTTCCGCAGCCCGTTTCTGCACACGATAGAAATCCGGACTCGGCTCCGCCAATCGATCCAACGCATACACCGTCGCGCCTGCCTCGAGCAACCCTTCAGCTTGCACGAGCCCCAACCCTCTCGCAGCACCCGTCACCAGCACCACTTTATCCGCCAACGAGAATTCCGGTAAACGCTTCGTCGTGCCCAAAAACGCACCCGATTGGTGATTATCCTTCAATGCAGCGGCCTCCTCTTGCGGCGCAGGAGGTGGGTTGCGTCCAATGACGGGCGCGTTGCCCTGGGGTGGGTGGTAGACATCATGCTTGTGGCGTCGATGCTGCACCAGAAGAGACGAAGGTACTGGTTTTGCGGATACTGTCAATCTGGTGGTGGTGGTGGTGGTGGTGGTGGTGGCTGTGGCGCGAAACAGTGCTCTCGAAGTGACTCGCGACACAGACATCATGATGGCGGCCGAGGCTGCTGCGAAATTGGTACCAGATCTGTGGTAGTGAAATGACAACTCGGCTGGATTTCGCGTGGGCAAACGTGGTTGCGCTTGGGAGACAGAGGGAGAGAGTGAGAGAGAGAACAAATAATGCGGTCAGGAATGTTGCGGGTAATGGGGGTTTGACCACGGTTTTGATCCAATCCACGAGCAAGGCAAGGCGAGCTTCATCAAATCCCGACTACCCTGCCAGTAGATGCTGGTCCAAGTAGGCGGCCTTGCTATAATGGCCGAAATTCCACGAAGCTCTCTCTTTCCCTCTCTCTCTCCCCATATGGAGCTCTCCTTTGCGGCAAATAGCTTTGGCGGGACCCCTCACCGGCATTACCACAAGCGGTAACCCGTGACCATCAAGGAAAGCCGCATGAACAACCAAACCACCGCATCCATGGTTATTGCCTTCTCGCCCCAGACTGTGCCAATGTCCATCGTTTGCAGTCAATATGCTATACTGCCATCCTGTCACAAGAACCAATCCAAGTGGAACTCCGCGGAAACGTGCTCGTATGTGAATATGCATTATGCTACAGCATTATGTATCGAACAAGAACAGAGATATCTTCCAGGGTTAAGGCACTCCATCGCCGCAACGCGGTCAATCAGGACCATTAGGGTACGCCTTCAAGTGCTTACACACGTTCCGCCCAAACATTAGTGTGCCATGATGTACATGCCGATAGCTGCGTCAAGTTAGTTCCAAGATCATTGCGGCACCGTCACGACAAGAAGAGAAACTTACGGCACGGGTTGTAACTGTACACATGCGTCAGCGGAGGTCAACGTGCAGGATGTCCGGAGAGGATGAACTTACTCTTGAAAGTAGTCCAGGTGGGAAGACCCCATGGCTTCCATTGACACTGCGAGTTTGTCCCCTGCAGGGCATTCCATGGACGCGATATCGTACGCGTTCCCTGGGGTCATGTCGAATGTGCCGCAATCGGTCGTCTCTTTGGGAGCATTGGCAAATGTGGTGTCCCTGTACACTAGTGCATCAGTCCATGCCATCAACGATCATGCCGCGAATGACTTACTCTGTTGCAGGACCTTCGAGTGTTGCAAACTTGAAGCCATCACCCTTGCTAAACGAGTATGCAGACGTCTGCAGCTGTTGTTGCTCCGGGAACAAGAACTTGATGTTGCAGAGACGGCCTTCGTACGAGGCAGGGATATCGAAGTTGAAGATTGACGAGATGCCGGCGCCTGCTGAACCATTGAACGAATTGCCATACGATTGCATCGGCTGCAGTGAGGAGACTGGCTTGATGTAGTGTGGAAACTGGATACTGGATCAGTACGTGCATGGCATGAAAGAACAATGGTTGCATGATACCTCATAAGACTCGGGCAGATTTGCTGGGCACTCGGATGATGATGCTCCTCCTGGTGGGGTGCCGGCCGCTGGTGGTGCAGTTCCAGATGGTGGTGGTGCAGTTCCGGCTGGTGGTGATCCACTGCCAACAGGTGGTGAAGGAGGTCCAGCAGGTGGCGATCCACTGCCAGCAGGTGGTGATCCATTGCCAGCAGGTGGTGCAGGAGGACCAGCAGGTGGTGATCCATTGCCAGCAGGTGGTGCAGGAGGACCAGCGGGTGGTGATCCACTGCCAGCAGGTGGTGCAGAGTTGGCTGGCGGTGGTGCGTTTCCGGCTGGTGGTGGTGGTGGAGCATTACCGGTGCCAGCTGGCGGTGGTGCAGACTTGGCTGGCGGTGGTGCAGTTCCGGCTGGCGGTGGTGCAGACTTGGCTGGCGGTGGTGCATTTCCGGCTGGTGGTGGTGGAGCAGTACCGGCTGGTGGTGGTGCAGTTCCGGCTGGTGGTGGAGCGTTGCCGGTACTAGCTGGCGGAGGAGCACTGCCAGTGCCCGCTGGTGGAGGAGCATTACCGGCTGGGGGTGGTGCAGTGCCAGCTGGCGGAGGAGCACTGCCAGTGCCCGCTGGTGGAGGAGCATTGCCGGCTGGGGGTGGTGCAGTGCCAGCTGGTGGAGGAGCACTGCCAGTGCCCGCTGGTGGAGGAGCATTACCAGTGCCAGCTGGTGGATGAGCAGTACCGGCCGGCGGTGGTGCAGAGTTGGCTGACGATGCAGGTGGGCTGGCCATGCAATTATCGGCGACAAGCGTGGCGGCTTCACATTTCGGCTCGCCTGGGAGGGTGTCCTTGTACAAGTTCCATGCGCCATTATCACCAGTTGGACACGTGAAGAATTGGCTGCTTGAATTGTGCGAGATGGTGCCATCGGATCCAACACTGAAGCCCGGAGTGGGCTGGGCTCCGGCATCGCACTGCCATTGGGAGGTTGGAGGTGTCAGGATGCATCCTTTGCCATTTCCGTCCATGAGACCTACTCATGTCAGTTGAGCAAATGACTGCAAGTTAGAACAGAGCAGGGCCGACAAACCTCCTTGGTCATCAAGGCAATACTGTCCAGTCGGAAGAGAAGACTGTCCGATGCGGTTCTGTCCATCGCCCAGCTGTCCGACCATTCCACCAGGTCCTCCGCTTGCTGTTGCATGGAAACAGCAACCTGCGGCCCGAGCTGCCTTGTTTGGTCTGGCTATCACAGAGGCTGAAGTGGCAGCTGCAGCAGCAGTAACGAGGATCGTGGTCCTCATGTTGATCTGGGTATCGCGGTCAAGGCTATGATATATTCGGTCTGCAGAATATTGTCAGTGATGGCCGCATGGGAGATGAGAGGGGATTGCAGGAGTAGGTATGTTTACATTACTGCTCTTCGTGGTGGTGGTGTATGGATGGATGAAGTTGTTGTTGTCCTTCTTCTTGTTGAAGAAGCTGGAAGAAGATGGATGATGATGATGAAGATGTTGATGTTGATGAAGAGAAGAAGAAGAAGACGAAGACGAAAGAGTGTGAAGAAATACTCGGTCCCAGAGCATGATGCGGTAGGCCTTACATCACAACATCGTAAAGCACCTGCTATAAGGAAGTGAATCTGGTTATTCTGAGCAAGTTCTGCCCTCCCGAGGAAGAGTAGGAGCGACATACCTCGTAGGAGATCAGGTATGTATGGCAAGAGCTCCACTCGCCTCAAACCTCATCTCGATACGAGGGAGTCGTAGGAGGTACGGTAGGTATGTTGCTCTTACAACCTGCGCCAAGCGTGTTGTTGTTGACGGAATCTTTCCCAACCAGGAAATCGGTCTCTGAGTGAGGCATAGTGGTGGAGCAGTGTTGGCTTCCCGTCCGGAAGGCAGAAGCGTGCAGTGGTGCCGTATTGTCATTTATCAGCGTAAGGTACGGACGGTAAAAGGTACCTTACGCTATAGTGTACTCTACGGTACCTCTTCGATGGTCAGGCGCATTGCCGTGTTCCACCTCCCTTCTTCTCTAGGACCTACTTTTCTTTCTTGCCTTTGACACAGAAGCCAATGATCCGCACCTGTCCCTGTGTACTGGTATTCCTGTCATTCTTTCTGTTGGTAGAGTGAGGTACTACCCTACTTAGCCTAGCAACGCGCCTTGTGCGGTGGAACACAGTCAGGAACATACCTTAGTAGTAGTAGTAGTTACAGGTACAGGTAGCTATACAGGTACCTACGTAGGTACATAAATCTGTACCTGAGGCAGCACAGGTACAGTACCTACAGTACCGATCTCCAAGCTTACGCAATGCACGGCTTGCACAGCCATCAAAAAATAAGGGACTGTACCTGTACAAAATTGCTCGCATCGGAAGCTACGGACCTGGGAAACACGATATGCAGTACATGTATACACCTTTATGCCAATCAAGATCCGCGTCACCATCTCACTCTTAGCAGTAGGCAGTAGCCCTTCTCAATCATGACCAATCGCCCTCGTGTACAGTGACGTGAGCAGTTTCCACCAGACATATAAACTGTACGGTACCACTATTCATATTCCTACCTTCCCGCACCTTGCCGTACCCTACCAACTACCGTACCTCCTACCGTAAACCTACCCACCACCGTGAGAGTTTGTGAAAACAAAAAAAAAACGAAAAAAAGAAAAAGGAAAAAAAAAAGAAATCATGCCTTTCGAGCTCGCCTACAGCTATTCCAACGCACATTTAATCGTTCAACCCGCCGATGCGCGCCTCGAACCTCCCGAGAGCTATCTCTTCATTCAAGATGGATTGATTATTTCGTGCGGCGTATTGTACGCGTTATGTTATCTCTTTTATATGGCTCGCACGTACAAGGATAAGACGTTGTCGGGTTTTGTGGAGTATCTGTAAGTTCTTTTCAAGTTCTTATATACATGTACCTACCTCCTAGGTATGTCACATACCTACACCTGACCTTTGAAGAATCTCTCTCTCTCTCTCTGCTTCCAGTTGCTTTTGCTTTATGTTTTGCTTGAATCGTTAAAAAAAAATCCCTCCCCAATCGAAAATCTAGATGTGGCACCCTCTCCTACGAAATCTACTACGCCTTCACCACCACCTCGACGCCCTTCGAACGCCTCAGTTTCCTCATCTGGTTTCTCCTCGACCTGACCTTCGCCCTCGTCGCCCTCTTCACCGCCTATCCATCCTCACGCCGAAAACTCGTCGGAAGCAGACTCTTTCTCGGAACCCTTCTCGGACTCACTTTTCTCCATTTCCTCTGTCGAAAATTCCCCGATGAAAGAGAACAAGTCACAGCCTATTGGACGGGCTTACTGCTCCAACTACCGATCGGATGGGGGTCCTTGATTCATTTATTAAAGAGGGATAATGGAACAAAAGGGCATTCGTTAGAGATTTGGTAAGAAAAGAACCTTTTTTTTTCTCACCCTTCTACTCTCTCTTTGTCACTCAAAAGGAGCATACGCCATCCCCAGCAGCGATTTTTTTTTTTAATATTAACCCCTGACGTTTTGATAAAAATCACACCAGGGTCACACGCTTCCTCGGCTGTATAACCGCCTATCTCACCTTCTTCTGGAGATATTGGAACGTTCCTGAGAATTGGTCCTATGTGGGATCCTTTTGGAGTATTGCTTGTATTGCCTTGACTATGTTGCCGGAAGTCGTGTATCCATTTGTGTATATTCGTGTGCATTTGGATCAAGATCGAAGAAGGGGCACGAAGAAGGTCGAGTGAAAGAAGAATGATGAAGCGTAAAGTATAACGAATGAAGTATGAGGGGGCCTGTTTCTACGTCGTGGTCGTATATGTTGTACGAAGATCTTAGAAGGGATGGGGATTATGTGTGGGAGGAATGGAGTAGGCAATATGTATACGTGATTTCTAGCTTGTGAAGTCAATACCACTTGGAACGTGTGTGAGGAGGTGGTCATGGATATGAGCTGAGAGAGGAAAGTCTCAAAGTGCATTTGGAAATGTCCGAGTGTTCTCCGCGCGGAGGTGCTGCGGAACTCGCTCATCCTTGATATCCATCAAATGCCGGACACCTGGCCCTTTCTTACTGTACTGCAACACCAAAACTCGCCGGGCGGAACGGTACAAGTACCTATTGCTATCAGAACATCTTTAAGGTCATCATCAGTGACCAACGGCGGGACCTGCGGGAAAGAAATTGAGGAGAGAAGAATTTGATATTCCGGAGGTCTTCTTTAAAATGTCGACCTCCTTTTTACCACCACCCGATGATGCAGATAGTTATAGCACAAAAAAAGAAAAGCAAAAATCTAAACCATGCTCATCGGCCACCGACCCGCCCCTTCCTGTCGCACACCACGGCAACCATCAGAGCGGGCGTCTAAGTTGTTGTATGTACTGATACAGGTCGAATGGTGTGATGCTAACTCCTTTCTTGCCACCTCGTGGTGGGTGGCTACTGTTGTGTGATCATCGCCGTCCTCTGCTCTACTTCGTCTCTTCGCGCAGGTAAGTGATCAGGTCGTTCCTGTCCTTGCCCTTCTTCAAACCACCAAAAGCCATCTTGGTGCCGGGAATGTACTTCTTCGGGTTCTCGAGGTACTCGAACTGTGCCGATGCGTTAGTCCTGGTGCAGCAAAGCATTGCGCGCGTCATCATTATCATCATCGCCGTACCAGTGTGCCCTCATTCCATTCAATACCCTTTTGCTTGTTGGCGTCCGAGTATGCGAAGCCCTCGACCTGGCCGGTGTGGCGGCCAAAGAGGCCGTGAAGGTTGGGTCCGATCTTGTTGGGCTCGCCCTCCTTCAGGTTATGGCATTGCGCGCATCGTGTCTTGAAGAGGTTGGCGCCCTTCTTGCTGTCACCTGTGTGGCTCGTCAGTGATGGGATCTCGGAGGGAGCGTCTGCTGAAGCGGCGAATCGCGGACGTGGCGGGCGGGCGAGCGAGCGATCGAGCTAGCGAGTGAGGATGTGAAGAGAGGTCGTGGAAGAGTTGCATGTTGTCTCCCATTCGAGCATGCTATCACTTCACGCGCATCGCCACCGTGCTCTCTCTGTAGATGTCCGCATCACGCGGGAGGAAGTAAACATACCGTCCTTGAACTCCTCCTTTCCCATTGTGTCTGATGTGCGAGTGTGTGTTTGTGTGTGTGGAGTGATGGGTGATCTGCTCGTAGGATGACGGGGAGGAATAGATCGTAAGAAGGACTGGTCGGGCGGTGGGTTGTGGTGAATGGATGATGATGATGAGCAGAAGGAAAAAAGAAGGAAGCTCGGGAGAGGGCCTCAAAAGTGCTCTCTTGACGACGCCCAATCACAACGCGCATGATGACGGACGGCTTAGGGACGTTCATCCACGGCGTAATGGGTATTCCCGCGAGTGTTTACTACTCAGTCCACCACGGATATGCCTTCGTCTGGAATGCTGATAACCAAAATAGACAGTTTGGCGTCAGCACGAACCCATTCCAGTTGGAAGATATCTGAATGAGGGAGACTCCGAGCAGAGCTATCCACTGTTTTCCACTCCAGCAACCAATTACCGTTCAATTCCTGTAGACGTACTCACCAATTCTAGACCAGCGTGGACCAAAGAGACATAAACACACCGTGGCCATCGTCACGAATATTTCTCGGAAAGGCCTGCCATGAGTCTACGCCACTGTGTGGCGAGTCGAGGGTGGTGGTGGCACTCCCTTGTGATCACAGAACTACCTTTATGCATACTGATGAATCAACACTTCCTGCATAATAAGACGTTATATTCTATACCTGACCTCCTTCATCTCCTCACCGACTTGTTCCACTTGAAGGAGCGTCGTCTTTTTCACGTCAATTACTTCATGACCCTTACTTGGTACACGGAGGCATGTCTCTCAAGCGCAGAGACAAATGGCGTCAATGACGACCTCGACCGACCCTTTCCCGCCGAGAGCCGCGAGTCAAATGCATTCATTTATTCGGCTTCGGCTATATTGCTTCTCCAGACCCGCACTATTTTTCAAAAGAGCCCCTTAGGTTTCGTCAGAGAGGGTACGGTGGTATTGTCGGTGAGCGAGACAACCAGCTAAAGATCCTGCTCCTCTACGTCTTAGACAAAGCAATCATACTCCTCAGCACAGCCTCCGCCCTCGTCAACTTCAAGCCCAACTCGTCGACGTCCTGTCTCATTGCAGCCAATACAATTTCCAATTCCATCACCTTCTCATCCGTATCTCGCTTCCGCTTTCGCTCCCGCACTCTACGAGGATGCGATTCAGGCTGCAAATCTGAAGAAGATGCGGAACTGATTGTAATGGGTGGAGAGGAATTCCTTGGGTTACGATTGCTGATCGCGGGCATAGAGAGCGATGTATCAGGGTGCAATGCGTCAGGATTCGTCGCTACGTCTGAGATGCATCGTCGCTTGCGAGACGTCGCCTTGTCACCCTTCGATAGGTTCTTGCCAGAAGAAGGCGTAGCCTTCGTGTGAGAGAGTTGGCGGGCTGGGGCGCTGCGGACCAGTTTATTATTGACAATTCGGCAGACGTCGAAAGCTCAATTACCGTAGGAGGACAGGAGGGTTATTGTTAACGCCGTTCCGGGCGTCGGCATCGTTTGGAGCGGTAATAGTAGCAACGAAGCTAACGTACCTCCTAGAATTCTGATGATACCTACTGTTCATTAAACGTTTCTCAAACACTACCTTTACCTCCTAGGTAGGCCGGCGAACTCTTGGACATACTGCGCACTTCCTCTAGCCAATTGACACTAGGCGTGCCACATAGAACCTTGCAGCACTGCGAACGATCAGCCAAACGTATAAAACGAAACGATTAGCGTTCCGTAATCAGGTATGTATGTAGGTAGCAAAACACCTACAACTCCCTCACCACCGTCCTTGACATGCGAGCGGAGGAGGTTAGGCGTAGCCGATACGCCCGACATAATAACCTAAACAACGTCCATCCAACATCTAGAAAACGTTCAAACAAACGTTTTTGTGTCTAAGACGATGACTTACAACCGCAAATGTCACTGCCGGAAGGAATCCGGCAGACGTACTCGCCCGGGTACACTATATAGCCGCCATCGCACTATACACATTAAGCAAAAGGTTTTTGATACTATGTTTGTCCAATGTATCTTATAATCTCGAAATGTGGCTAGGATGGAAACCGCTTGTTAGCGGCAGCGGTCTTGTACATATGAGCAAATGTTCTTCAGAATGCCGAACCACTCGCTCTTACTTGGTACGCCTTGTAGTCGCTTAACTAGTAGACGGTTTCCATACTGATAGGTACCAGAGGTAATCGAATAGTACTGAAGTGTTGGAAATCGGTTAAAGGTAGCAGTAGTACTACCTACCCACGGGCCTAAGACTACGAAGATGGAACGTTAGCTAACATCTAATATATACAAGACAAATAAAGAGTACGCGTAGCCGTAAAAGAATACGCGCATACCCTACGAAGCGTTTATAGACGCTCCTCTTACCCTAGGATAGGTACCTAAAAGTAAAAAGGTCCAATTGCGATAGATTACAATAAGGTACCTATACCGTATTACAATCTACGAGGCCGTAGTAGTAGCAGCAGCAGCAGCAGCAGTAGAAGTAGAAGTAACATCTAATATCCAATCCAACCAGTCCTGATTACTGAGAATTGCCCTTGCGCGAGCTTCCAGCCATTCCGTATTTCCCCAGAAACCTGTAATGAATGTTAGAAATCCGCCTGCGAGTTTGGAATGTAACCTTATATATGAAGGTACAGAAACAACTTACCCCAAGAAGCTTGAAAACGTAACCAGTCGATAAGTGCAGTTTGCCTGTGATGGATGGATGTGTTAGTTGCAATAAACAAAAGGTACCTGGTTATTATATGAAAAGTAGGGTTGTTGCACAACGAAAAAAAAAAGAAAAAAGAAAAAAGAAAAACAAAAAAAAAAGAAGAAAGAGAGAAAAAAAAATGAAATGAAAAAGAACATACCAATGCATAACCAAAACCTCCCACGAAAACTTCTTGCCCGACACATTCTCCAAAATGTGTTGATAGTGCTTCAGCAAACGTTCTTCTCCCTTTCCCATCCCCATCGCCATCCCCATCCTCTCCTCTTCATTTTCGCCTTCTTCTTCTTCTTCTTCTTCTTCATCAAACAACAACAAATCCCTCTCCACAGAGCAAGTAAAAAGTTTCGCAACATCACTCAATCCACAACCAAAACCCACATATTGAAAATCAAAAAATGCCACAGCATCTCCAGGTTTGTTCGTGAAGAGATTTTCCGACTAGAAAAAGAAAAAAAAAGTAAATATATAAGCAAAAGAAAGGAGAGATAAAAAAGAGAAAAAAAAGCTCGGTTTTCTGCTATGGGTGTTTGTTTGTAGACGAGATATTTGGGGGGGGGGGAAAGTTCCTGTACTTGTACTTGTACTGACCTTGACGTCTCCGTGGATAAGAGTTTCATAATCACGAAGAATGCCGTTCGCAGGAGAGAGAATCCGAGCGACGAGTTGAGCAATACTGTAATTTGATCTGGGTAGAAGAGGAACACAGAGTGAAGTGGACCATTCAGATTGCTCGCCATCGTGACACAAAGAGGTATATTCGGACATGCGAGTAGCAAGATACGTATAACCCCCATTGAGCCAGACGCCCCTTTTGCTTCTTCCCTTGTCTTGCTGCGACAACACTTCTTCGAGTGGAGGTAGTCTGGAGAAGCCGTGATTTCTCAAATCAGGCGTTTTGTCCCACCAGAAGCCGTGGAAGGTAGCTAACCACTTGATTGCAGCATGGACTTGGGTCTTGTTCAGAGTTCCTCGCTTCTCGCCAGCTACGGGGAAGTTTCTTTGTAGGTCTTCGAGTAAGAGTGCGACTTTGCCATTGTTGTTGATGCTGGCAAGACATTGCGCAACGACCGCATCTCGGGGAAGTTGTGGAGCCAGGTCGGAATAAAAATGCTGTTCTACCTCGTAGCTGATAATCTTCCTGATGTGACCTTCGGATTCGACTTGCCCAGTCAATGGCGGTTTGACATACTTGAGGATTAAAGATTGCTTGTTCTGAGCTTTGTCCATGGCGCTGATCCGGCAAACGTAACCATATCCTTGCCATAGTTTTTGGAGAACATCACAGGTTAGAAGCTTGAGACCTTGACCTGCAAGCAGATCATCTGCGACGGCGGTGAGCTCCAGAGTACAGGTACCGGATGGCATTGATAAGGTAGTGAATATGATGTTAAGGTATGATGATGTGTTTTGCAGAAATGCAACGATCCCAACAGAGCCTCATTGTAGATGTGAATGCTGCCGCGCTTACGTCATCACAATGCCTGTCATGCTTCTCCAGCATGCTGTAAATATAAAAGTACATGTACCTGTATGAGCTCTTGAACACACTTCTTTTCAAGTTCAAACGGCATGTCTGAGATCTAACAGTCCTGCAGCGACGCGACCTTTGATCATGCTACTCGTCAATTCTTCCTCTGCAACATCTCCGCGTGGACCAGCTGCCGGAGTGGCCAGTCCTGTGGGCGCCGGCCGAGGAGAAGCATCTGCCGGAGGTGAGCTGCGCATGCGTCGTTCTCGTTCATAAACCAGCCGGCTACTGTACTCCGTCGGGCGAAGCATCGGTGCTGGGAACAGTGCCAACCGTGGAGGAGGACGAGCAGGGTAGTACCGGTTGTCTGGTGCCATTCTCAGCTGTGCTTCAGCACGCAACGCTGCTACTGCTTCTTCCGCCTCGGAGCAATTGGGAATATTCTGGTTCGGATCGGATCCTCGCAGGTCTTTGAAAGCCACATGGACCTGGTTCCTGTGCGCGCCCAATGTCAGACCAGGTAAGTGCGGTACACGCTCAACACACTCACGTTCGAATTTTATACGTAGCCAATCGCAGTCGTAACTTCAACTGCTCGGCATATGAAGGACTGCTAAACAGTAGTTTTTGCTGATCTTGCGAGCCAGCAGCAGTCTGGGAAGATGGGTCGTAGTTGATCAGTGAAGAAAAGGATTTGCGTTCTGCTGATGTCTCGCTGCCCTCATCATCGTCGCCAGGCCTGGTTGGAGCATACAAGCCCGCCGGCTTGAGGGATTGACTGGTCTGGGGAAGGTCAGTCCTCCATCGCACACTGATGAACAGGTATCGCGTACCTGCTCTCGACTTGGCGCAATCAGAGTAGCATGAGTGGTGGTGGTGGTCTTCTGTACTGGAGTCATCTCGAGGCTCGGTTTCCTCGCACCAGAGAGCGTTCCATCACTTGACAGTTTCCTCTTCTTCAGATATGTGAAGCCCGGACCGTTATCGAGCGTCGCGGACACACTGCGTTTCAGCGAAAAATTGTCGGTTGCAGCACTGTCCGCAGAACCAGCCATAGTAGTGCGAAGATTGGGAGAGACATCGCCGAGGATGCGACGAGTAGGAGGAGGTTGCAGAGTTGGGATTGTCGTTTTTGGTCCTTGGCTATCCATATCTGCAGGCGCCCTTGGTGGTTTGCAAACGCGTATGTTTGGCGCGTTCTCGCTCAATGCGAGCAGCATATGAGAAAATAGATCTGCGTGCTTCCCACTGCTCTGATATATCTATCTGCAGTTCGTGGGAGAGTGTCAACTTCGAAAAGAGGGTTTCTGTCTAATAGATGTAGTGTTCATTGCAGCGAAGATGAAGTCGCGTCAAGTGTTTCGACATAACATTGGTGGAATTTGGGTACGCTCAAGCTCGGATCTGATACGAGCGGACCCCACAAACAACAACAGCTCACACACAACAACATTCTTGGCGACATCTTTCGTACGAAAGAGGAGAATAAGAATATGGTATATATACAGCCGTGGATGGCGCGTGTAAGTGTACAAAAACGCAAAAACGCTTTGGCAGTATCCGCACTTTCTAGAACATGTCCCTTAGAGTTATCATATATCACGCTACGAATAGTGTGGTAAAGCTTGCTGGTTTGCCTCCTGGGATCCATTGGCGTCAGGCTTGGGTACGCTCGCCTTCCTATTGAAGTGAGCTTTCAAAGGCTCCCACGACTCAGCATTGTAATTGTCCTGCACTTTTTGACATTGCTTTAAACCCCACTCCGTCACACCAACCATCAGGCACGATTCAAACATGAAAGCCATACTGTTGTCACCAACCTTGGCTGGCTTGAGCTCAAGGTTACTGGCCTTCTCATGCGTCGATGCATCTGGTCCGTGAGCACTCATGACATTGTGCAGAGAAGCACCTGCAGGCTGAAAGCCGCCACCGGTCTTCGCATCGTACTGTCCATGGATGAGGCCCATGAACTCAGACATGGTGTTACGGTGATACCACGGTGGTCTGAACGTATCTTCTGCTACAAGCCATCGTGGGGGGAAGATCACAAAGTCCGCGATCGCAGTGCCGGCATGATCGGACTGGGCGGTCAGAACTGTGAAGATGCTCGGGTCGGGGTGGTCGTATGAAATGGACCCGATCGTGTTGAATCGTCCGAGGTCGTACTTGTAAGGATAGTAATTGCCATGCCATGCAACAACATCAAATGGAGTGTGATTCTGCTTGGCCGCGAAAAGCGTGCCGGAAAACTTCGCAAACAGCGTGTATTCGCTCTCGGTATCTTCATCGAAGGCTGCCACAGGGGCTTGGAAGTCTCGTGCATTAGCCAGACCGTTAGATCCAATGGGCCCAAGCTCAGGCAGCTCGAAATGTCCCTGATATAGCTCCAGAACATAGCCTCGAACCGGGCCTTCTGGCAGGGTTATGCGATGTCGAATGCCTCGAGGTATCACGGCAATCTCGTTCGGTCTGACGAGGAGTCTACCGAGCTCAGTCTGTATATCTAGTGCTCCGTGTTGCGGTACGATCAAGAGATCGCCATCCGCAGTGTAGAAAGCGTGCTTCTCGTCCATGTCCTTTCCAGCGGCGTATATGAGTATGCCTAGGCCGCTCTTCATCGTCGGGTCACCTGCTCCAGCAACCAGTTTCAAGCTGTGCACCCAGTCCACCGTCTCGTCTAGATCAAAGGGATCCCATCGAAGTTGATTCGGAATCTGGTGCCACTTTGCGTCTCGTAAGCCGCCAGGGTTGAGGTCGTACGAGGAGCTCTCTCGTGGTTCGAAGTTGGAGTGTGCGCTAGCAGGCAAGATGCGGTAGAGCCAGGTCTGCTTGTTCTCGTGGCGAGGCGCCGTGAAGGCGGTGCCGGAGAGCTTCTCGTTGTAGAGGCCATATGGAGGTTTCTGCGGGTTATTGGCGCCAACAGGCAGAGCGCCCTCTACGGCTTCAGTTTCATGATAGCAGCCGAATCCGTTCTGATATTTGTACTTTTCAGGCAGGCT
The DNA here is from genome assembly GCF_000320565.1 of Sphaerulina musiva SO2202. Lineage (NCBI taxonomy): Eukaryota > Fungi > Ascomycota > Dothideomycetes > Mycosphaerellales > Mycosphaerellaceae > Sphaerulina > Sphaerulina musiva. The sequence goes on from NW_016017383.1 coordinate 4,779,317, forward strand.
GAACTGGGTGACGGGCATCTTGGTGGTGAGTTGTACGAGGGAAGGGTGAGGGGAGAGAGAGAGAGCAGCAGCTACGACTTGCCGTGGGTAGATCTAGGTGTACTGTTAGGGGACCTTATTAAAAGCCGTGCATGTACCTGTAAGGTCAGGTAGGTAGCTATGGCAAAGGGTACGCAAAGCACATGAATCTTGCAGTCATCAGTTCCGTGACACCGTTCCGCAGTGTGTGATGCGTCGTGTTGGTGATATGGTCGTCGATGCCAAGGCGCGGGCGCGATTTAGTGAGTTGTGGAGAAGGTGGGACGGCATTCTTTCCGACAAGCTGGAACAGTTTCTTCCATCGACCGTCAACCACAGTACCTCCTAGCTCCTGGGACCTGGAGTACCCCGTCCCAGTCCGAGTGTATGGGATTCCGTCAACGGCCACGGCAGGGCAGGGCCCAATCTACCTGATCTTAGCTACCTCCCGTATCAGAGCTAGTCCTGCCAGCATGCACATCATCAGTAGTGGAAGGAGGTAGAACTAACTTACACAGGTACTACCGGCTTTTCCGCCTCGTGCACCCTCCCGACTACCACTGCTAGAAGGCCACCACCCTGACAAGCATAGTTCTATCTTCCATTACTACATGTACCTACCTTGTTGATTAACTTCATCTCCCTACCAACGTAGCCCGAAACCGGACAGATCTTCACACACCCACAATGCCACGCCTCAGGAGTTGGCTCCAGATTGACCCTATCAGTCACTTCTCGATGCACAATATCCCCTTTGGCATCATATCGACACCATCCTCGCCACAGCCACGAACTGCTATTGCCATTGGGAGCTATGCCTTGGATCTGCATGCCTTCGCGCAGGGCAATGGCTTCTCCAAGCTTTCTGCAATTCAGCCTCACCAAGCAGTCTTCTCGCAACCCACTTTGAATGCTTTCGCCGCCCTCGGACGACCCATCCATAAGGTAGTGCGTGAGTATCTGCAGAGCGTCCTCGTTCGTGATGGCCCCTTTCCAGACGTCCTCCAGCAGAACGAAGCACTGCAGAAGGAGGCGCTTCTCCCTCTTGATCAGGTCAAGACCCATTTGCCCATGCAGATTGGTGACTATACGGTGCGTATGCGAGGTAGCCACGAACTTGCGAGGCTGCCAGCTGACTCTTTTGATAGGACTTCTACGCGGGATTGAATCACGCCTATAATGTCGGTGTGCTCTTTCGCGGTCCCACGAATGCCCTACAACCAAACTACAAACACTTGCCGGTTGGTTATCATGGACGTGCCAGCTCTGTAGTCGTCTCGGGAACGCCCATCAGGAGACCGAATGGCCAGATACTTGCCAATCCGACTGCGGAGAAGAAAGTGCCCATTCTGAGTCCCTGCAAGAAGCTTGATATTGAACTTGAGCTCGGCTGCTTCGTGTGCAAGCCGAATACAATGGGTCAGCCGATTAGCGTTGATGATGCGCCTGATCATCTGTTTGGCGTCGTGCTCATGAACGACTGGTCTGCACGAGACATTCAGGCCTGGGAGTACGTGCCCCTCGGTCCTTTTAATTCGAAGAACTTTGCGACCACCATCTCTGCATGGGTAGTCTTGATGGACGCTCTCGAGCCCTTCAAAACGACCGGATTAGCGAACGATACACCATTACTGCCCTACCTGGATGAGAAAGGCAGACAATCGCACTACAAGATTGACCTCTCGTTCGCGATTACGCCCAACGGAGGCTATACAACCAGCGTGGCGCAGACTTCGGCAACGCAGCTGCTTTTCTCCTTTCCTCAAATGCTTACTCACCACACCGTTGGAGGCTGTCCTTTCAACGTCGGTGACCTCATGGGATCTGGAACCATCAGCGGCAAGACGAAAGAAGAGAAGGGAGCATTATTGGAGCAAAGTGAGAATGGCAAGGAAGTAGTGGAGCTTGCCGATGGAGTGACTCGCACATTCCTCGAAGACGGCGATACTGTATCAATGACAGGTCACTGTGGTTCGGAGAGCTATGGCATTGTTGGCTTTGGCGACTGCATTGGACGCATAGAACCTGCCATAGACATGAAATCCTGATCATATGTACGCTATAGCAAGTATTGATGTCAGAGTAGAAAAATGGACTTCACGAACACCACATCGGCGTCTTGATTGAGTCTTTCTTGACATTCTAGGCCTCGTCGCCCTCTGGTAGCATTGTCATGCTAGCTAGGTACATGTAGAATACATGTGCCTATACCTAGTAATATAGTGATGGTACAGGGATGAGACCTCGATTGATTCCGCACGTGCGGCAGTAGTTCCGCCCCCAGATGCAGGCCCGAAGCCACGTTCCCACTCTTCGCTCTGGGGCCGTCGGTGGTACTTCACTTACTCCATTGTACCGCTCGAAGACGACCAATGGCAGCAGAGCTTTTACTCCGCTCCGCACCTGTACACCAGGTGCGTGACCAGCGCCTTGCACGGTACCAACCGCGTTTTGTTTCGGCCTCGTCGATGCAAAAGCTCACCTCTTCACGAACATTCCGTCGTTTACCATCATCATTAGTATATGACCATCTCTTTCCTCTCTTCCATCCCTCCCCGTCCAGACTACATCTCCTTCGCCTCTTCTTGTGAGCAGTCTGACTTGCAGTAGAACCATCTTGCCAGGAACAACCAGGAGCAGAAATAGAGGCTTCACTTCGGCAGGAACAACAGCGAAATCTCTTCTCGACAAGCCATCATGGCTTCAGCAGCAGCGCCACAGGGCGTGATTGCGATCTTGCTGCAACCACACGTACTGCCGTTCTTCCTCATTGCCTTATTTTACACCACCATCAAGATCATCGACAAAACAAATGTTCCCAAGATCAAAGGCCTTCCCGAAGTCCCTGGAGTGCCGATCCTGGGAAACTTGCGGCAGTTGGGCGACAATCATGCCCTCAATGCCATGAAAATGGCCAAGAAATACGGCGCAGTCTTCCAAGTCCGCTTGGGTAACCGCAGAGTCGTGTTTGCCAACACTTTCGACAGCGTCAAACACTTATGGATCACGAATCAATCCGCATTGATCAGCAGACCGACACTGCATACCTTCCATACGGTCGTCAGTTCGAGCGAAGGTTTCACGATCGGAACCAGCCCATGGGACGAGAGCTGCAAAGCGAGGAGGAAGGCTGCTGCAACAGCACTAAACAGACCAGCTGTGGCCAGCTACATGCCTATTCTGGAGTACGAATCTACCAAGTCGATTAAGGAAATGACCACAGATTCGAACTACGGCCAACACGATGTCGACATCAATCTCTACTTCTCCCGATTCGCTCTGTCCACGTCTTTGACTCTCAACTATGGCTACAAGATCGAAGGTAACATCGACGACGAGCTGCTGAAGGAGATTGTTCATGTCGAGCGAGAAATCAGCAAGTTCCGCAGTACAGCAACGAACTGGGCAGATTATATCCCTTTGATGCGTCTACTTCCCGGTGGGAATGATAAGCCCTTGCAATACAAAGCTCGCAGAGCGAAGTACATGTGGAAACTTCTGAACGGCCTCAAGGAACGCATGGCCGAGGGAAAAGACAAGCCTTGCATTTCTGGAAACGTTCTCAAGGATCCTGAAGCCAAGCTGAATGAAGCAGAAGTCATGTCTATTGGCCTGTCCATGGTATCTGCCGGTCTCGATACAGTACCAGGAAACTTGATCATGGTAAGCATAACATCAATCAAACCTGAAGTAACTTGAACCCCAACTAACACTGTCTCTCAAAAACAGGGCGTCGCATACCTCTCCTCCCCTCACGGCCAAGACATCCAAAAACGCGCCTACGAGGAAATCATCGCGCAATACCCCAACAACGACGCCTGGGAACGCTGCCTCCACGAAGAAAAATGCGCCTACATCACTGCTCTCGTCAAAGAAACGCTCCGCTTCTGGTCCGTCATCCCCATTTGTCTACCCCGGCGCTCGGTCAAACCCATCACATGGAACAACGCCACCATCCCCGCAGGAACCGATTTCTACATGAACGCCTTCGCCGCCCACTACGACGACACCCATTTCAAAGACCCTTACACCTTCAACCCCGACCGCTACCTCTCCGACAACACCCTCGACGACGCGAGCGCCACGCGAGGCACACCACATTATGGCTACGGAGCCGGCAGTCGCATGTGCATCGGCAGCCATCTCGCCAACCGCGAATTGTACACGGCATTCTTAAAACTCATCACGGCGTTTGAAGTCGTCGAGGCGAGAGATCCGAAAGATCGTCCCGTGTTGGATTGTATGGGTTGTAATAAATTGCCGAATGGATTGACAATGGATCCCAAGCCGTTTAAAATTGGCCTCAGGCCGAGGAATCGCGAGATGTTGGATCGCTGGATTGCGGAGTCGGAGGGGAGGACGAAGGATTTGTAGGGCAACATGTAGGTGGAGAAGTGTCCTGGTTTGTTGGAGAAGGAGTTCTTTTTTCTTTTTCTCATGCATATAAATGTAGTAGTAGTAGTAGTACCTACTTAGAGAAAGTAGGGTAGCGAGAGATGTTATTCTCTTGTTCAAGAATCAATATACAAACCTTGTTCTGGTTCACATTTCACACGGTTATATCCTTTTCGTTATCGTCGTCGCTGTTATTAAATTTTCTTTTTCTTTTTCTATTTCATAATCATCTACATCTACCCACCTACTACTTCTACCTCAGGTACATACAGAGATAGTCCAAGTCCACCTTTTACCCATCCAACCCCAAATTCTCCATCAACGTATCAATTTTGCCCAACAAAATCTGATAATTCAACGCATCTTGGGCAAATTCATCTCCTGCAATTTCTCCATCAAGTGTACGAATCACTACTTGACCTTCAATTTCTTGAAGCTGTTGCTGTTGTTGATCCTGTAGTATAGTAGCATCCTTATCCACCCCACCACCATCACCCTCCCCCTCCCCCTCTACATCACCACCCCCACCCTCATCAAAAGTCTCATCAAACCCGGTATCCTCAAACCTCAAACGAAAGCGTTCCGAAAGATAATATCTAACATCATCAATCAATTCGACCGTATCAGTTTCTTCTCTCTGAGAAATGCGATTCGCGGATTCGCGGACCAAAAGGCGGAAGTCGGGCTCATCGATGTATTTTTCTAATTGGTAGGCAATGTATCGCGCGCCGAATTCTTCGAGGCGGTGCACGCGGGTGTCCCAGCCGGCGCGGACGACGTCGTAGATGTCGAGGGAGGAGGGGAGGAGGTCTTCTTCTTCTTCTTCTTCGTCGTCGTTGTCGTCGTCGTCTTCTTCGAGGTTGGTGGTGATGCGTTTGTTGTTTTTGGTGGTGGTAGTAGTCGAGGTGTCTTTTTGTGCAAATACAGATCCGGCTCCTAGGGTACTGATTAAAAGGGCAGCTCGTTGTTTGAGGCGTTCGATGAAGAGCATGTCGGCGGCATGGAGTACGTCCAAAGCGATGGAGAGTGGGAAATCGGCTTTTTCCGTGTACATGAAGGTGAGAATGATTTCGAGGACTTCGGGAGAGCAGTCTACGGGGATAATTTGGAGGTGGGGAGATTCTTGCGCTTCGCGAAAGGAAGAGGCGAACATGGTGGCGAAGACTTCGGATCGGAGGAGCATGGCTCGATGACAGGGGAAGAGGACGGACTGGCGAGGTTTTTGTGAAGGATGTTGGTTGTCATTATTGTTGTTGAAGCGCCCAATGGGGATGCCGTTGAGTGGTCCTTCCGTTTGTCGTGTTGTGGTTAGCGGTGGCCCAGATTCTTCTCCTCCGCCCTCATCTTCATCGGCACGGAGAAGTACGTCTGCGAAGATGGTGTTGTTGCGATCCCACTTTACGCCATCGACCTTTTCTGTCGCCACGGTGGTCTTGTGTTTGAGGATGTTATCAGAGAACCAAGTAGCCAACTGGTCTCGACTTCGCGACACCTCTTCGGTCCTTCTTTGTCTCGCTTGACGTCGGTCTCCAGATGAAAGTAAGTCCTGATAGAGCTGCTGTATTTCCATTTGTCGACTCAATGTATCGATTCCAGCCAGAGTGGCTCGTGCCTCGTCGTCTTCGCCAAGATCAACGCCAACCTCTGCCATGTATAGATACCTGATGCACGTTTCGAATGATCGTGGTGCAATCGAACTCGCAAGTTTCCAGAACTTGGTCTCGGGCGCAGCAGCAAGCTTCTGAGCAAAGTATGGACTTCTCGCGCTAAGCACGAATTTATGGAGATCAAAAGTATCATGGCCCGCCTGGACGGTAATGTCTGCCGTCTTGGGAGTGTCACGAGTGAGGAGACTAGTGACATGCGCTGCCAATGGCTGCAAAGGGTTCGTGGACTTGCTGTAGTCGTACTGCAGTAGCAGATTTCTAATGCGATCATTCAATGCATTGTACAGACACCGTTCCCCCTGAAACGTGTCTCGTTCGCATAGAGCACCTTGCTCCAGCAGCATTTGGACGACTTCGTAGTGCCCACATAGTGACGCCTCAACCCCCCTCATCAGCCATCAGCCCCCGGGTCATAGTTTTTGAGGATAAAATATTGATTTATCTCTCCCCCTACTTACAAGAATCAGTGGCGTATAGTCATACTCGTCTCGGGCATTAATATTGATCTTTCCCGTTCCAATTTGCTCTTGACAGACGCGGAGATGGCCTCGACGACATGCCTCACAGAACTTCCTGAACTCGGGGCTGGTATCGAGAGGGTTCTCATCCTTGAGTCGGCCAGAAGAGATTTCCTTCTTCTCCGCGTAGAGAGCGGATTCGAGCTGGTGTTTTTTGAGGACGTCGGCCATTTCAATACTTCACTTTGGACAGAGTCATGTGATGATTGAGAAACACGTGGGAAAGGGATGGGAAGAGGGATGGAAGATGTGAAAGCATCTCATTCTCACTTTCTTCGAGGTTTCTGGTGGCAAGACGTCACTGCACAATGGAAGATTGAAAGTCCGGCCCGATATGTCCCTCACGTAAGCATGGACAGAAGGGGCAGTCGGATTCCGGCGAAACCCAAGAGCCGACAGCGGCCATGACAACGGTTGTCAAGCGACTGTTGACAGCCAACGAGCACCTCCAGCTTCTTCACTCACACCCGCTGACCTGACTTACTCTCTCTTCCTCCCGCCTTCAACCTCTGTTCCTGTACTTCTCGTGCACAACTCGCTTGAATGACTTGACGTCGGAGCGCGCCTCGTTAATGCTCATACTAACCCAACAGCCTTTCCTTACCAGACGATAACTGTAGGAAACGAACGACTCCCGCTTACTCACCATACACACCATACACCCCATAACCTTGGGGCAGTCAGTCTCTTACAGGAGCCATGGCGACCGACAATGACTACGATGTCTTGGAGAAGATTGGGCAGGGCTCGTTTGGGGTGATTCGCAAAGTGCGCAGAAAGACGGACGGCGAGGTCATCTGCCGCAAAGAGATCTCATACACGAGAATGTCAGACCGCGAAAAGGAACAACTGCACGCCGAGCTGCGCATTCTCGAATCGCTGCGCCACCCCAATATTGTGCAGTACTACCACCGACAGCACCTCAAGTCTTCTCACGACCTTCATTTGTACATGGAGTATTGCGGCAATGGCGATTTGGGTGGCTACATTCGCAAACTGAAGGACCGGAACAAAATGGCCGACGAGGACTTTATCTGGTCCATCTTTGCTCAGCTCGTGGGAGCCCTATACCGATGCCATTATGGCGAGGACCCGCCGCCTGCTGGCAAGGAAGGCAACGTGCGAAAGGGCAAGGCGCTGGTCAGCAAGCAAGGCCACACCGTCATCCTGCATCGTGACCTCAAGCCGGAGAATGGTATGCCTCTCACCACCAGCGTCACAAGCACGCGTGGGATGCACCTATTAATGTATTGCAGTGTTTCTCGGCGACAATAACAGTGTCAAGCTTGGCGACTTTGGTCTCTCCAAGATCATCGCTTCCCACGACTTCGCCAGCACCTACGTCGGCACACCATTCTACATGAGCCCAGAGATATGTGCTGCAGAGCGATATTCGCATCACTCGGATATCTGGTCCATGGGCTGCATCATCTACGAGCTGGCATCACGACAGGTGCCTTTTGAGGCTCGCAGCCATATGGAGCTCGTTTTGAAGATCAAGAAAGGTTACATCAAGCCTCTACCTGCACAGTATAGTCAGGACCTCACAGATGTTATCTCGTGGTGCTTGAAGACAGACCCGCGCCAACGACCCGACTGTGCTCAGCTCCTGGGAGTGGCCAATATCAAGGTGGCCCGCACTCGCCTCGAACAAGCATCAGCACTGGGGCAGCTGGGCAAACTGCAGACCGACCGCGACTCTGCATTTGCCAAGCTCGCTGCGGCACAAAAGCAAATTCAGGAGTTGCAGAGCGAAGTTGCAAAGCTTCGTGAGGCTAATAAGAAGGTCGAAATGGAGTGGCATGCCCGTGCAACGCTCGCGATCGATCAGAAAGTGCACGAGGCACATGAAAAGAACAAGGCGGATTTACTCATCCAGTTCGACTCGGCAGTCGAGAAGCGCGCCGAAGAAAAGCTCGCTCTCCATTTGGCCAGCATCCCCACGACGACGAATGAGTCGCTCGCCTCCACCCACATTCGCTCGTCGACACCGCCTCCCGCTCGTCGAGACATCTCCAACTTCAGCGGCTTTTCCAACAAGGTCCCCGACACCGATGCTTCATCCCTGCCGGACCTCGACGAATCCATCATCGAACAAGACCTCACCTCGCTTTCATTAGGGGACAATGGTCTCGAAACACCAGACGAAATGGTGTCTCCTCTTGCCAATCGCACCACCAAACTCCCGCCCAAGAAGCGTGAACGCAAACCTTTTGTCCGAGCCAAGACGTTTGCCAACTGCAACGCTGTCGCCGCCCACCGAGACAGTCCAATGGACGTCCACATGGCCGACCCTTCCCCAGCCCATCATCCCGCCATACACATGAGAGGGTTCGTCTCACCGAGAAAAGGCGGTCGTGAACTCCCACTCAAGCGCAACATCTTCAGTGCAGCAGCAGCAATTGCCGAAAAGGAGAATATGAGACCTCCGACCTCTACAACCTCTGCGGTGCGAGGCCGCACTTTGGTGGAGCTCAGTAGTGCCAAATCTGCTTCTGCTTTGCAGAGTCCTGCCAAGTGGATTGGCAACCCGGCCATTTTGGAGGATATGATGCCGTCTCCTTTTGTGAAGAGGAGGTGAAGATGGTGTGATGACGACGAACGATGATGATGATCATAAAAGCATTATAAAAAAGTCCAAGCATTTGCTGGATGTAAAATGTTCGTCCTGAGCGCGGCGGCTTACGCGGAAAGAAAAAGAAAGAAGAAATTCTTTGTGTGGTGGTGATGGTGGTTGAATCGCCATCATTGGAATGTTTTTGCTTTTCGTATCGTTGCCCTGGCCTGAGCTGGACTGGACTGAACGGGACGGGACGGGACCGATGCATGCATGCATGCACACACAACATGACAGACAGCAGCATGTTCAGGATGGGGATAGATGGATGTGTCCCGGAAAAATTCATGGAGAATGAACAGAACATGGCATTGGCGCTGTTTTTCTTTTGTTCAAAGATACACACACAAACACACCCACCATCTGGTGGTGTCGTCGTCGTCGTCCTTGGGTCTTCTTTGTTTCCTCTTTTTTGGATTGGGAAATGGGATGTCTCATCACGCGTTCGAGCGTGGAGTTGAAGTTACTTTTGTCTTGTCACAGGCGGGGGGACAGGGGAAGGTGAATTGGATGTAAATAAGGAGACAGTGGAATTGAAAGACTATACTCTGGTCATCACTCAACGTACCTATGGACATGTCTAATCAGAGCTTACTTGGCTGCGAAGTTGGGATGGATGGATGGATGGGTAAGTGACATTTTCTTCTAAGCATGACCCGTTTCCGCAGTAGGATGAATACCTTCTGCCTCCCTCCTCTTCTCTCTCTCTTCCTCCTCCACCTCCTCCTCATCCTTTCCAAACCGATCTCTCGACCTCATCCCCCCACCACTCCCCGAATTCGCTCCACCGGTCTGATTCCCCTTTTCACTAATAAACCCACTACTCGTCCCCGTCCCATCCTCTTCATCACCACCACCAGCACCACCACCAGCACCTTCCTGCCGTCCCCCCTCCACTCCCTGATTTCCCCTCTTCTCCCTCGCCAACCTCACCTCAGGCCTCTCAGGCTGCCCGCCCATAGAACACAACACAACATCCGCATCCGCCGTCGGGCCATCCAGCACCAACAATTCTTGTTCCGTAAAAATCCTCGGCAGAACAATCCACCGCAAAGGAATCAACGCCGTAATAATCACAGGAAATCCAATCGCGGCAATAGTTTGACTAATCGCAATACTAATCGCGACGCCCACGATTTGGAAAGATGTGTAATATAAAATTCGGCGTTTGGAGAGTTTGTGGCGGGGGTCGGAGGTGGGGGATGTGAAACGCGATTCGGAGAGGCAGTAGAGGAGATTTTGGGTGATGTTGAATGTGGGGATTCCGGCGAAGCCGACTACGAAGAAGACGCCGCCGAAGAGGCCCAGGGGCATCGTGTGCAGGACTGTGAGGAGGGGGCCGGTCATGACGCCGATGAGGCCGAGGGTCATGAGGATGTGGGAGAGGCGTTGTTCGCGGACTTGGAGGGGGATAATTTTTTTGCGGTGGTGGATTTGCCAGGAGGAAGAGGAGGAGGAGGAGGATGGGGAAAGGGAAGAGTCGGAATCGGAGTCGTCATCGCAGGATTTTTCTTTGGTGATGGTGAGAGTGTCGGAGTACTCGGTGAGAGAGTCGGTGTGGACGGGTGCTTGGGGGATGAGGCCGTTGGGTAAAGGGATGCCGATGATGCCGCCGACGAAACAGGTGATGCCGAGAAGGAAGAAATCCCAGTGGAAACCTGCGGGTTTCTTGAGAGGGAATTGTCGGGCTTGCGCGGTGAGAGAGCTGACGTTGTGATCGTAGTAGAAGAGCAGAGTCAGGAGAACTCCAATTGGGAGAGCCGCAAAGACATATCGGGCTTCGAGAGTCCAAAACTCAATGAGCCAACTCCGGTCAGTGCTGGGGTAAAAGGCTCGAGTCTGAGGCACTCGAGGGAGATCTGCGTCCTTGATCCGTCCGGGGATGTGAGAGAATCCGGTCCAGAAAATTGTTGCAATGGGGTAGGCGTAGTCGGAGAGGAGCTTTCGTGCATATGATCGACCCAGAGTGGTATTGCCCATGCCTTCGAGCCACCATACTGTCGCCCAGAAGCATAGGGCAATGATGATTCCTAGGTAGCCTGCAGCAGCAGGATTGGCACCATCTTCGTCGAAGTTGGCCACGAGTTCTTCCACTCCCTTGACTGTGAATGAAGAGAAGAGACGTATCAGCCATCTTTTTCCCTTAGAGAAAAAGAAAAGGAAAAAGAAAGAAAAAAGAAAAAAGAAGAAAAAAAAAGGGCAAAAACACTCACTCATATAAATAATCGACACATACATCCCAAAAGAATTCGTCGAAAAATCCGTAATATACCTCATATAATCACACCAATTACACACGGCCGTAATCCAATGCGTCACAGCCGCCCAAATCGCCACCCAAGCCATAAACTCCGGATACAACTCCCCAATGCCCTGTCTCTGACAAATATCATACGTCGTATAATTAAACAACGAAATCAAACCCGTCACACCGACGACCGTAAGAGGTTGAGCGGCAAAAACGGAAAATACGGCGGCGGCGAGAGCGGATGCGAAGAGACCTTCGTTGATGCCGTAGAAGTGATCTGTGCGGCGTTGCATGTCCAAGGTGAAGGCGATGGCGGGGAGGAGGTTGACGAAGAAGATGCGGATGGTGCCGGCGAGAGTGCGGTAGTTGAGGCCGTCGGTGAGGTCGCTTAAGTAGTAGGGAAGGCGGCGCCGGATGTCGTGGTAGATTCCGCGGAAGGGGCGGAGCGTGCGGTAGCTTTTCCAGCCGCTGAGGTTGGACCAGGTGTAGGCGTCGTTGGAGAAGTTGTTGTTGTTGGGGGTGGTGGTGGTGGTGGTGGCCATTTTTGCGGTTTGGTTGGCTTTTTCTTTTGGTTTGTCTTCGTTTTTTGTCGTGTTCTTTTTGGTGTTTGGAGGAGTTTCGCTGCTATTTTTCTTCTTCTTCTTCTTTTTCACTGCAGAGGTATTCTTGTCCCCATATGCAGCATTACCAAAGCAGGTAGTAGTAGTAGGTATATGCCGTCTTCATGCAGAGTTGGTTCACTCGTGTCGCCCCCAAATGGTACAGCAAATATCCACCAGTCCGGCAAGGTATAACTGCAGGTATAAAAAGAAAAAGAAAACAAATCCAAGCACCAAGTCTCGAACGTCTTCTCTCACTCACTCTGAAATAGAGAGAAAGAGACAGCTCTCCCAGTCCAAGAGAGTATGATGATAGATATGTACCTAGGTCCTTAAGAAGGTACTGTATAGATGTAGTTTTCGCCGCTCACCCCCAGACCCGCACGGCCCAACCCGAACCAAGCCTCCGATAAGTGAAAAAGACAATTTTGCTCGTAAATTCTATTGATGACTTTGTTCTTGTTGTTGTACCTCCTCAATTGTTGCTGAACTTGTTGTCTGTCTTCTAGCAGGGATCAGGCAAAGATTCAACAAGAAACCCAGTAAAACAAAATCAATTGATGACCTGGAATGATTGAAGATTCAATTGGGAACAACAGAGCGAGATACCCAATGTATACAATATACCTAGGTATCTACCGATCTAGAAAGTCGCCACACACACACCGCTATACACAGTTAAAACCCACCACCACCACCACCTCCACTATTATTATCATCCATTTTTTTCCGCGCTAGAAAAAAGTGAGTAAGAGTTAGTTCCACTCGGCAAAACAGAGACAAAGTCAGCAACAAAAAAAAGGCTCGGCAAAAATGAGGGGAAACAAAAACAGAGTAGAGCAGAGAGCAACAAACAAACAAACAAAGAATACATACAGGCAAATACCTCTACCTAGCCTCCAATTCTACCTGATATTCCTTTGCGTCATTATCTTTTGAAAAGGTAGGTAGATACAGTAACCGATCCGAGCAAGCATTTACAGCGACTTGCGGGAAGCTCTTTCGATCGGTCGGAATGCCGAGTAACCCATCTACCTCCTCCTACTCTAAAACCAAGACCTCTTTCTTGGACTACCTATATGCTAACATGGAGTAGTATCAAAAGTCATGAACACTATCCATCCAGCTAACTACCTGACCCTAGACATTCAATTCTGAAACTACCTGTGATTAATCTTTAACCATTCAACATCTCCGTCGAAACAAAATCACTAACTAACTTGTCAAGTTGTCCAAAAAGAAAAAAATGTGGCTGGGTTGGTTTCCATATATCCGGAATGTCCAACCAAACCAACACCAAACCAGTTCGCCCGCCGGCCGGCGGGCTAGGCAAGAAGCAAGGGAGGGAGCAGCATTTTACCCGTGATTCTGCCCGGGCAGTGTGAACTACCATGTTTACCTTTTATTAGCTATGATTAGCTGTGATTAGTTGTGATTAGTAAGAGATATACGTTCGGTAAGGTGGCTTAAAACAACCATGTGAGGACGTTTTGCCACGTGAGAGTGATGGAATACGAATGCGAACCGAGGGAACTTGTGGTAGGGATTGCTGCTTTATTGTCTCAAGTGTCTGTTTGCTACTACCTCAGCCTTGCGAGGTTTCTAGAAACTTGACGTCGTTTCTGCTTGTCCTCTCTCTCTTGAGTATCGTCACTACCTGAGGTACAGCCTGTAACTGCTTCATACGACTTACTCACTCTCTTTTTGAGAAGCGCTGGATGTGTCCCCCCCTCTCCTCCCATCATTTCATATCGTTCGTAGGAAAAAAGAAATTCCGAATCTTCTTCCTTACCTGACCTACGCAACCTCTTTATCCCACAAAAACCCTCTACACTTGGCACTCCCGCAAAAACATCTCTGTTTTCCCACATAGTCCGGATCCACGAGAGCAGCCTCTCTTCTTCGAATCGCCACGTCCAATTCCTGCGGATCCGAATCCAGATAATCGAAAACCAATTCTCTCCCTGCAGGAATATTCTGATTGGCGAAAAAGGCAAGACTGTAGAGTTTGAGGTCGTGTTTATTGTACGACACCGTATACTGTCGCACATTCGGCTCGCAGGAATTGTTCATGAAGCGTGTGACATTTCCCATGTACTGTCCATCGACCACGTAGCAGTCTTCTTGTTTCAGTGGGGCGTTGGCGTTGGTCGGATCACGATCTCCGACAAACTTGTCCAGGCTGTAGAGGTAGTATAACTTGTCTTTGGATCCCTCTTGCGAGCTTTCTCGTCGCCCCGCTTCCTCGTCGGTGATGACTTCGCCTAGGTACACATCGATGAATTCTCCTGCGAAGAGGTCTTCTTCGCAGTACACACCCCAACCTCGCTCGGCTCCAGTCTTGAAGATTACGAGAGGCACGCGTCTTCCTTTTTGTACGAGCCTCGAATGGCAACCAGGTCCGCACTTGCAATTCACATTGCACTCGTAGATGGGTCGACGCGCCTCCAGATAAAAGGGGTTCATGGTCTGCGGTTTGCCGGGACGCGAAGGCTTTGTGTAGGGAGCTCGTTTGGGCATGCCAGCTGTATCGATTCCATCACGACCCAGATACTCTTCACCGGCAGCGTTGGATTCCTCTTGCGCAGCTTCTGTCGCGATTTGGTAGACTTGGAACATCTCGGGATCCTTTCTCTTGAATGCGGCCAAGTCCACAGCGGCAAATTCCAGGCAGTCGCATCTTGCCGTCTGTCCACAATCGATGTTGCCACTCGCATCGGGCTTGCATTTCTGGCAACCTTGAAAGGTCTCCGGTGCGTTGCCGGAGACTCCTTCTCGCAGAACGTACTCGTCGATGAAGTCGAAATTGAGGTTGGGCGTCGTGGAATCGAACTGGTTCTCCAGGCGCACCTTGGGGACTTTTCGCAGCTTGTCATCAAACGCACCGCGGATGCCCGCTTCCGCTTGGTTCACCGGCGTTCTGGCAGCCTCTTCGACCATGGATGGTGTAGGGAGGTCCCTCGCATTAATCTTGGCGGCCTCTCCTGTCGTGTCCTTTTTGGCAATGATACTGCCTTCCTTGTACTGAAGGTAGCCATTATAGATTCGAGGTCCGTCTCGTTCGTCGGGTTCTGGCGAGCACAAATCGATCACGGAGTCTGCAGGCGTGAGCAGACCACTACCGTTGACGCCAAGCCTGGCACGTGACAGAGGAGAGTCATCCAATGGCGACTTTCTCTTTTTGGATGGCGGCGCTGTTGATGATGGGCCAATTCCATTGCCAGAGAGAGAATATCTCTCAATGTAGGCTTGTACGTGATGCAGCGCATTTCGAAGCTCAGGAAGCGCGTGCCAGGACGCAATGGCGTGTGGAGGGCAGGGAAATACGGGCTGCGTCCGCCATCGGACTAGGTACTCCTCTATCTAGAATATAGGTAAGTGAGGTTGACATGTAAGGAGGTAGAAATGAGAAAAAATCAAGCTTACTCCGTCTCTTTTGCGGTGTGAGAGGACCTCTATAATGTCCTTAGCGCGGATGGTGTACTTCCCTCTAAGAACATTCTTAGAGGGCATAGAAGTCGACATTTGTAGAACTAAAGTTACTAGGCCTGATTAAGGTTTGTAACTTATGGTTCGAGAGGGTGCCGAATTGCGCTCAATTTGTTGTTTGTTTGTACCTAAGTAAGAGAAGTTTAGAAGAGGTAGTTACTTAGAAGTTAGAAGTGAAAAATATACTAAATTTAAGGTTTCGTGTTATTGCTGCCTATAAATAGCGTCAGATATGTACAATCTGAGATATATCTAGAAAATATAGATAGAGTCAAATACTTCCTTACTATAGTCTCTATATACCTATATATACTTAGGTAGAAGAACTAATTATTTCCCTATCCTTTTCTTATAGCCAGGTTATAGACTTCCAATATTTTGAGATGTGCTGACTAAAGAGCAGTGCACGTGCCTCTTGATGCGCCGTGCACGGCTAATCGATATCCAATCTCGAAGTCGCTAAGAAAAAGTTCCCTCAGCAACGCAGCAGCTGTACGCCAGTTTGCATCTTTCCAACACAACGCTCACAATGGCAGCAACGAAAGCGCAAAAGAGTTCCGACCTGAGTCCCTTTGTCAAACAGCTCGCCTCAAGCGGTATGAGAACCCTACTCTCAAAACATTGTACAAAAACTAAACCAACCTTCTCCCAGACCGCACAATCCGCGACCGCGCCCTCTCTTCCCTCCGCACCTACCTCTCACGCTCCAAACCCTTCACGTCCCTCGACCTATTGAAGCTATGGAAAGGTCTTCACTACTGCATGTTCATGTCCGACAAGCCGCGCAATCAACAACGCCTCGCGCGCGACCTCGCTGCTCTCACAGACGTCCTCGCGTCGGAGAATGTCTTGCCCTGGATAGAGGCGTTTTGGAAGACGATGGCGCGAGAATGGGGTGGTATCGATAGTCTGCGAATGGACAAGTATCTCTACCTGGTCAGGTGTTATGTGAACAAGGGGTTCGAAGTTGCGAGCAGTGAGAAGAAGAAAAAGAAGAGCGCGATAAGTTGGAACAGGTATTTGGAGGTGCTGGAAGCCGACGGCGGGCCACTGAGTGTGAGGGATGTGAAAGTGCCTGTGGGGTTGAAATTGCACGTTCTGGATGTGTGGGTGGATGAATTGGAGAAGGTTGACGGGGAACAGAAGGATGGAGGGTGTCCTGTCGAGGAGGTGATGAAGCCTGTGCAGAAACTACAAAAAGACAGCTTGGTCAAGAGTGTGAGGATGAGGGCGAAGGAGAGTTTGGAGGATGAGAGGTTGCTGGGAGGGAAGAGGTGGAGGACTGCGGAGGATGGGAGTGTTGAGGATGGAAGGAAAGCTCAAGACGAAGAGATGGAAGATGAAGATGGTCAAGTCGTGGGTGAAGACGACGATTTTGGCGGTTTCGACGATTGAGACGGCCCGAGGAGGTTCCCTTCAGCTATTGTGCGTTCTTCAGCGAGGGCGTTTGGCGTGTCTTATCGGTCGGCATCGAAATCAAGTCCCGTGCTGCGAAACAGCAGTGAAACGAACTGGATAACGCCTGCCTTTCCTTCACTTCCTCCCTCGTGAAGACCAGAACAACAGTTTGCTAGGACAATATCTCAATATGCGTCCACTGCCCGCCACATTCTCTTCTGACCTGAAATTTTCAAAACACCTCCACGTAACTAGCATCATGCCAGCGCGCAAGCCCCGACCCAAGACCACTGGTATAGATCAAGACGGCGAATATCCCAACTCCATTCGCCAACGCAACGACCAGGTGTCTTTTCTTGACCTTCCCGGCGAAATTCAGAACCATGTGCACTCGGCCGTTCTGGAAACCTGCGGCGCATATCTAACCCTAGACCTCCGCATCGCCATGCCCTCAAACTGGAGTCTCGTCAGCAAACAAATCCACGGAGAAATGCTCGGCCAAGCCATGTATTGTCTTACAGTGCGGGTTGCTGAATTCAAATTCCCGAGAGTCATCACTTTCCTGAATCGACTACCAGATAGAGACATCAAATTACTGAAGCCGAGGAAAGGCGGCGACATGGTGAAGAAAAAGCCTAACGCAGCAACTTTGAAAATCGAGCTCACCTTTCCCAATCCTACTGATCTACCAATTCGTGGTTTCGCCTTTCTCCAACGCTGGCTCAACCGCTTCAGCAATGCAAACAAACGCGCTTCCGAACTCGAAATCAGCTATGTCGGAACTTGCACAGATCTCATAATGCTCCGATTTGTATCAATCGCACTTCGGGAAATTCCCGGCCCTGTGGACGAGGTGGGCAAGTTGCATTTCCGGAAGATTAAGGATGCGGTGACGAAGAATTGGCAAGAGGTGTATCAGTATGAGACGGAGCGTCTCGAGGGCCTGGACCATAGTGAAGATTGCATGAAGTTGGGTTTGCCCAGGTGTGGGAGTTGTATGTCCCTGGCTAGGATTTTGAGGAAGACGGGGCTGCCGTTTGTGATCCCGTGAGGTACTGTAGGTGAGATGGGATTGATGGAGATTGGGAACTCGTCGGTCTGGATGATGCTGCCCATCATCCGAAATGATCCAATACGGTGGATGTGTAATTGCAATTGCTGGCCACGCTGAGCGCTTCTTCGTGTACTTTGCGAGATCAGACACCGGCCAAGACGTTGCAAGTACATCTCCGCATAGGGGGCGATTCTCCAGATTACAAGCCCAGGGCGTAGCAGCAAGTAAAACTTCTCGTCGAATTCAGACTCCCTCTGTGTCGGCTATCAGCAAACACAAGGGTCAAAGAGAGAGATGATTCCGAATGTTTACGTGTATAAGCATTCATATTATCTTGGTCAACATGGAGAAGAGGATAAGTGCACGAGATACTGACTTTATGCGCAGACATACGGATCGAGTACAATCAGGAGTACGAACACAAGAAGAAAGCGGTCGACAATTCAAATCAAATACGATTCATTCTAGATTCCCGACTCGTAAATCTCATCAACATCCAAATCTCAGCCGCCGCCCTAATCCTCTTTTGCCACATTCAATCTCATGAGGAAAGAATCTGTCATCATCGGATCTATTTGTACAAACCCTCCTGCGAAGTCATCGTACCAGGAACTTGCACAAAGTTACCAACAACAAGAAACAATACCAAAACCCCCAGAGCAATCCACCAACCCTTCTTCACCCCCCAAATCAAATTGCTCTTCTTCTCCAATTCCGCATCCTCCACCATCTTCCTCTTCACCGCATACTTGAACGCCACCCACCTCTTCATCTCCCCGTCATCCCACACCGCCTCTCTCACAGCACGCACATCCTCCCAAAACTCCAACACCCGCTCTCCAATACTACTACTACCAACACCTTTCGTCGTCTTCATCTTCGGCAACGTCACCGACAAACACGCAAACAAAAATCTCCTCATCTCCTCCTTCGCCCCCTCCCCTCCCAAATCTTTCCCCTTTTTCATCCCAAATTTCCCCGAACCTCTCCCCTCCACAAACCCCACATCCTCCCCAAACCCTCCTCTTCCCCCAGAAGAAGAAGAAGAAGAAGAAGAAGACCCAATCCCCCCCGTCCTAACAAACTCCACCGCCTCCTCCATATCCCCCGAAAACGCCTCTGTCACATCCACGACCAAAAACACCGCTATAGGAAATTTTCTATCTCCCCAAGGAAAATTCGCCATCGCCGCTGCGAGATTTGCCACGCGGAAATTTGTTATGTGGATTTCGATGAGTCGCGCTCCCGCGTCTCCCGTGCGCGTGAGTTGCCAGGGACTGAGAGGTGCATAGTTCCAGGTGAAGTGGCCTGTCGGAAGGAGATTTTTGAGGATGAGACGTTCGCCCGGGTTGGGTTGGTGTTTGGGGAGGGGGCGTTTGGGGGGCATGGTTGAGATTTTTTTTTTTTTTTTTTTTTTTACCTCTTTCTTTTGGGAGGGGGTGGTTTTTGGTTTTGGTTTTGGTTTTTTGGTGAGATTTGGTTTTTTTGGCGGGTATGATGCTGATGAGGTCTAGACGAGAATTGTGGTGGTTTCTTCTTCTTGAGAGGAGGTAAGGGACAATATGGGGGGCGAGATGAGATGTATATCTACCTACTTTACTGTGCTGGACGCTTTCGGCGTATGAAAGAATAAGGAGAAGTATTTTTCTTTTTTATTTTTCTTTTGTTCATTCTTTGGAAATTTTGCCGGATTTGGAACTTATTGTGACTGACTGCTGTGAGCTTGCAGTTCTTCGCTTTTCGACAACTTATGATTCTGGGAATGATAATCGTGCTTCTGACGATGCGATGCATTTTGATCAAGCATAATGTACCTACATATAGGATTCAGCCCGAGCAAAGGCAAAGGAATTCCCCTCTACTAACATCTCAAACAATAACAGCTTCATTCGGTCGAATACCGCTCGCTCATCTCACTGTGAATCGAATCAGAATAACGAACAAAGACAGTGCAGTTCAGTCCAGTGTCTCTAAGCCGTTTTCGGCGATTTCCAGGGCCAAAGGAATGTTACCTCAAGCCTTCCGAAGCGCAGCGTAGGTCAGGTGTAGGGCGGAGTGGAGGCCAACCAATTCGTGTAAGGAGGTACTTAGGTTGCCTAGGAAGAAGAGGAAGCCCAGAAAGAAGAAGAAGCGGAGGAAGAAGCGGAGGAAGAAGCGGAGGAAGAAGCGGAGGAAGAAGCGGAGGAAGAATACAGTATAGAGAGATAGAGACAGAATTCACGTACGCGCGAATCAGTTAATGCTATACTAATCTATCTGGGCTTATAACCTGTCGAAGATTATAAGCCATATATTGATTCACTACCTACTTTTGCGATGGTCCAAAACAAGAAAAAGAAAAATCTTTCCCCCGTCACCTGCTGAAACACCAACATCTCACCCTCCCAGTACACCAAAGGCTGTACCTCCTACCGACAATATGCCTTCTCCAACTGCAGACATTCCATCCCCTCTACTCTCAATCACCAATACAAACTCTCCAAACTTGGCCAGAAATCCAATCCTCCATCGTCAATAATCGCTTGGTCTCTTCGTAGGAATCGGTTGCGGCCCGTATACAATCCGTGCCAGAAGTGTAGTCCAGTATCCGCAGGCTTCGTTGTCACATCCAGATCTATCTTAGGGCGGCGAAAGAGCGGCCCATATTTGGTACCAGTGCCCATCTTGCACACCAAGATCCTGAGTTACGCACCCAGTTTGAGATACCGACATGCCACCAACTTGTGTACCGTTGCAGTGTTCATTGTTGAACACTCGTATGTCGACGCACATGTCGGGAGGATCTTTAGATATGCTCGCAATGTACCCAAATTCGGAGCCTAGTCTGCATTTTTTTAATTCGGGGTCGAATTGTCCGCTGATACCAATAGCCGACGCTTGGGATGCGGGTCTACAGTTCAGCTCAGTGTAGAAATGAACACCCCCGATGGAGCAGTCCCTCGCTGCAAAAACTTGTAAGAGAAGCAGGTTGAGCAACCAAAGCCAAGTTAGATATAATGTGACCATTTTCTGCTGTTTTGCCTCGGCCGATTTTGCTGATTGTTGTGTTTCTCTTTGCTTGTGGTGTTTGAGCGAATAGAGGCAGCTGGTGTAAAGGAGGTCAAAGTTGGAGGTCAGAGTCGGAGGTCAAAGTTGAAGGTCGTTTGCCTTGCTGCAGAAGGCTTCGTTGACGATAACTCGAGTACAAGCAGCATTTTCTCAACGGCGAAAGCGCTAACATTATATAGTTTCCAAGTATTCTCTTCTAGAACCGTCGTCTTACCTAAGTCTGATATCGTTCTTCGATCGTTACTAGGTAAAATCCTGAGCCCCTGAGGGTTGGAAACAAGCAATACAATTGCCGATGGGCGTCTCTTATGCCTCATATTACATCCGATTCTTCCGACCAACTAGCATTCGAAGGCCTATACGTGAAATAGTCTATTGTTATTTCTAGAGCGACCAATAATATTCTCAGTAGCCTGTCAAGGCTGTCCATATAACAGGTCGTAATCAAGGCTTCTTATGTCTCCTGTTACAGCCGATTCTTCCGACCGACTAGCATTCGAGAATCGAAGGTCTACACGTCAGATACCTAGGCTCTCGTTTTTCTTACTGCGACCAATTACCATTCCAACTTGTAACTGAAGCAGAGCTGCTGAAGTCGCCATAACCTGTTGTTACGGCACACTCTGGCGTAATACCCTTGACTGGCTCAGCCTCCCTAACCTCGCCTAGCCACTCTCTTTACTGGTATGAGTTATCAAGTTGTTACCGTACCCTTACGATATTACCTACCTTCCAATGCCTCTATTACCTAGGAGGTAGGAGGTAGTAGCTTCACTTTACATTGCACCCCGAAGGATACCCTCGCGATCCTTAGCCCCCCTTGGAGGGGGGGGGGGGGGGGTAATCTAGTCGGTGCCCCCTAGGTTTTTGCTTTTTGCTAATACGAAGAACAAGCCCACCAACAAGCCTACCAGGAAGCCCACTAACAAGCCTACCAACAAGCCCACCAACAAGCCCACCAAGAAGCCTACCAAGAAGCCCACCAAGAAGCCTACCAACAAGCCTACTAAGAAGCCTAGTGAGTAGAGACAGCGATAGAAATAGAGATTGAGATAGAATACACAATACAGGTATATACGCACGCGTAAAAAATTGAGATTGGCACGCATTCCGTACCACCAACGGACAGGCCCGCAGGACATATTAGAATGAAGTGTGGTCTCACATGCATTCTATGTGACTCTCTTCCGCACTAGTCCGCTTTGGGGTTAGAGCTTTGCACAGCAACCTAAGGTACCTAGGTAGGTATCTTCCAGAGCACTCGTAGTTAGTTACCTCCACTACCTATACACTGCTTTTCGCCCCGATCTCTGTTCCGAGTGGTTATGAGCGCCGCCAGCCCTACCTTCAAATGCTCCGTGCTGCCTCAACAAACGAGTACTGGAGAGACCCTCATCCAATATCAGACACGGTTGGCTGCTGAGGAAGAGGCGTTTGAGACCAGCAAGGACATGCTTGACCGGGAAAAGGCGGACTCGGCTGCGGCCTCGTACATATTGAACAACTGTGTGTGAGAAATCCAGGACATACATCGCAACAACAGCACCGACCGCAGAAATGTGCTGCTTCTGGGACTTCTGGGGGTGACACACCCACCTGTAACTTCTGCGGCAAGAAAGGTCACAAGGCAGACGTCTGCTTCTCAAAGCATGGCTATTCAGAAGGACACCCCCGACATCGCCAAGAATCACCAAAGACTCTGAAGCAGCAACAGCGATCCGGCGGTAGACAACAGTCCGACACTGGCAACAGCAAGAAGTCAATCAACGGTTCTGATGAGGTTTTTCACCATGGAGGATTTCATACAACCGTCCACCAGTCCTCATTTGAGGCTGGTCCACAAACGCGCCGCAACGACGTTCTCTACGACTCCGGCGCCTCTTCACACTTCATAAACGACCTCGACCTGTTCACCGGCGACACGACTCTGTGCGACAATCTTGTAGCAGTAGGTGATGGTCGTTTGCTCCATGCCCCACAAAAGGGCACTATTCGACTGGTGTTGCAAGCACCGGACGACAGTCAACACTCTATTGATGTTAGCAACTGCCTATACGTACCAGACATGCAAGTTAACCTTGGTGGTGAGAGAGTAGCAGACAAAGGCTTGTACTACCGCTCTGACACAAAACACCTTTTTCTTCGAGGAGGTATCGTTATCGGCCACTGCATAGTCGTCGATGGTCTACCTCATGTGGCGCAGAGCCACAAACTCGACGCGCCCAGCGCTCGCGTGGTACGGCTGAGTGATCCACACACTCCCCTGCCACCCCAGACTGCCTACATCAACAGCAGCAAAGTCATTTATCCAGCTTCTGCAACAGCACAGGACTGGCACCTCCGCCTTGGTCACCTGTCAGCCTCAGCACTGAAACAGGCTGTACAGACTCATAATGGCATAGTGATTGAAGGAAACATACCCGACAAACTCTCCTGCGAGGCTTGCCAATTGGCTACGGCCAAGCGCAAGATCTCTCGAGTACCTGGCAAGCGTCCAACAACCCCATATGACGAGATCTCTGTCGACACCGTTGTACCAAAAGCAGCAGGCCTTGGTTATGGGAGTGTCCAGTACATTACTACTGTGACGGATGGCATGTGTCTTTATCGACACGGCAAATCGCACCGCACGCGCGGAGGCGCCGGTGTATATCTGATGGATCACATTACTTACATCAAGACTCAGCTCGATATCGACGTCAAAAATATCCGAGCCGATAACGACAAGGCCCTCACTGACAACGGGGCTTTTCACACTTTCTGCACTCGGCGTGGTATCCGGATTTTGTCCACCACTCCTCACGACAGTGAGCAGAATGGCAGGGCTGAGTCCACCAACAACCTCGTTGTGCTGCTGGCACGAAAGATGATGATCTCAGGCAAACTGCCGAGACACGTGTGGCCAGAGGCAGTTCAGGCTGCATCGACTCCAGTGGCGACGTCGTTCGCTATGGATGGACACCGTCTTGTCAACACGCCACTAGATATTCACTTCAAGTTTGAGAAAGCCCCAGAAGGTTATCAGGCTAGCAAACACCCCCAGAACCAGTATCAACAACTGGTCGGCAGCATCATGTGGCCAGCACAGATGACACGCATCGAGGCCATTCTCCCAGCGCACCTGTTATCCAAGTACGTCTGCAATCCAACTGAAGGCCACCTTGCACAGGTAGTCCGCACACTGGCCTACCTCACACAGCACCCAAACGATGGCATCTGCCTTGGTGGCAGTCCACAATCCTTGGTGCTTGAGGGCTTCGTCGACTCGTTATTTGGTGATGATCCAGACAGCCGCCGCTCCACATGCGGCTACATCTTCAGACTTGGTGAAGGACCAGTCTCATTCAAGAGCGGTCTTCAACCACTAGTGACGCAGTCTAGCACGAAGGCTGAGTACATCGCCATGGCCCTCGCCGCACGCGAAGCAAAGGTTTGGGCATGGATCGTGAATTCATCTCACCTCTGTTTTTGGGAGCATCTCACCCAAAAAGAAATTGGGAGTATCTCACGTGGCTGCCCTCCAGTCGTGGCATAGGCAAGGTCATTACTACCTCAGATGTTACCTTGCTGAGGACTGCTTTCAGGCACGCGACGACTCCCCTCATGAGGACGACTGTATCACTCTCGATAACGATCTCTTCCGCGCTAGGTGGGTGCTCGAAAGAGTGCCACGGATAAGATCGCGTACATTGTAGGTACACTGTAGGAGCCCCATCGATTTCACGCCCAATCTTTCCAGCGTGAGATGAACATGCCAACAAATAACTATGTGACGGCTACGACTAATGAATACCTTCTCGTCGCCCTTGCGTCGCCTACCGGTTTGTTTACTTACCGCCTTCATATAGAGCTTTCGATCGTTCTTCTATGTTCTATATCTCTCCTCCTCTTCTCTGTTGAACAGTCAATAGTGCTTATAGAGGCATCGCGAGACGGCAACGACTTATACCCCGCTACCTATATCGCTAATT
Source organism: Sphaerulina musiva SO2202 (assembly GCF_000320565.1). NCBI lineage: Eukaryota > Fungi > Ascomycota > Dothideomycetes > Mycosphaerellales > Mycosphaerellaceae > Sphaerulina > Sphaerulina musiva. The sequence continues at coordinate 4,804,339 of NW_016017383.1, forward strand.
CATATCTACGACGCGACTACAGTATACAATTTGGTAGTTTTATGTATATAGATAGCCTGTATACACATAAGGTAGGTAGCATAAAGTGTATACAGGCTAAGTAGAACAATAGGAGGTATATGTGGCTTCTTCCTGTTCTCGGGATGTTTTGCTCTATAGACTATCCTCTAGGAGAGAGAGGGAACGGTACAACTAGCAGCCAGCACACCGGGCCGATGCATACTTTAGGTACCTAACCTTATCATCGCGACGCGACAGGAACGGAACCGTGGGGGATAGACAGACTGCTGAATGCTAATGATGACCGACGGCGCAGATGCCAATTGAGAGTTAGGTAGTGGGCAGCTTCCTTTCGGGGGTGGCGGATTCGGTGAGCTGTGATTTGTGAGCATCCTACCTATCCACTCTTAATTACAAAAAATGGAGAAGTAAGAGCTACACACTTCTACTGTCGGTTCGGTGTTTATGCACTCGATCGGGTGCGACTTTGCGCGCCTTGCAGGAGGACGGAGGATTGGAAAGTATATGTTGTGTATATAAGGTAGGTACCTAAGGTAAGGTAGGTAGGTACTGTATTTCCCATGTATGGAGCCCGCGCGCGTGCGCTCACCGAAGAGGAGTAGAGTGATGATGACATCCATCTATCGGTGAAGCTCAGCGGAGGTACAGATATGGCTACCTAGACATGTACACGTACTCACACCGGCGTGCGTACGTCAACACCGTCGACGACGACGACGTCTGCGGCGAGCGTGTGATGAGGATGCTACTACTGCCGTGGTGAGGCCGTGAAAAATAAATAAAAATAAAATAGCCAGCAAAGCAGTGACAGCGACAGCGACAAGTGACAGGACAAGTGCTCGTGGAGCCGTTCCGGTAGTTGACTAGTCAGTTGTCCTAGTGCCCCTTCTTACGCGCCTTTTGTGTATATCAGTGCCCGCGGTGAGCACTAGGACCAATCAAAAATCCCTCAAAAGTCCTTGCCATGCACGTCGTATTGGATGTTGCAGCAGACCGAGCTGGGGGAGGGATTGAGGGGGGGAGAAGGCGGCAATTGATTCGTGCGACAGGCAAGAATTCAGAGGGTCAGCAGAGCAGTGGGAAGTATACATGTACTGGTCAGTAGGACAAGTGGAGTGGAGGAGGTAGAGATGGAAAGACGTCGTTGCATTCCCCTCGTGGCATTCCCTCTAGGCGTCGGTCGGTCGTTTTGGGTGCTGTGTCAGTATCCGTAGGTTCGTGGGATGTGACGGAAAACAGTAGGAGGTGGAGGTAGGTTTCACATAGCAGTCAGTCAGGTACGAGGCCGTTGTGAAGCGAAGAAAGCGAATGCGATGGCCGGGCAGTGAGACTGAGACTGAGACGGATGCGGCTGCGGCTGCGGCTGCGGCTGCGGATGCTGACTTGATAAATAGGAATAATTGCGACTGCTGTGGATGGTGCATGTGTGAGGTCTGTCAGCCAGTGTTAGGCTTTGCGCCCGGTGGAAGTCGGTAGATTTGACATCAACCGTAGCCGCGTAGCGTAGCGTAGGCAGGTATAGCTCGCTCTACCGTAGTCGTGGTCGTTCCAGTCCCAGTCCCACTTCCACTTCCACTCATTGGAGAACCTGCCGAGCCCTTTTTTTTTTCTTTCTGTTTTCTGCTTTCTGCCTTACCTACTCGCCTCGTCCACTCACACCTCTCTCTCTCTCTCTCTCCCTCTCTCCCGCTCTCAACACCCACGCTCCGCGCAACGCAATTTGAACCACATGACACCACACCCTGCTACACTACACGCACTCGACTGCTGATAACAATAATTCTCCCACTACCACCTCCTCTCACCACTACCACCACTACCACCACTACCACTACTACCACTACCACTACTACTATCACTACAACACGACTCCGCCAACGCCGGCTCCACACGTAATTCGCCACCCGCTGCCGCTGTCGACGTGAGCCTCTTCATTTTCACCTTCATTCTCTGCCAACACCAGCACCCCCACGGCTCCCTATTCTTGGATCGCCTTCTCTGACGTCGCCGGCCTCAGCATTCGCACGCAGTCGCAGTGCTTCGTTGCGAGGTACGAAGCTGAGTTAGGTAGTCTGCTCTGCCTCGCCTTACCATCACCTCACCTCACCTCAGCCCACAGCCACGTCCCGGTAATCGATCATCCTGCATCACCTTCTTGTCGCCTCTGTCCACGCTGACCCTGCCCTGGCCAAAGCACGTTTCACGCCGACATTACAGACGTCACAAATTCACACCGGCGCATCGCTGCGCTATAGAACTGCCACCGCTCTGTGAAACCTCTGCCTTCACCACTATGCTCGCTGTCACCTTATAGCACGAGCGGCCCGTTGGGTCATTATCAATCAACGTTCGCACCCGTCCACACCTGCACGTTGTTAACCCTCTCGAGTCTACTACAATACAGAGCCTGCGCTGGACCAGGCCTTACTCTCGACAACACGAGCACCGTGGACCACCCTCCCATCTACCTACACCTGACCCAACAACACCTGCATCCCCTGTCACATCATGGACCACCGTAATACCGTGCAGCGATCGGCTCCCTCTGCCACGACTGCTGGTATGGACCATTCCGAGGAAATCCTCCCCGACGTAGACGAGCCGCCAGACGAACGAAAGAGCCGCTCCACGTGGGCGCCACCAAAGCTCGCTGCTTACCCACCCTACAACAAAGCCGATCCCGCAATGTACCTGCGCCGCGAATCTTTGTTGACGCGCCAACTGCATTCCGAGGCCGAACAAACCGATGACGAGCCACCCTCTCGCGCACCTCCTCGTACCTTGAGCACGCAGTCTACATGGAGCATTCCCAGCACCGCATCTACTGCAGAGTTGACCAGTGACGACGGCCATAGCGTCGCGAGTCCCTTCCACTCACCGCCTCTGCCCGCGACGGTCATCAGCACTGCTGTCCCGGCAATAGGAAAGCCTGCCAATAAGGAACCGAAGATCGCGGAGCACGACAATAAGTTGGCAGACACTACGGGCTCAGAGCAGTCGGTGGAGGCAGGACTGGGGCGGAAAAGATGCATCAGCTTCGCGTGTGGCGGTGGCGGCAAGGACAAGAAGTCTCCCACCTCTCAGCCTACACCTGTTGCGCCTCCTGTGCAGACCGCCGCGCCTTCGTCACCACCGAAACGCAAATGCGCCCTCAAGTTCGTCTGTCCCACTCGGGCTGCAATGGAGCCCAGAATGCCCATGGTGGAGAAGAGGTCGTCGGGCAGGCGTCTCGCCAGCCCGCCTCCTCTCGAGCGACGCAGCAAGATCGAATCACCACGAGTACATCGTGGCTCCGACAGCACCGTCACACACGCTTCACCAAAAAGTGTTCGCAAGACTCCCGCCGTACCCGAGACTGCTGCTCCCATCCCGACCACATCATCTGCTGCTGTGCCTATACACAGACGCAAACCATCTCACGGCTCCGACAACAGCACGGAAGCTCTTCGTTTCCACGAATTCGCCTCGGAAGATGGCGAGCCAGAAGAGTGGGTACAGGAGTCGACATGCTACAAGAGTCGACTCACGGTGAACGACACCCTGCAGAAGGAAATCACCATCCGCAAAGCCTGTGAAGAGGTGGAGGAAGAAGCACTGGAGGAGGAAGACGCGGAAGACGATGAGAATGATGACATGGACGAAGATGATGGGGAACAAGACGATGACATCGAGCTCGAATCCGAGTCGGACGACGGATTCCGCACAGACGACGAGGATGGGTTTGCAGAGTCGGATTCGGAGGGCGAGGATAGTGACGGGGACTGGTGGAGACCTGGTGGCCTGTCCACCGCTGCCACTTCGACAGATCACCTTGATCAGCTGGCCAAGATGAAGCTCAACGATACTACCCTGCAGACGTCTTCCCTGGGTTCTGTGAGCTCCGGCCACATGTCGCCGAGGAACCTGTCACGAAAACCACGGAAGACACTGGCCAACGCCATGCCCATTTCACTTCGACCGGAGCCGATGGACTTGCCGGACTCCACCGACTTCGTCTGCGGCACCCTGGATGAGGATCGTCCTTTGGAGCAAGCCTTTCTCAACCACAAGAAGGCACGCGAAGCGGCCAAGCACAAGGCACGTCCCCAAGATATTGACCCCACATTCCCGACCTCGGATCCTGAAATGGACGAAGAGGACGACGATGATCTGGAGGATGCGGAAGAGAGCGAGAACGAAAACTTGATGCATGGAGGGCTGGAGGATCTTCACGGCGACTCTACTCTTCGTCATCGGCCTGCCAATCGTGGCCGCCGATCCAGTCAACTGCATCGATCGCCGCCGCCTCCTGCTCGTCGTCGATCGCCTGCTCCTGCTGGTATGAAGCGCACGGCGACCACAGCTCGTTCGCCCCCTCCGCCGGGGCGACGCAATGCTGCACGGTCACCGCCGCCCACGGTCCGACGGACACGCTCTCCTGCACCACGCAAGCTGTTCGCCCATTCGCCGAAGAGGACTCAGTCCCCCGCGCCACAGGGACACAATATGCCTTCTCCGCCCAATACACGGCGTGCATCTCCCGTATCTTTCGGTTTTGGCAATCAACCGAACGTCCTTGCCAGTAGACCGCAACTGACGCATACTGCTTCCCTTCCTCGCAACGGCGGCTACACTCTGGGCAAATTTAATGGCTATCGCATGGACGACGGCGAGGAAACCGAGACGGGTCACCACACCCGTGCGAGCGATTATCATAAGCGCGGAGCCATTGACATTTACAAAGGTCTCGAGAAGAGGCGACAGCGCCGCAAAGAGAAGCTCCATGCAAAGATGTGTGCCAAGGCCGCTGCCAAAGGCGAAAAGGCGTACAAAGTCAAGCCTGGCAAAGGAGCGGAACGAATGAGGGAACTGGGCCTGGAGCTCCAGCGTTATCGGGGCAAGGGTGAGCACATTCTGTCCGCCTGAGGTCGATATCACACACCCGACACTTCTTTTTCTTTTTCTTTTGGTACATGTGCGAGCTTGAGCACAGCGGCCGACCAGAACACAATATGGTTTTGGCACCCCCTTTTACAGACCCTCGTCAGGAGCAGAGGATTCCTGACATAGTCTGTCTGGTCCGCTGCGCTCGCTAAGCACTCTACAAGACAAACCCTTTTTTTCCTTGTGCGTTGAGAGATTTATATATTTACTTTTGGCATGAGCGACATCCGAATAGAATCGGATAATCAGCACAGCATACGATGAGCGTTCTATATCATACTCGGGACTACCACACACCGGAATCGCTAGTCTTGGGCATTCATGAAATTCCTTTCACACTTGTACATGCTTTGGTGCGGCTAGAATAGTGCTACATAGGGCTGCTATACAGTTGCCCCACTTTTTACCTCTTTTCCTTCTTCCTATTCTTCTTCTACTCGCTCTTACCTCCTAGAGGTACTGTGCTAGTAATAAATCCGTGCCTACCCCCGACTTATGTAAGCATACTGCGCACCCCTTGAAATAGTACCAAATCAGTCGTAGTAACCCGCAATCGATCCCCTACCGTCTACTCTTCAATATGCTACTAAGTTTGCAGGTTAGGATTCGTTCTGTCGCTATCCGCCGCGGTTCGTTATATAACTTGTAACGCTATCTAACCCGCGCTATTACATAAGCAGGGCCTTATCTGCCTTGTCTATTATATTGTATACGACTACCTCTATCTATAGCTAGGAGGTAGGTATACTCTATAATATGTCCTAAGGGCCTGCCCGTTAGGTAGTACGGAGTGCGTGTATAGAGTGCCAATCTCAATTTTTACACGCTCGAGCGTCTTCTTCTTCTCGGCCGTCTTCTTCTTCTCGGGCGTCTTCTTCTTCTCGGGCGTTCTCCTCTTCTCGGGCGTCTTCTTCTTCTCGGGCGTCTTCTTCTTCTCGGGCGTCTTCTTCTTCTCGGGCGTTCTCCTCCTCTTCCTCCTGGGCATTCTCTTCTTCTTCTTCTTCTTCCTAGGCATTCTCTTCTTCTTCTTCCTCCCGGGCGTTCTCTTTTTCTTGCTCCCGGGCTTCTTCTTCCCGGGCTTCTTCTTCCTACTTCCTATATCTCCATCTCCATCTCCATCTCCTCCTCCTTATCCTCCTCCTCCTCCTCCTTGTCCTTGTCCTTGGGCTACTCTTCTTCTTGTCCTTCTCTTCTGAATTTTAGGCAAGGTGGCCCGTAGGGACGGATAGGTAGGTAGGCAGGCAGGCAGGCAGGTAGGCAGGCAGGTAGGCAGGGAGGCAGGTAGGCAGGTAGGCACATGCGACGGGCTTTTTCTTTTTGAGGTGATGACGTATTGGGTTTAGTTGATTTAGCGTGCCCTACCCCAAGAGATCGCGCCAATCAGAGCGTGCGCTTTCGAGGGATCTTCACAGCTGTGTACACTATTCCCAATTTGGTAGGTCGGAGGTCGTTCCGTGCCAATAAACCAAACGGCATACTGGAATCTAGGTATATTGCGAGCGACGAGATCCCCGTTCCTATTACTGATTTGAGGGTGTTTTCGGGTTTGGAACCCTCGCTCAGTATCTCGGGGGTAGGCACGGGTCTACTACTACGACAATAAGGCCGTAGATATAGGGTAGATGTGGTGCACCCTAGGTACACGAGGGTTACATGTATTTGCGAGAGGTACAATAATGCAACTACCTTGTAACAACAACATCATCATTCCTCACCCTCGCAGCGCGTTTTCATGTGGTAGCAGTAGTGGTGGTTGAACACCACTTTTATCAATGATCAAACTTCTCACGCGAGAAGACGAACAAAGAGAGACAAACATCAAACATCCAACATCAAACATCCTCTCTTCTCCTCCCTGTCCCCGGACTTTTACCCCCCGGACTTAAATACCTCCCGTCCCTTCAAGTCCAAAAACATTCTTTCGCCCCCTTTACTCCGCTTCCTCCAACCCCACCTCCTCTAGAGCACGTTTCCACGCCTTATCGGCAGCTTGTGCAGCGCGTTTTTCGGGTCCGTGTCCACAGTTAGGGATCGAACAATAACCCGGATAATACTGAGGTTCTGCATCGCGGGGGGTGAGAGAGGTTGCCTTGAGGGGAGCCTGTTTTTTTTAGAGATGGTTGTGAGAAGGAGGGGAGTGGCTTACGGCGGAAATGATGTTTGCTCCTAGGAGGCTGAGGAGGAGGGTTGTTGTTGCTGGGAATTTCATATTGAAGGTTGAGATGGGTTGAACTTCGAGGGCTTGGATCGTTTGTGTTGTGATGTAGGAATTGGATGGGGATGATAGATTCAACAAAACAACGAATTCTCTGGGAATTTATACTTAGAGAATGGATTGTCAAGCGCATCCGACCCTCTTCGTCGATGTTACGCTGCTAGGTTGGCTGTGAGGCCTTATGCACACTAGCCTACTTCCCTTTCAACATGGGGTCAACATGCTCGAGGAAGCTTGCATACAAGTGTTGACTGTGTCCATTGTGATCAGGATACCCTTCGCGACTAGTCACCAGATCACTGTTCTGCATTAGCGCAGCTTCATTACTCCGGGGCGACAGCACCCTAGGGTATGTTCGTCAGAGAGAATGTGTACGTAAGTAAATCAGGGGCTACAGTCCTAGGTTCCCCGCAAAAGCGCTTTTGCCCTATTCTGCCTGTTAAGGCAATACTACTCCAAACAACGTCCAACTTTTCAGCTCCGCCAAGCCCCTTTTCTATTGATCCAAACTTTTTCCATCTTATGTGACCGCGCGCGTTAGCGCGTAAATCCAGCTGCCGTACTGTTCTCTCCTGTTCTCTCCTATTCTCTACCTCCTACGATTACAATACCTCGTGCCAATAACCTTTCTCGCTTCGGGCTTCTTAGCTTCGGGCTTCTTAGCTTCGGGCACCTACCTACCTACCTGCCTACCTCCCTGCCTCCCTGCCTGCCTGCCTGCATGCCTGCCTGCCTACCTCTCTATCCCTACGGACTACCTTGCCTAAGATTCAGAAGAGAAGAGAGGAGAAAAGAAGAGAAGCACAAGGACAAGTACAAGGATAAGGACAAGGAGAATGAGGACAAGGAGAATAAGGAGGAGGAGATCGAGATGTAGATAGAGATAGAGATAGAGTTAAAGTTGAAGATAGAGATAGAGATGACATACGCGCCCGAAAATCGAGATTAGTACACATTCCGTACCACTAACGGGCAGGCCTGTAGGACATTTTTGGTACGGAACGACGTCCTTACCCTCCGAAGCGAAGCGTAGGTTAGGGAAAGGGGGAGCAGAGGACTAATCAATCTGGTCTTTTAGTTGGCACGGAATGACCTCCAAACCTTCAGGTGAAGGGGGGAGTGGAGGCCTACTACATTGGGAAATCGCAGCGTAGTTCGGGTAAAGAGTAGAGGCCTACCAAATTGGGACAATGTACGTTCTGATCGGCTAAAATCACGCGGTCTGATTGGCGCATCTTCTGTAGAGGGGCGCGCTAAATCCACTAGGCCCAACACGTTACCACCTTAGGAAAAATAAAAGGCCCGCCGCAGGCGCAAAGCAAGAGGCACGGCACCTACCTACCTACCTGCCTGCCTGCCTGCCTGCCTGCCTGCCTGCCTACCTCTCTATTCCTACGGGCTACCTCGCCTAAAATTCAGAAGAGAAGAGAAGAGAAAAGAAGAGAAGCACAAGGATAAGGACAAGGACAAGGACAAGGAGAAGGAGGACAAGGAGAAGGAGGAGGAGGAGGAGGAGGAGGAGGAGGAGGAGATCATAGGGAGGACAAGGAGGAGGACAAGGAGGAGGAGGACGACGACGACGACGACGAGGAGATACCTAGGAAGAAGAGAGATATCTAGGAAGAGGTAAGTCGGCATTTCGAGTAGTGTAAGCGTCTGAGTCCCAACTGAGATAACTCCTCCCCCGTTCGGTAGCAGTGTCCATCAAAGGAGAGTAGGTACTTGAACGACGTTTTCTTCTTTGAACTTTCTACGAATCTGCAAAGTTGCAGATAGAAAAGTTTGTTTCCTACAAGGACCCCCGTAACGCTGCCTACCGACCTAGGTATACCGACTACGCGCTAGAATGGGTACTAGAGCAAGCAAGCATAGGTGGCAGCGTGGCAGCGTGACGGCGATCATACCATACATACTGCGTACAAACTAGGGCTATGTCGGCTAGCAACACTGCGTTCGATTGGCTTTGGAGTAGGTAGCATCTCGTGTTAGTAGCGGTGAGAGAAGAGAAGTCTAGGGGCCTGTGGTGAGCAAGCAAGCGAAGGAAAAAAAAAAAAAAAAAAAAGAAGAAAGAACAACCCCCCCAGGCGGAAGGACCTGTGATGCTACAGTACGTGATGTTACGCCTGTGGTTTCTGGCGAGGCCTGGCTTGTGCTACCTTGTGCGGTTTGGAGAAATTTGGGGCGGAGAAAGTATTGCGTTTCTGCAATTCGAGTTTGGTAGGAGACTGTGATACATCTCCCTCGATGCCTCTACCTAACCCTAGCATGAATTCAAGACGAAGCTGGAAAACTTGGTGTAGGTTCTTGTCAATATTCGTTACATAATGTATTACTATTGACGAAGAAAAAAGGTCTTTGATCTCCTCATTCATCTCCGTCCACAATCCAACGATGCAATGCATCGAAATCGCGGCACGTATGTGGCGTGTAAGGCGTAACGACAAGCCCATACACATCGTTCCAATGTGCCCACATGGGGGACAAGTCTGCGTTGCATTGCACATATCTAACAGAGAGCAGTGCAAAATGTCAGCAAAGAGGTCTCAGATGGACACGAAGAAGAGGAAAAGTTTGTAGGGAAGTTCAACGGATCTTACTGTCGCAGGTAGTCGACGCAATGCTCTAGGGGCCAGAATGTCAGTATGATGGATTGCATTGTAGCATGTGGTTTCCTTTTTTTTCCCTTTTGTTTTTTCCTCGGCCGATACTTACGCTTGTGCAACTCTAGTTGATCCTCAGGATCCGTCTGTTTGTAGTGGTCGGGCCAGAGGAATTTTCGTAGAGTGTCTACGCAATGGAGACCATGGTATACCTCAAAGCCCATGATGTACTTGCCATCCGAGTATTGGTATGCATTTCCATCTGCATACTTGGACGCGGCACTAGACCGATTGAACGTAGTAACTTTTCCAACAGTCAGTCCTAGAGACTTTTTCTTTTCTTTTGTCATCGCCATCATAGCTCTTACCGGACAACAAGTCCTTCCAGGCCTGGTCGATTTCTGCTCTTGGTGGTCCGACCCATTGAGGCTCATCCAGCCAGACCTCCCACGTCGAAAGGTCCTTCTTTGGCTGGAGAGGATTGACAAAGGACAGTTCTTTGAACCCCACGATGTTTTCGAAGTGTGCTGCCGCACATTAACGTACGCTTTGGACGCTCCATACCTGAGGTGGACATACTGAGATCGGTCGGGAAATAACTTTGACATTGATCGTTTCTTCGAAGCATAAAGATTGCGAGCAGCAAGAAACAAATTATGACGGTTTGTGCTCCGGCTAAGATGTATATCCCTGGAAACGGCCACCGACCACTTTTTTGCCTCCTTGTGCGCAGCAGAAGACCCTCTTCACTGCCATCTTGCTCGGACGATCGATCTGAGAAGTCTGCGTGGGCCAGTGGAAGTCGTGACATGATGTTTTTATGAATGGGCTGTTCTTGCTGCGGAATAGGAAGAATACTGAAAGAGAGAGATATGTCAATGGTTGTCACACTTGCATAAGCCAAAAGATCCGGGGCGGTCTTCGATAGCTCAGCAGCAATGGCTAAAGAAAAGATAGCTTAGACGTGCACTACAAGGATGGCGAGACCACTATGGCTAATAGTTGAAAATGCTTCATCAATGCTTGTTCATGTTCTCAGAAGCTTTCGTGGGGCTTTCGTGGGGGAATGGAGTACCCCAAGCGGAGTACATGTATGTAAGCACTAAGACGCAGTAGGAGGTAACATCGCCTAGCCCTCTTCCCTTGTACATTCGTTACATCGCTTAACATGGAAACTCTAGAAAAGTTCCAGTAAATATACCATGCAACACTCTCCCTACGCACTATTGCACCCCCTAACCCCTGTTTTCTTTTTCCCCCAATGCATAAAGTTTTTCCTAGTCTTCGCGGGCCTACACTCCCTAGCAATGTCACATCCATCTCGAGTCTACCCCTTCACCAAAGATGATTAGAACAGTCGGTCAACTGCATTCGGATGGTCAGCTATCTACGCTACTTTATACCCTTGAGCTCCCTAGCCGCAGCCACCTCAAAACTTCCTCCTTATCAAGAAAGAGTCCGGGCACTGTTCAGCTGCCTGCTCTGGATCTATCATCGGGGCAGAGCTTTCAACAGGCACGCAACGTTCAGGAAAAAGCATTCTGTTGACTCTACTGCGATCTTGCATGTGGGCTCGTTCTTTGCACACTGCAATATACTATGGACAAAGAATTGGAACGACCAGAAGAAGAGTCGGATACTGAGATGCAAATTCGTCCAGTCTGGCGAATGTGGCCGACAAAGACCATCAAGTACACCGCCATACCGGGAGGGCAATCTCAGTATGCTGTTCGCTATCGGAGGCATGTGAATGGAAACGTCGTAGTAACGGTGGTCGTTCTGCTACTCCTGACTTCAGCGTTAAGTATTTGGGGCACCATATTGTGGCACTGGCAACGATACGAGGAACTCTACAAACATCGTAGACTGCAAGAAGATATGAATGGGTTTGTCCCTATGGGTACGTAAGGCATTATGACCGACAGAGCATGTATGAAGAGAGAAGGAATGTACGACTGACAGGAGTTTTCAATTAACTAGTCTCCGAGAAATCCGTTTTCTTCATGAACGACGAGCGATGGGAGTTTCTCGAGCATCCAACCGATCAACAGAGTGAAGCCTTGATCGAACAATGGGCATCGCTTATTCCCAGTGAGGAGCAGATCTGATCTCTTGCATGGCCCCAAGTCTGACAATTATCCCTTCCAGATGGCAGAGGCTTTGTAGAACTTCACAACAACAACACAGCAGCCATGAACCTGCCACCGCCATTGGTCCTGCACAACCGCAGTATACACGGCATCGCCGTATTCCACCAACTCCACTGCTTGGTAAATTCTTCCCTTTGAGAAACATTCGAAATTGCAAAAGAGACAACGGAAGCTGATAATGATAATAACAACAACAACAGAAAGAGCTAGGGCAAGCCATCACCGAGCTCACTCACGGTCGGCCCTTGAGCCAGGACTTGAAACATACTTAGTAAGATTTGATTCGAAGACTCCTGATGGCCCGGAGGCGCCTTGAGAAACAACAAAAAAAAAGCTGATAAATGCTATAGTCATTGCATCGAATACCTCCGCCAGGTTGTTCAATGTACTAGCGATACCACGCTCGAAGGGTTTGATGTAACTCATCCGAATAAGTTTGCCACTACGGGTTGGGGATCCACGTACGTCTTTGCGGCGCCAATTGAAGCCGGTAGATTTTTTTTGTGTCTTCTACAGAAAAAAAAACACACGAAACGAACTCGCTAACTCATTTTTTGCCTCAGACATGTATGCAAAGACTTCGACGCTGTCTTCACCTGGACTGAACAGAACGCTCCCGAGTACGCGAGGGTCACCGCACACGGGTAATTGCATTCATATAGTTGGTTGATCTCGCATTGCCGAGCGAAGGAAAGCAGCAGCACTCCCCAAATACCCTTGTTAAAAGACAAAAAATCAGCTGCGAATGCCGGTTCTGCGTCTCCATGATTCCTTCCGCCAATGTTGCGTGTTGTGGTCATATATGCCATAGCTCCACGAGAAGACTATCTTAGCTACAAATGATAACCATCGCGAACCAAGAGCAGAGACGCTTGTGAGAAGCTTTTTAGGACACAATGCATGCATGCCTAGGTAGTCCTGTTACATACCAAAAACCCTTACGGGCTATATTGTAAGTTTATTGACGTTTGTTTGTCGACTGCAAAGTCTTGTATCTTGCGGCAGGTACTGCTGGCACCCGCTGGTATTATTGAATCAACAGAGCCGATTGCCGACTACTCTGCGGCAACGTGAGAAGTATTGTAGACGGATTCTCCAACCCCCGAGCTGATGTCTAGATTGATTAATTTTACGTCGTGCTTGGCTAGTACATATCTCTGAAGCACTTGGGATCTCTTGATGGAACAACAGCAACGAAATGATTTCAGGAACGCTAGGCTGCTCTCGCAAATTATTAGTAAGCACAAGTGAATTTTGAGCTCTCGTTGGACGATTCTAGCGGCTTCAGCTTTGTGTTCAGATTGATGAGCTTTTAAGCAGACTGTTATCGATAGGAGGATGCACGATACCTGCAAATCCTGAGTGCGCTAGGAACGATGAACGTGATGGGCGGGCTCGCGATAGCCAGAGTGGGAGTATTGGGGTGACCACGCTCCGAGCAGGTATCAGCAGCTGCAGACGTCGGTCCTGAGTATCACAGGCGACCGTAAGAGCATAGAAATGTCGTCTGTTTGGAGCTGCTGGAGCAGTTGTGTTCAACGCTGCGTGGGTTCGCGGGCTATTGTCGGATTAAGCAAGCAAGGTCCGGCGGTATAGATTGCGCATTCATCGCAACAATACTAGAACGTAGATCTGAGCGCATGTCAGCAGTCCTGCGAGCGATAGGCTTTGGTAAAGATGCCGGCCGGAATCTTCCAAATGCCTAATGACCTGTGATCTCGTCTTTTGCACCACAGCTGACGACGCTATCGAGGTGGGCTACGGCAACTGTTTCTGATTGAGATTTCCCTCTCGAATACAGCACAGAGTAAGCCTCAAGATGAGAAGTAGAGTCAATAGATTGAAACAGCTGAGTGTGCGCCTCCAACGACAAAAGGAGCTCAACCAGGCTCTGCAACTGTTTTCTCGCACCAACAGAGCTCATGAACGTGTGTGCACTGAGAATGCTGTAAATTCAGCTCAAGGCCTTCTTGCCAGCTCGGAAATGTCCTGTGATATGCAGCTTGAAGTTGGGTAGCGTCCTCGCCTCGCTCATGTTCCAAATCAACAAGCGTGTGGCGCGGGCAGTAATCGCGAACGGATAGGTGGGCCAGAAGTGCAGCTATATCGCTTGGAAGTGGCGTCTTCTCACTCCTGCAGCATCTACACCCGCAGTGGCAATAGCACTCGATACCGCACTCACTCTCCTTGGCTTACTCGCGGCTGTATGTATCTGTCGACGGGTACCCCGAGCGGTTGGCCTGCGCAGTCTTGTGTTGTGTTGGCTAGTGTATACACCAGAGTAGAGCTTGTTACGAACCCAACTACTATCGACTGAACTTGGTCGTTGGAATTGATGTACCCACGGGTGAGTCTTATACGTTGTGGATAGCGACTTTCGTATCGGTGGCGCTGGTGGTGCTAAGCGCGATTAATAACGAGCATGCGTTACTAGTGTGGGCTTCAAACTGCTACTTGGCCTGGATCAATCTCTTGTTGACCAAGAAGTCTCTAGACTTTTCTCATATGGTGCTGTAGTAAGTTCACTGTGCATATCTCATTCATGAGTCTCAGTTTCCATCAAGCTCTATCTGCTGGCCATTTATAAGAGCAAACCTGTTGCTCTCAAGCGCCTCGGGCGCCCTTACGGATAGACTTGCTGCTCGCTGTATTCTCCGAGGGCTTGCTCATATTGGAATCTCGTTCTCTTGGTCTGCCATAGTTCCATGGACACGTGTTACTCCTCTTGCCCTTTCTCCTGGCCCGAGAGACGTCTCTTTCGGTTCCTATGTCCAGCTGTCGGCCCAGGTCTTGCGTCGAGCGCTTCCCAAATAGCCGCCTAGTCGCACTTCCTTGCTAATCGCTGGGCCTTAGGCGACTGCTATCGGGTGATGCTGAGGGCGGAAGGCATGAGCTGCCTTTGTCCGAGCCAATTCCTCCTCCATGCCTAGCCACATAGTGTTGTTGCCTTGCATTGGGTTCCTAAATGGCCGTATGTCTGACAGTTGAACCATTGCCGAAGACAACACTTAGTGTTATACTGCTCGCATTGCATCAGCTCGCCTTGCCAGGCCAGGCCTTCTCTAATCATTTTGTTCGCGTGAGCGAGTACGCCATATATTGGAGTACACAGGGAAGTTGGTGGTAGGCGACGGCGACCTGCCCGGGAGGAGGTATCTCGCCAGCTTCCGTACCTGGCGTACCATACCTTAGTGAAGTTAGCTTATGTAACTTGTGTGCGCGAAGTGGGAATAGCGCCGGGAAGACCCAGAAAGCAAGCAGGCTGGAAGCTTGGACCTGTTTGGAAGACACCAGAATCGAAACGAAGAGCAAAGAAGAGCTCTCCAGCCAGACGTTAAATTCTCAGCCTCAGTTACAAACAATCCTCCAATTTTCACTTTGATCTGATCCTTTTGATACCCGACCACACTTCCACACGGTCAAGTACACACGCGCACATCACACTGCTCCTTCAATCACCAGGACACTCGTGAGTCTTCCCACAAACATCGACAACAACCCGCCACCATTGCCAGGCAATCTCTGATTCTCTGGAAACACTGCCGCCAACCATCAATTGCAACTGACCAAGGCTTCAGTATTCAGACCACATCCCATCCATCACATCACCTCCACCACCGCAATCATGTCGGGCGAGACGTTCGAGTTCCAGGCGGAGATCTCGCAGCTCCTCTCCCTCATCATCAACACTGTCTACAGCAATAAGGAGATCTTCCTGCGAGAACTCATCTCCAACTGCTCCGATGCTCTCGACAAGATCCGTTATGAGGCTCTTTCAGATCCATCAAAGCTCGACTCAGCGAAAGACCTCCGCATCGACATCATTCCAGACAAGGAGGGCAAGACGCTCACCATCCGTGATACTGGTATCGGTATGACGAAAGCCGACCTCGTCAACAACCTTGGAACGATCGCTCGCTCTGGTACAAAGCAGTTCATGGAGGCCCTTACAGCAGGTGCCGATGTGTCCATGATTGGCCAGTTCGGTGTCGGTTTCTACTCGGCGTACCTCGTTGCCGACCGCGTGACAGTGGTGTCGAAGCACAACGACGACGAGCAGTATATCTGGGAGTCTAGTGCTGGTGGCACTTTCACCATTTCTCAGGACACTGACGGCGAGCCTCTCGGCCGCGGTACCAAGATCGTCCTTCACCTCAAGGACGAGCAGACTGACTACCTTGGCGAGAGCAAGATCAAGGAGGTTGTCAAGAAGCACTCCGAGTTCATCTCATACCCAATCTACCTTCACGTGCTGAAGGAGACCGAGACCGAGGTCCCAGATGAGGATGCTGAGACGACCAAGGAGGGCGAGGACGACAACAAGCCCAAGGTCGAGGAGGTTGACGATGAGGAGGAAGAAAAGAAGGAGAAGAAGACGAAGAAGGTCAAGGAGAGCAAGATTGAAGAAGAGGAGCTCAACAAGACGAAACCAATCTGGACACGCAACCCAGCAGACATCTCGCAAGAGGAGTACGGTGCGTTCTACAAGTCGCTGAGCAACGACTGGGAAGACCATCTTGCTGTCAAGCACTTCTCTGTCGAGGGTCAGCTTGAATTCCGCGCCATCCTGTACGTGCCAAAGCGTGCACCATTCGACCTCTTCGAGACCAAGAAGACCAAGAACAACATCAAGCTCTACGTTCGCCGTGTGTTCATCACCGATGACGCTACCGACCTCATCCCAGAGTGGCTGTCCTTCATCAAGGGTGTTGTCGACTCTGAGGATCTCCCACTCAACCTGTCGCGTGAGACGCTCCAGCAGAACAAGATCATGAAGGTGATCAAGAAGAACATCATCAAGAAGACCCTTGAGCTGTTCCAAGAGATCGCCGAGGACAAGGAGAACTTTGACAAGTTCTACACTGCTTTCAGCAAGAACATCAAGCTTGGTATCCACGAGGACAGCCAGAACCGCAACGCACTCGCCAAGCTCCTCCGTTACAACTCCACCAAGTCCGGCGAGGAGGCCACATCCCTCCAGGACTACATCACGCGTATGCCAGAGCACCAGAAGCAGATGTACTACATCACCGGCGAGTCCATCAAGGCCGTCGAGAAGTCTCCATTCCTTGACGCGCTCAAGGCCAAGAACTTTGAGGTTCTGTTCCTTGTTGACCCTATCGACGAGTATGCCTTCACCCAGCTCAAGGAGTACGAGGGCAAGAAGCTTGTTGATATCACCAAGGATTTCGAGCTTGAGGAGACCGAGGAGGAGAAGACGAAGCGTGAGGCCGAAGAGAAGGAGTACGAGTCGCTCGCCAAGTCACTGAAGAACGTCCTAGGCGACAAGGTCGAGAAGGTGGTTGTCAGCCACAAGCTCGTTGGCGCTCCTTGCGCCATCCGCACTGGCCAATTCGGCTGGTCTGCCAACATGGAGCGTATCATGAAGGCCCAGGCTCTCCGTGATACCTCGATGTCCAGCTACATGAGCAGCAAGAAGACGTTTGAGATCTCACCTAACAACGCCATCATCAAGGAGCTCAAGAAGAAGGTTGAGGCAGATGGTGAGAACGACCGCACTGTCAAGAGCATCACCACCCTCCTGTTCGAGACTTCCCTGCTTGTATCTGGCTTCACTATCGATGAGCCAGCAGACTTTGCTGAGCGCATTCACAAGCTGGTGTCGCTCGGTCTCAACGTGGATGAGGATGTCGAGACGGAAGCAGAGGCAGCTGCACCCGCACCTGCAGAGGGCGCCACTGAGAGCGCTATGGAGGAAGTCGACTAGATGCACTGCACAGTGAAGCACAGTCGATTTCAAGTAATGTGTCCACGGATTCACGCGCGATTTGAGCATAATGGCTAGATACAAGATCAGGCAAGGCGTTTCTGTGTCTTGGGTGACGCAAAAAAAGGTTGTGGGCATTGGCATTATGGGCGTGCTAATGGATCAGATGCCTCTTTCTGTATTAACAGTTTTCAATCGAAGATCTGTCGATCTTTTTATTCAATCCTAGTCTATTCTGATAATCTCTCTCTTGCCTCGAATATGCTTAAACGTGGTGCCCTGTTGGTAACACTGATCCGTACCTCCTAGGAAAATATTTTTTGGTGGAAAATAGTGCTTCCCGTGCGGCTCGGCGGCTGTTCCCACCAAGACCTCCCGACTCCGCTCCAACTTTGCCATTCCAATACGGTATCCATCCACGCGCTCTCTCTCTCTCTCTCGAGTCGTTCACTCATCAGCCTGTCCGAACGATGAAGGCTCTAACGAGAACACCCCTTTCTGCATGGAAATGCCCACAATGCACGCGATCCCTCTCAACGACAACACGCCAAATGGCAGTCGGCCCGGAACATCCACGATACATTGAGATTCCCGAACCACCACAACAGACGGTCCCCTACAACCCACCTGTCAAGGGAGTCTTGCCCATCCCTCGCAATGTCTTTGCCGGCACCGCCAAAGATCTCTCCTCTGACGCGCAGATTGCTCTTTCAACCAAAGAGCCGGCGCCTGGGAGAAAAGTCGCCCCCCGCAGCCGACAAGAATGGCAGGTCAAGATGAGCGAATTGCGGCGTCAGAATTTGCGAGAAGGTCTCAAGAGCTTGAAAGCGCGTCAACAGAGTGAACTGCAGCGGGTGTCGAAACGATCTCAAGCCACGCAAGCCGAGAGGATGGAACGACTGAATAGGCCCGAGCGCGAAGACGAACGCTTGACGGCGCCGAGCAACAACCTCAATCTCGATGCACTATTTAATCAACCCATTCCCGACCCTACGCGCGAAGAGAGACTAGAGCGGAAGAAATTGAATGTCGAAGCCGCGGCTCTGCGGAAGCAAGAACAGCGTCTGGATGCGTTGCACACGCTATACATGAATGCGAGAGAATTCATCGTCACGCCGGAGCAGCTGGACAAGGCTGTCGATCAAGCGTTTGGCACCCCGGAGAATCCTATCCGCTTTGGTAGCAGCAGTATGGGTTCGTCGGAAAGTTATCCCCAGTCGAAGAGTATCTGGGCCGTGGGGAGACCGGACCGTGTGCAGGATATGCTGAACCGAGCGAATGGTGTTCCCGGTAGTAGGGCGATGGATAATGCGGGAGGTTCGGATGATATCAGCAAGGAGAGGATTCGAAGAATTGCAGAGTCTCTTACGGGTGGAAAGATGGATAAGGCGGCGAGAGTGTAAGCAAGCATAAGGTATGGAGATAGATTGAATTGAGTTTTCATGCTTGTGTGTACAGACAATGTACCCATGTATGTATGTATAACAACAACAACGACTGTGTACATTTGCAGGCTCATTATTGATCTTTGTGTATATAAAAAGCCTACCTTATCTTAACTTATTCGCACGACCTCGCCTCTCGTGACAACTAGGCACCTACTAATCATCCTTTCAAAAGAGAACACTGCATATAGGTAGTAAGGTAGCTAAGTGTTCTACATCCACGTAATCGAAACACATCCTTTGTACTCGCGAGTGCACAGCGCGGTTCTCAAAAACACAGGGGAGTACATATAGATAGTCGCGACAGAACTACTTTATACCTAGATACTACGGACTTGTGGTTGGTCTGAATCGTAGGGGGTGTAGAAGGTCGCAAAAGGAAGTTTTTCTTGTCTCGACTAGAGAAGGCATTCTTCGTGGTTTGGCAGACTGGAGACTACCTACCTTAAGATATCGCGTACCGTGAGGCTAAGGTGGTGTCTCATATATAGAGAGCTGTATCTATCGAGAGTGGCGAAGAGGCTCTTTTATGCGAGTTGTTCCGGCTGGTATTCTTGGTTGCAAGTATTCTACAGGGCGACATTCCCAACACGCGCTCATAAGGTATCCACCTACCTACCTACCTACCCTCCTCATAGTTTTGCGCTATACTGAGTAATTCTCTGGGCCAATTCTGTGACAGGTACCGTCTCTTTCACACCGAGCCGTCGACACTGCAACTCCACTGCCTTTTCTGTTTGATTCCATGCCTTTCCCAACACCACCACGAAAGGGTAACCGATGAGATCTGCATCATTGAGCTTCCACCCGAATGACCGGTCTCGATCATCGATGATCGCATCTGGCGCGATACTTCTCGTCCTGGGACCAGAAAGGAATTGCTGTAGGAGACTGGTCATTAGCGTATCGTATAAGCCTTGGACGTCTTCTGCAGAGGATCGACCAGCTCCAACAAGTAGTATACTGTAAGGCGCGATCGCAAGAGGCCAGTTAAGACCATTTTGGTCTGCGAGGAGTGATGCCACAGCTCCGATCAGACGCGAGACTCCGATGCCATGACAGCCCATTTCAATGTCAACTTGTGAATTGTCCTCCGCTTGCACTGCGGCTTCGAGGGCCCTGCTATATCGTGTTCCGAGGTGGAAAGTATGTCCAACCTCGACTGCTTGTTGGAGATGTACGGATCCTGTGTCGCAGCTGGGACATGGATCGCCTTGTCGTATTTTGGTGAGAAGGAATGGTGCTGTCTGGACTCTCGAACTCCTGACTGTGGAATCTTCTGATTGAACGCGAGGATCTCGTATGCTGATTACGGACGGAACGTGGAGTCCTTCTGTATTGAGGAGCTCTTTGCATTCGTCATACCAATCGTGCAAACTGTAGGGAGCCGGGTCGAGGCTTGGCACGGACTTTCTCAGCGCGTGGATGTTGACCTCGTGGTCTCCGTGCGGTAGATAGATGTTTACAAGGCTGGCTGTCCGAGTCCGGCCATCTCGTACTTCCGTCGTTCGTCCGCTCCATAACGTGTAAGAGCTCCCATCGAGTTCGTGTGGCCGATACTTCCCAAAGCATACTTCCTCATTCATGGACAGATCGCAGCTCTCACACGTAACGATCGTATCTTCCCCTTTAGCTGATGCGAAATGATACTCGTGGCTGTGCGTCCCACCCATGTTTCCGGAGTCTGCTGTAGCTACAAGGTACGGCAACTTGAGTTCATCCAGACATGCTTTGTATGCTCCAGAGACAGCGCTATATGTCTCCATGGCTTGTTTTGAAGTCAAATCAAAGGTATATAGATCTTTCATCACAAATTCTCGCCCACGAAGAAGTCCTTGTCGCGGCCTGACTTCATCCCGATACTTTCTCGTTACTTGGTACAGTCGAAGAGGCAGATCCTTGTACGAGTGCACAGCATTCTTGACTATTGTCGTGATTTCCTCTTCGTGAGTGGGAGCCAACAAAAACTTGGCTTCTTTCCTATCTTCCAGCTGGAAGAGTTCCTTGTTTCGGCCATCGAGTCGACCTGACTTCTCCCAAAGCTCGGTGGAAGAGAGAGATGAAAGAGACACCTTTGACGCGCCAACGCTTTGCATGTGCTTATCGATGAGGCGTTCAACTTTGTCTAGTACTCGCAAACCCAGGGGTAGGAGGTGAAAGATGCCCGATTGTGCTTGGCGGACAAAGCCCGCTCGGATGAGCAAATCGTGGCCATCGTCGCCGACAGGTTCTTTGATTCCCTTTTTAGGGGCTTGAGTGGGCGTCCAGAAATTACTCAGTCGGTTGCGACCATCAACCTAGGGTTGCCCTTAGCCAGTTGTTGGATCCAGCCTCGAAAATGGACGTACGTGAAGGGCGCGACGTGGACCAGGGCCCGATCGAAATATATGAATGCTACCAGAATACCATAGCGGTCTGCGGAGAGAGCATACAGACATCTGGAATGGTTGTAGTGTTCATTGGTGGTTGATGTCGGTGTATCCGGGAGTGTGCACATAGGTATCGGAGAGAGTATTTAACTTTTCGGTTTCGTACATCGGAAGCAAATCTGCCGAGCCATATCGAAAAAGTCTCGAGCTCTCGACTGTCAAGCGTGCCACCACAATTTTCTTCAATTTCAACAGCAGCAGCACAATGAGCGCCAAACGGAAGTCGTTTGACCACGATCCTCGAGCCAAGGACGATGGTCGACCGCAAAAGAAACCACGATCCGAGCGGGTGAAGAAGGAGGACAAGCCTACACTGCTCTTCCATGCTCGCCCCGACTGGTATGAGGCTGAACTTCCCGCTCTCGAAACGCACGAGGCAAAAGATCTGCCTTCTCAACGGACAATTGAAAATCTCCTGCAGTATGCGACAACACTGCTCGAGGCGGAGAACAAGGCGTACAATGATGGCCATCTCGCGGGTTCTTCATCACACAAGTTTTTGTCCACAATCATGGCGAGCGGTACGCTGGAAGACAAGGTGTCAGCCTTGACGCTGCTAGTGCAAGAGTCGCCGCTACACACCATGAAGGCATTTGAGAATCTGCTGAGCTTGTCCAAGAAGAAGAGCAGGAACCAAGCGCTTATGGCTGTAGCCGCCTTGAAGGATATGCTGGGACAGGGAAACGTACTGCCAGGAGACAGGAAATTGCGCGCTTTTGGCAAGCAGCCACAATTGCTTGGTGTATTGCAGGGGAAAGATGCCAGGTGGAATGCTGGCGAGGCTCTGCCAGGAGCTCTCACTAAAGAGCATTTGGTGATGTGGGCATTTGAGGATTGGCTGAAAAAGAAGTACTTTGAGCTGCTGGCAATTCTGGAGACGTGGTGCAATGACGAGATCGAGTACTCCCGACAACGAGCATTGACATATGTATGGGAACTTCTCAAGGATAAGCCGGAGCAAGAGGAGAATCTATTGCGGCTACTAGTGAACAAGCTTGGAGATACCGAACGAAAGGTAGCGTCAAGAGCTTCGTACCTGCTGCTTCAGCTGGAAAACACACATCCTGCGATGAAGCAAATCATCACCAACAGCGTGGAGGCGGACTGTCTGTACCGACCAGGACAGAGCGACCATGCCAAATACTATGCCATCATCACACTCAACCAGACCATTTTGAGTCGCAAGGACGAAGCGCTCGCGAATAGGCTGCTGGAGATATACTTTGGCTTGTTTGTGCAGTTGCTCAAGCCAGCAGAAGCGAAGAAATTTGCACCAGAAAAGAACTCTGTCAATGCCACTCCAGCTCAAGGCGGAGGAGGCAAGGCTGGCAAGATGGCGGCGAAGAAGCGAAAGGCCGAAGAAAAGAACGAGGAGTCAGCAGTGCAATTTCACGACAAAATGATATCGCAAGTCCTTGCTGGTGTCAATCGTGCCTTTGCATTCGCAGACATGAGTGATCCCAACTTTGAAAAACAGCTGGACACCATTTTCAGAGTCGCGCACTCCGCCAACTTCAATACCAGCATTCAAGCACTCATGCTGCTCCAGCAAATATCGTCGAGAAAGCACTTTGGTGCCGACAGATACTACCGGACACTGTACGAGAGTCTGCTCGATCCACGTCTCTTCAACAGCAGCAAACAGGTTCTGTATCTCAACCTACTCTACAAGAGCTTGAAGGCAGACTTGAACGCCAAACGTGTGCAAGCCTTTGTCAAGCGCATGTTGCAGGTCATCACATTGCACGAACCTGCCTTCGCCTGCGGAGTTCTTTACCTGATTCATGAGCTGTCAGGCACGTTCCCCAGCATACAGAAAATGATGACCGAACCCGAAGTCGCAGATGAGGATGAAGAAGAGCACTTTGTTGATGTACCGGAGGACGGTTCGATGAACCCCAATGCTCTCGTCTATACTGCGCCCAGCCACAAAGTCCTCTATGATCCTCGAAAACGAGATCCGGAACATGCCCAAGCCGAACGAACCTGTCTTTGGGACCTGATCCCTTCCCTCAGACACTTTCATCCGTCCGTCGCACTCTTCGCAGAAGCGATCGCAGGAACGAAAGAGATGCCACCCAAGCCTGACCCCACTCAACACACCCTCATGCACTTTCTCGACCGCTTCGTCTACCGTAACCCCAAGACTAAGCAAGAAAAGACACACGGAAGTTCCATCATGCAACCTCTCGCCGGCGCCAGTAAGGCTGCAGATATTCTCGTCAAGCCTGGAGATCCCACTCGCAGAGCTCCACTCAACAGTGAAGCATTCTGGGCCAAGAAGGTTGAGAATGTGGCAGCGGACGAGGTGTTCTTTCACAATTACTTCAACGCTGCTGGAAACTCCAAAAGGAAGCCTGCCAAGGAGCAGAAGCAGCGCGGTGCAGTGGATAGCGAGGATGAGGATGCAATGGAAGACCAGATCTGGGAGGCTATCGCCAACTCTCGGCCCGAAGTCGAAGGACCCGATTCCGACGATGACTTGTCGATGGGTGATCTGGAGAGTCTCTCGGGCGGTAGTGACGACGACGAGTCCGGCTCAGAGGGTGGCATTGATCTCGGTGGCGAGGACGGCGATGGCGCTGCCGATCTGTCCGCCTTCGCCAGCATGGATGGATTTGGTGGCGAGAGCGAGGATGAAGCGGCTCTGGATAGCGACGATGTGCCTGACCTCGATGATGATGACGAGGATGCAATGCTGGGCGATGAAGACGAGGTTCCCTTTGACGGCTTCGATGGAGAGGAAGAGGAGGCCGAGGCAGAGACGAATGCCGCGAGGAACAAGAAGAAGAGAGCAGAGAAGAAGAAGCTGAAGAACCTGCCGGTGTTTGCGAGTGCGGAGGACTATGCGAAGCTCATTGGAGATGATGAAGAGGGTGTATAGATGGGGATGGACATTTGTGCGCTAATCAGGGCTAATATGAGTATTGCATGCGGACCTACCTACTTCCATGCCTCTTGAGGCACTCGATGATATTCCAGCATGGCACATTCTACAGCAAGGTACCCTATGAATTCGTCCCGAAATGCAGACGGAAGCTGTGTGGACAAGAGCATTCGAGGAGAAAAGAGCGACTTGCGTGGGAAGCAGCTCTCTTGCCAAGGTTGGCTCCAATCGTCGCCTTGACTTCCGCTCACCTCGCACTTCCCATCTCCATCAAAGTTTCGACAATAGACTCTCCCATGACATGCAAAGACGTTTCAGCGAGGGCCGCCAATGTATGCTCAGGCTGCGAAGAAGAATCGTGACATCTTGTACCTTTGCCCAGTCGCCGACCTCTAGCTTTGACGACCTCGGCGACGTGACTGACAATGGGGCTATCGCAATACAGGTATGCTTCGGGCCAGTATTATACCTCCTACTGTTCCCCTCGCTGCCAAACTTCCAATTCCTTCTACCTGGGCGTCCGTGAGGTTCAATCAAGCATTTTTCTGAAGGAGCATTTAAACCCTCGCTTCCTGTGCAGAACTTATGCAGCCGCAAGCAAGAGTGTGTGATAACCTGACCACCACCTCTCCACATCTTGCTATTGGCCCAAAGAGCCTGTCTGTGAGAAAAGTTAGTATCCTCTGCGGCTCGCGTGTGTGCAGACTTTGGAGGGGTGGGGAGATCTCGTAGATTGCACTCATCATGGGGTCCTATCATCACCTATGCTTATACTGTAGGTAGGGTCCGAGCCCGACCCAGCTGTACCCCAGTGTGTCATTTAGAGTGTATTACTAACATACACTACTGCGATAGCGTCTTCGCCGTATCCGTGTTGCTTTGCACACATCCGCTTGCTGGCTCGCCTTTGTCTCGCTGGTACATGAGGCCTAAGGAGGGAGGCTCGGCATAATCGCGATTCGCTGGATCGCGCATCACCTAGGAGGTAACTCCTATGCCAAGTACTGAAGTAGGACGTTCCATACCTTGAGTAGTCAAGTCCGTGACTTGTTGTTGTCGTTGTTGTATGCTATCTAATCCATTAGACCGGCGACCATGTTCCAATTCGCCCTAGGTGCTGAAGCGGGTGCCTCTGACGGGCCAATCGAATGCTCTCCAGTGTAGAAGTATATGTACTTGTCTGTAGCACCTACGAGCGAGGGAGTCTGGACTCTGCAGGGCAAGTCGCCGTCAGACTTCAGTCCGACTCTCCGACGACAGTGTCCTTTTTCCTCCAGGGCCCGGGGGTGCTAACGAATTGAGGAGCTGCCCAGGGACCTTGGTTGCGTGCCTACCGGGCCCCGGCGAGGGCCAAGGATGCTAACTTAGATGGATTCGTGGCGGCCAAGACGATGTACTCTGGACGATGATGACATGGAGCAGCGGCAGATCATAGCAGCCGTATGCTGAGCGCCCAGCCCTATGACAAGTGTTGTAAGTTTAGTGCAGCGATGATGATGGCCATATTGGCAACGATGATGATGATGAGTAAGAGAGCAGTCGGAGCAGACATGGCGCGACACCCCGTCCCTAAGACTTCCTCTTGCACCTATGCGGTATGCGGTATCATGTACCTCAGGTGTGCACCCGGCCCTGCCCTGCCCTGCCCTGCCCTGCCCTTAGACCTGGCGCTGCCCTGCCCTGCGTCTCCTGCCAAACAAAATCTTGAACGGGGGTGCAGAAGAAGCTTCGACTGGGCTGCGCAGAAGTTTATTATTGCCCATCCTGCCACTGCCAGGCGAGCGCTGCGGTACGACAAGTGTACAGTACGAGAATGCCTGCCATCCCTGCCTTCGACACCTGGTGCCACGCCTCTCGCTGATTCTTCTCGCAAACTCGGTCGTGGATGATTCTCTAACCCAGCACTACCCAACCAACTCTCGGCGCCGGCAGCGAAGCGATATGATGTATGCAAGCTGACTTCTTTCTGTCGACTGCGATGACGCATCATTATTACCCTTCACCAGAAACTACCTACCTTACCTACCTGACTCTCATCAACTCACCTGGAGGCTTTGATATCGCTCCTGTTGTCAGATGAAGCCTCCCGGAAAGTATCCTCCTTGGAGACCAACCAGCGTGCAGGCAGGCAGACAGGCAGACAGACAGGCGGGCAGGCAGGCAGGCAGGCGGACAGACAGGCAGACAGGCAGACAGGCAGGCGGGTAGGCAGGAAGGCGGGACACCAAAGGTTATCGATTGCGCTTGAGCACACCTTAAGGCGTTTAGGGCACGAGCTGGGAATAGCATCCGCTCAAGCTCACTGCCCTTGATCCTTCTCTTCGACGCTTCGTCCACGATCCCCGCGGGCGGGCGACGTTGCCATCCTCTGGAGGCGAGGAATTCGGTACACGCCTTCCTTATAGACTGCTGCGCGCTGCACACGCTCGAGCGCTGTCCCTCCGGACTGTGCGCCGCAGTCCACCATGAATCCCACGCATTCCAGCGACGCTGCCCGCACCGATAGCCTCACCGCCTCTAGTCTGCCGCTTTACAGCGCAGGCGCTTTCGACGGAGCATCCAGTATGGCCATGCCGGGTGGCTCGAATGGTGCGCAGTGGTTCCAGAGAGACATTGACTATGGGGATTACGACCAGGACGTGAATGGCGAAGATGGCAACGCAGATGTCGATAACGATCCGGACAATGATGGCGGCGATCAGAGAGATCCCAAGCGGAGGAGAATTGCAAGAGCATGTGACATGTGTCGAAAGAAGAAGATCAAATGCGATGGCAAGATGCCCAAGTGTAGCCACTGCGAGAATTATAAGACGGAATGCATATTTACACATGTCGAGAAGAAGCGCGCACCACCTAAAGGCGCCAAATACATCGAGGGACTGGAGAATCGGCTGGGCAGGATGGAGAATCTGTTGCGGCTGTCAGGCCTGCTAGCAGAGGACGACGGAGGACGAACAGATTTAGGGACGCTGGAGAAGAGATTGGCGGAGCAGACACGAACCGCCAAAAGCAATGCTACCAGCCCACAGTCGCAACACTCCTCCATGCGGCAAGGTAGTGGTGGTAATAGCAAGGAGAGTAATACACCAGCGCAAAATGATGCATTAGAAAGCACGACCCTGCCACAAGCTGCCAGCCCCGCGGCACTCAACGATAATGATAAATCCTCGTTACCGGACCTCACCAAACCGTCCACGGATGGCTCCAAGAAAGAGTCGGGGGAGGTGGACGTGCTGGCCGATCAAATGTGCAGCCTCATTACGAACAATTGCGGTGAAACACGCTACATTGGCTCCTCTTCCGGTTTCAGCATATTCAGTCCCAAAGGCATACAATGGGTGAATGAGAAAACCGGGGATACCAGCTTTCAATCGATGATTGCACACGCTTCATCCGAGGACAAACAAGGCTGGGACCATTGGAAGCCAGAGGTGTTCAATGATCTCTTCCAGAGACGAATCTTCAGGCCCCTCCCTGGCCGACAGGAGTGCTATGCGCTGCTCAAGGACTATTTTGAGAACTTCAATTGCATGTTCCCTCTGTTTCATGAGCCCACATTCATGCACTTGGTGGACAAGCACTACTCACTCGAGCCATACGACGGGTCAGGCTGGTGGGCCAGCTTAAATGTGGCACTGGCGATTGGACACCGGCTGCGCGTGATGAGCAATGTGGTACCACGAGAAGAAGATGAGGTGGCCTGGGCATACCTCAAGAATGCCATGGCAGTGATGTCCGAGCTGACGATGCGCAACACCGATCTCCTCTCAGTCCAAGCACTACTGGGTATGGCGCTCTTCTTGCAAGGGACTCCCAATCCGCAGCCCACCTTCTTCCTGGTGGCAGCTGCAATTCGGCTGGCACACTCGATTGGACTTCACAAGCGTGGCTCGGGCTTCAACCTCAACGACGTCGAGAGTGAGCAGCGCAAGCGCGTGTTCTGGATCGCGTATCTCCTGGATAAAGACATCTGCTTGCGTTCGGGACGGCCACCGGTGCAAGACGACGATGATATGAACGTGGAACTCCCTTCGGAGAATCCCGTTGACAACGTGGGCAATGTGCCTCTCGCGCAAGGTGGTACCATGAACTTATTCAGACTGATGTGCCAGTTCGCGCAGATACAGTCTCGAGTATATAAGCAGCTGTACTCGGTGAAGGCCGGGCGTCAAAGTGATGGCGAACTTTTGAACACGATCGGAGAGCTCGATGCATCGCTAGAAGAGTGGAAAGACAGCATACCTATTGACTTCCGGCCGGAGCACGAGATTAAGGCTGCTCATACACCGCTGATTCTACATGTTGTGGTGCTGCATTTCGCGTACTACAATTGTCTGACGACGATACACAGGATGAGTGTACACCACGGATACTGGACGAGTCGGCTGAGTGATTATGCTGTGCAAGGGTTGAATGCACGTCCGTTGAATCCTCGAGTATTCATGAGCGCAGCACTGTGCGTGAACGCAGCAAGGACAAGCATAGGGTTGATCAGATATATTCCGCAGGGCGATTATGCATGTGTTTGGTGAGTGGCATGTGGGATCCCGTCGTGAGACCGATCTAACTGATGTCGACATTTAGGCTGATCCTCTACTACCCGGTGTCGTCCCTCGTTACACTGTTCGCCAACATCCTGCAAAACCCTCAAGATGCCCGAGCGAGGACCGATCTCAAGCTCATGAGTAGTGTGGTGGCTTTCTTGACCATGCTCGAACGCGATGTCGCAGAGGCAACCGGCAATGTCCGCCGCATGCTATCGGTATGCGCCGAATTCGAACGCATAGCACGCGTGGCTCTTGATAAAGCCGAACGCGAGATGCGCGGGCGCGGCAAACGGAAGCAGGCCGAACGCGAACGAGAGAAGGCGCTAAAGGAAAGAGTCAACGGCGAGATCGTGCAAGGCATCGAGGAAGGCAAAAGTTTGGAACAAATACAAGTCGAAACACAAGCCTCTTATCGAAGACCAGTACAGACGCCCACTCTACGCGCCTCTGTGTCTGGGAGTCAAGCCGGTAGTAATCCTACCAATAGTCCCCGAAGCTGGGGAGGCAGTCCGCCCGGAGGCTCAGGCCCTGAAAACCAACCTATGCACCAACTCGGACAACGCTCGTTCAGCAATCCCACGCCACGTATGCAGAACGCCAATCTGAATGCGAACCATCAACACCAAAGCAATTATATGCCGTCCCAACAGCCGCATTCCGCCAGTGGACCTTTCAATGCTCTCCAGTTCCCTCAAAACATGAGCCCTATGGACTTTTCTGGCGCTAACGGCTCACCACATCAACCATTCACCTCTGGACCCTCGCCCATGGATGGTGGATTCGGTCAACAACACCATCACCATACAGGTTTCTCACCTCAACAGACTTCCGGTGCTGATTTCGGTATAGCTTTCGATCCCAACAATGGAGTCCCCGGTGGTCCCGGGCCTGGTGGTGCTTTTCAACAACCTTTTGTCCCTCAGGATTTGTGGCAGATGCCCATGACGCTAGAATGGTGAGTCTGAACATCTCTTGTATTCCTGTCCCGTGTGCCATGTCACAATTCAGGAGGTCATGTACTGACAATATTGGTTTTTGTAGGGACTGGGCAGAAGGGCTTGGACTGGGCGCTTTCACACCCGGTCCAATGGCATTTGATCCTATCGGTGGTGCCGGCGGGGGCGGTTTCGCGCCTGATCAACAAACTCCGCATAGCAGTTCCATGGGACCACCACCACCGCAATAATTGAAAAATGAGCATGTCAGCGAGCGAGCGAATTGAGCCCTTTTTTTTTCTTGTGCGCATTTGTGCGTATTTGTGTGTTCATGTGTCAAATGGATTGATTCATTTGGTAAATTGAGCATCTTAGCATCGTGAAGCGAAGCGAAGCGTTGTATAGCGGCTGTACTATTTATTTATGTATCGTTCGATGCTGCTATTCTTCTTTCTCTTCTTTTTGGCACTACATAGGTATGTAGTTATGAACGATGTTACGATCGATGGATGGAAAGAGTAGAATAAATATATGGAACTGGAAAGTGGAATTGAAAAGGTACAGGTACTGAAAGGGAAGGAAAGGGAAAGGCAAGGCAAGGCAGGAAAGGCAAGGCAAGGCAAGGCAAGGCAAGGCAGGGAAAAGGCAAGGCAGGGAAATTTCAAAGGAAAGAACGAACCTGGGAAGAACTAAACTGGAAAGAAAGAACGAAAGAAAAGAAAAGAAGTCGTCCTCGCTAGGATTTTGTCTTTCCTTTCTTTTCTTTTTTCCTTTTCCTCTTGATTTTTGATTCTGGGAGACAAGAGTTGAGAGTTAATATATAGTTGGTTGTTTTACCTGTTTTACCATAGACTTTTACCATAGATTTCTTTCGATTGATTTCTTTGATTTTTTTTGATTTTTTTGATGTTTCGATTTTCAAGAGAGAGGGGGGGGGGGGAATAAGAGAGAGAGAGATGGGAAAGAATCAAGATGTAAAAGATGGACAGAAAGATGAGGAAAGAGGAAAGATGGATGGAAAGAAATATGGAGAGAAAGTGTGGAGAGATAGGCAGGGAGAGAGGTGGAAAGGACGATGACAAGAACGACGGAAAGAAAGGTCGAAAAACCGATGACAAGAACGATGGAAGTTTGTGAGGATATAATACACTGCATGTGTATACATATACATCTACCTTGTACAAGTATGAAGCCCATTAACATCATCATCGGCATCTTCGTCATCGTCGAGACAATTAGCATTCTTTTTCCTGAATTGTTTTTCATCAATCCTCTAATCCCACACTCTTCCTCCTCCCCCAGACTTCATCAGCATCCTTCTTCCCCTTCGTCTCCGGCACATACCAACCAACAAAGACTCCAAATAGCACAGCAAAGGCGGCAAAGATGAAATACACTTGCCCTGGGGCCATTCGGGCATTCAACAGCGGGAAAAACTGTGCCACAATAAAAGTCGCTATCCAGTTGGCGGCCAAAGCCCAACTTTGCACCGCACCCACGGCTTCTGAGCCTACGAGCTCCGACGCGAGGATGAAGGGGATGGGGCCCAGACCAAGGCCGAAGGAGGCTACGAACAGGATGACAGCTACTGCGCTGAGGACTTTGATGGAATGCATCATTCCGATGGCGAGCAGGAGGGAGCTGAGGCCCATTCCGGTGATGGAGAGCAAGAGGCAGCGGATACGGCCGAGTTTGTCTGCGAGGGGAGCGCAGGATGTTGTGATGATGATGTTGACTGCTGCGACTGCGACGTTGAGGA
This sequence comes from Sphaerulina musiva SO2202, assembly GCF_000320565.1. Taxonomy (NCBI): domain Eukaryota; kingdom Fungi; phylum Ascomycota; class Dothideomycetes; order Mycosphaerellales; family Mycosphaerellaceae; genus Sphaerulina; species Sphaerulina musiva. The sequence goes on from NW_016017383.1 coordinate 4,835,978, forward strand.
TTGCCGAGTTGGCGGCTAGGAGGGAGGAGAGGAGTGATACGCCGTACATGACTATGCTGTTGATGCCGGTAAATTGTTGGGCCTGGCAATGGGTTAGTCTTGTGAGTTTTGGCTGCGAAGTGTGAGCTCAAGACAGAGATGGACAACTTACGACCATGATTGCTATGACGGATATGACGGCCGCTTTTGTGTCTGGGTGGGTGGTGACTTCGAAGAAGCCTAGTGCATCTTTCTTGTTGTTGTTCTTCTTGTTGTTGTTGGAGCTGTACCTTGTCGTTTCATGGTTAGATAGCAGGTTCGCTTCTTCGTCGTCTGAATACTGCTCCACAGAAGTGCCGAGGGCGGAGATCTCGTCGTCGATATCTGCATGCAGACCTCGTAGCTTTCTCAATACGCTCTTCGCTCGCGATATCTCGCCCATATCCGCCAGATATTTCGGACTCTCTTGACCAGCTAGGACCAGTCCCAGCATCTGGAGAAGCGCGATCGCCCCACCCACAGCCAGAATGATTCTCCATAGTTGTCCCTCGCTCAAAAAGAGACCTAGCGCTTGTGTAATCAGGATACCGCAATTGGTGGCAATCTGGGTGAAGGCGCCAAAGAAGCCTCTCTTGCTGGGTGGTGAAATCTCGCTAATGTAGATGGGAACCACCACTGTTGCTCCTCCTGCGCCGATTCCAGCTATGAGACGGCCCAAGGCCATAACGCCTACATTGGGCGCAGCCGCCTCGAATAAGGGGCCCACGACAGCGAATGCACTGAGGTAGATCATGGCTCTGAGTCTTCCATATCTAGCCGCCACCGGACCTGCTGATAGAGCTCCAAGCAGACCGCCCAGAGTGAAGGAGGAGGAGACCAGGCCAAATTGCGTGGGGTTCATAGGGATGCATTGTGGCAGAGAGGAGGCGGTCGAGGGCGCGGAAGTGTCGTGGAAGACGAGGTGCTTAATGCGATCGAGGGAGGAGGGTCCGGCATGCTGCTGGGCGCAAGTGATGACTTGTTGGGGGGCATTGAGCTCGGCGAGGTGGTAGCCGAAGAGCAGAGGGCCGAGAATGGCGGTGCTGAGGAGCTGGAGCAAGTTGGGGGTCGTCATGCTGTGGTGGTGGTGGTTGTGGAATCGGGAGAGGACGAGAATAGAACTACAGTATGCTCTACCTACCGTAGGAGGTGTCAGGTCAGGTCAGGTAGGTACATGTACTGTCCAGGTCGTGACAGCTCATCCTTGTATTGGACAAAGTACCTCCATACCTCAGCACCAGTAGGAGTGGAACTAACCCGCTGGCCGGTCAGACGCGACGCGTTGGTGAAGGGCAATAACCCAATATAGAGCTAACAGGACTATCATCACCTCCGCCCGCTTCCACCGCCCCGCCCCGCCCCCGCCCGCCAGCCAGCCAGTACAGCATGACTTCCACCAACAATAACCCGCCTTCTGTCCCTCCGCCAGGCCCAGCGGCTCCCGCTCCGCTGCTGCCGTCCGCCCCTCCGAGTGTAGGGCCAATACCACCAACGCACTCGCTCAAAAGAGGCGCACCGGCCGCCGTGGATGGTAAGTGAGGTGGCAGGCATCTTTCCCATCCGTCCATCGTACCTGTGTCGCTTATGTCGAAGTGTCATGCCTTAAGGTATTATGGAAGCCTCGTGGGGACCGGCTGTATCGCCTCCCCGGCCAGGCCATGAGGCGAGAACTAACATCATTCTACTCTCCCAGAGGCCGACGCTCCATCGCTCGTGAGGATGAATGCCACGCCCTATGCGCCGCAAAGGCATATCAACGACAACTATGACATTGTTGGTTTCATCAGCAGCGGAACATATGGACGCGTATATAAAGCGGTCAATAAGCGTGGCGTTCACCAGGCAAATCCCGCGAAGCATCCCGATGGCAGGCCCATCGAAGCCTTTGCCATCAAGAAGTTCAAGCCCGACAAGGAGGGCGAGCTGCAGTACACGGGCATCTCACAGTCGGCCATTCGAGAAATGGCTCTGTGTACGGAATTGAGCCACCCGGCACTCATCCATCTGGTCGAGATCATTCTCGAAGCAAAATGTATCTTCATGGTCTTCGAGTATGCCGAACACGATCTTCTGCAAATTATTCACCACCATAGCCTGTTGCCTCGAACGCCCATACCTGCATCGACCCTTCGCTCGTGTATGTACCAGATCTTCTCCGGTCTCCTATATCTCCACCAAAACTGGGTCATCCACCGAGACCTGAAGCCCGCCAACATCATGGTCACATCGGGTGGAGCGATCAAGATTGGAGATCTCGGCTTGGCTCGACTCTTCTGGAAGCCGCTGCACGCACTCTTCTCGGGCGATAAGGTCGTCGTGACCATCTGGTATCGTGCACCCGAACTCCTACTCGGCAGTAGGCACTACACGCCAGCCATCGACCTCTGGGCCGTAGGTTGCATCTTTGCCGAACTTCTCAGTCTCAGGCCAATCTTTAAGGGAGAGGAAGCCAAGCAAGACTCGAAGAAAGCCGTACCCTTCCAACGCAACCAAATGGGCAAGATTGGCGAGATTCTTGGTCTTCCTAGGAAGAATGAATGGCCTTTACTCGCCTCCATGCCCGAGTACCCCAATCTCTCCAGCGTCAGTATGCACAATCCCGCAGTCAACCGACCCATGGGTCTGGAAAAATGGTATCGCAACACGCTACAGAATAACCACTATGGAAGAAATGCTCCCGATGATAGTGCATTGGATCTGCTCAAAAGCCTACTCAGATACGATCCGTTGAAACGTATGACAGCCGAACAAGCGCTTCAACATCCGTATTTCACGGCTGGTATTGGTACTGGAGGAGGGGGAGGAGGATACTCTTCCTTTTCTCCTTCTACCACCACGACCGCGACCACTTCCTCTTCTTCTGCGGCGGCGACGGCAGCGGCAGGAGCAACAGCAAAAATTCAAGCTTTGTATTCGAATTGTTTTGAAGGGTTGGAGAATAAATATCCTCCGAGAAAAGTCAGTACCGAAGCGCATAATGAGATTGGCACGACGACGACGGCGGCGACGACGAATCATAACAGTGCTGTGACGGGCTCGAAGAGGAGTGCGGCCATTCAACAGCAGGCACAGCAGGCACAACAACAACAGCAGCAGCAGCAGCAGCAGCAGCAGCAGGACGAGAGGTTATTGGGGCCTGTGCAGAAGAAAATGAGGGATGGGTAGACTACCTACCAGGTATCAATGGATATGTACCTACCTACCTCCTATAGACGTAGAACTTGTATAATTACCTTGCTGGATGATGGCGGTAGTCTTTTTTGACGGTGTATATATATTATAGCAAAATGCTACAATGATACTATACTACTGCTACTACTACTAATAGTACTACAACTACTCTTATCAGTCTGAAAACAAAGGAAGAAAAACAAAATACAAAATACAAAAGCATGCTATGCTGCCTACAACGCCTCGCTGTTTTTACTGACAGTACCCATGACAATGATGACGAAAATAGCAGCCACGACAACAGCGGCAGCATCGGCAGCAGCGGAGTAAGCGACAACAGTCACACTTATACAGGACTTTTCCTTCCGACTGCCCTGCCCTGCCTGGCTCTGAAATGCCCTATACCTGTCCAAGCAGAAGATCGAAGGAACTCTTTTGGACCAGTCTGTCCTTCCATTCTTTCTTCATTGGCCTCATCCTCATCCTCATCTTCATGTTCATCTTCATCCTGATTGCCATCCCATCCCCTCCCTCATGAAGCCGTAATCAACACATAACTGGTAATAGCATTCATCCTCTCGGCACTCAACTTCAACCCCACCTTCAAGAACTCCCGTGCCAGATCCTTCAAATCATCTCTCTTTTGTAATTCTTCCCATTTCTCTGGTGTCAACAACCACGCCACACTTTCCCTTTCCGCGTACACCGAGCATGTCCTCTTGGTTTCACTGAAAAAGGGAAGTTCCCCGCATGTCGTCCCTGCGACAATGGATTCGTGGTAGTGGCCTTGTTCGAGGGTGTATTCTGCTCGAAGGAGTCCAGATTGGAGGATGTAGAAGCCGTCCGGGGGGTCGCCCTTGGAGTAGAGGAGCTGACCTTGGGAGAAGTGCATGGGCGTGAAGAAGGGGAGCGCGCGGAACCAGAAGTCTTCGGTGCGAGTGGTGAGATCTTGGAAGGCTTGCAGGATGAGGGGTAGGGGTTGTTTGAGGTTGGACCATTTGGCGTGTTGTTGAACCGTGTGGTTGTTTTCGGACATGGTTGCCGCTGCAGCTTCGTGGCGCGCGGAGAGGCGCGGAGAGCCGATGAGCGAGTCTAGTTTCGAGAGATTGTGGGAGGTGTTGTCTGGCTTGGAGTTATCGTTGTCGGCGCTGCTGCTGCAGTTGTTGTTGTTGTCCTTGGAAGGGATATTCTGAATTCGCATTGGTGGGGACTCCCCGCCGGCTGTCAGTCCTTGAGATTGCTTCTCTGTCAACGTGATGAGGAGAGCATTTTCGCATGATTCGAGAGCGCCGTTGAGGGTTTCAAATACTTTTGGTGGTGGCGTTTCGTCGCTCTCTTCGAAGAGCCCGTCCATTTGTAGACTGCGGCCTACATCATCTTCGAGATTGACACCTGCAATGACCATCTCAACATCTCTGCGTCTGAGGATACGATGCATTCGGCCAAATGCTTCGGCTGCCGAGAAGTCGATGCCGGTGACATGCGAGAAATCCAGGATCAGGTAGCGGATCGGTGTCTGAGCAAACGTCTCTGCCTCAATGGTGGCACGTACCCGTTTCTCGACGTTTACTATACTGCCGAAGAAGAGGTAGCCCGCGATTTTGACGATACGGATCTGCGGGCCAACGCGATGCAGGTATGCTCGTTGTCTTGGATGACGGCGGACGGTGGACTCTGCAATCTCTCCCGAGAACTCGGCACGAATGACTGACTTGCGAGAAGTCTGCACCACGTAAACTAGACATGCCAGGCCAATTCCGATCGCAACTCCGACAACAAAGTCGTATAGACCCATCACGAAGGCAATGACGAAGATGGTGAGGTATTCCAACAAACCCAGACGTCCGCGGGTGTCCCAGAGAGCCTCCTTGGCCAGGTCGATACCCAGGTAATAGATGAGAGTCCCGACTACCAGGACAGGTACGTAGCCAATCACAGCGGGACCGATGACCCAGAGGACTGCAGTTGCTGCTGCGAGCATATATCCAGCAAGTCGTGAGTCGCCTCCAGTATCCACGAAGAGCACGCTGTTGACGTACACCAGATAGTTCTGAATGCTGCCGACGCATCCCGAGAGAGTATTCGAAATACCATGCATGATCAGTTCGTGGCTGATACTCACATTGTCTTCTTGCATCTTCATGGCCAAGTTGGGAATATTGATGGGCACATGCAGAATGCCAAAGAACGTTAATGCAAACTGCGAAGGGATCGTCATGGCGACAGCTTTCCAATCTACGATGCCGAATCGGTAGTAGCTGTAGAAGTTGTAAAAAGTCTTGTCCGCAGCCGGGCTTGCAAAGACCCATCCCGCCTCACGAAGGATCTCCATATTGAGCGAAGGAACGGCGATCGTAATAATATAGAAGAGGACAGTGATGGCGATGTAGTAGGCTGGCACCAAGAACGGCCTGTCGTAGTATCGCTTGATGACCAGCAAGAGCACCGCTAATGCGAGAGGCGGTAGCCACTGGGCAATACTCATCGGCGCGATGAGCTTGAAGAAGACTTCCTTTGTGAATGCCAGATTGGAATCCAGTCGAACGGAGACTTCGAGCCCGGTCAGGATCAAAAAAATGCCCACGCCTCCGATGCAGCCGACCAGAATGGAGTGCGGGAAGAACGAAACCAAGCTTCCAAGTCTTGCCGCACCCAGCCCAAAAAAGACCATACCAGTGAGGATTGAGCTCATGGCATATGAAGTGATGACAGTCGCTCGGAGGGCATCTGGGTTCTCCGTTCCCATCTGCGCTATGATCATATACGTCATCTTGTGGAAGAATGGAACAACTTCAATCATTTCGGAGCCAACACCGCCTCGAAAGATACTCCCGGTAGAGTATACCAGCTGTGATACAATGCAGCTGACGTAGAACATGGACACACCGTCAGCGCCCATCTGGGAGAAGGTCTCCTCGCCAAGCGGGAAAAGGATGATCCCATATGACAACGCATCAAGCAGGTTCAGCAACAGTCCCAAGAAAACAGCTGGTAGAGTTCTGGCAGGTCGGACGAGCACAGTCTGATATATCATTCGAGGGTTCCAGGATTTCGGATTTGACATTATCCTCGCCCCACGCGTGGCAGCAGCATGGAAGGATGGACAGTGATGGCCCAGTCGATCCCACATGGCTATACTGCTGCTGCTCTTCTGATCGGTCGGCTGGCCCTCGAGCTCTCCAGCAGATCCATACTGCTGCTTCCGGCTTGAGGGCAGCCTTTCGCGTGGGAGAAGTGGCGCGCGCTCCCCAACGCGCATGTCATCCTCGTCCTCATCGTTTATCACAACTTCTGGGATGCGGCTCGGTCGCCGATGAGGCTTAGTGCCGGGAGACGATAGTGATCCATCCTCGTTATATATCAGGAAGGCGTCACCGTTGGCTAATCCTCGGAAGTCTGAGGCCCGATGCTTAGAAGTCTCCTCTGGTGTTACGGGCTCGGACTGCTCATGGATAGGTCCGTGAACGCGATCATGCACGGACGAACGGCGTGATTGGTCTTGTATGCTGTTCTCGTGTTCACGGCCGTGAAAATGCTTTGCCATGTCAGAATCGCTCAGAAAGGACGACGAGAGTTCTGCAGTCTGTTCGCGGACGCCGGCAGACGAATAGTGCACATCTGCTTATCGTGAGCTCGATCCGAAGCCAAGGAAAGCGAAAAGATTGGCGTACCTTGATGAGGGCCATGATTTTGGGTCAGGATATGTGATCTACTCGGCAAGCTGTTACCATGTATGGACGATGTGGTCGAGAAAGTGCGGGGCCGAGACTTGGTAGCGGGAGCAGAGGAAGTGTTGTCGAGGGCAGAGGAGTCGTCGGCGTCTCCATTGGCATTGCGCGTGGCGTCTTCTTGGTGGTGGAGGTGGTGGTGGAGGTGTTGTTGTTGTTGTTGTTGTTGTTGTGAAGACATTCTCCGCTTCTTGAGCAGGTGAAGAGAGGACATGACGGCAGAGTGAGACGGTCGTGCCTGCCCTGCCAGTGAGAGTCGAGTAGGTACTTCTAGCCGGGGAAGGTAAGGTAGGCACCTGGGTCTCTGTGTGCCACAACAGGCAAGAAGTGGAAGTGAAGAAAGAATCTCACCCGCCAGTCCAGTCGGCAGTGACAGGCAGTCGGGTGGGAGGTAGCGAATTTTTGCGGCGACGCGTCTCGCTCGAGCTCTAGCTCCAGGTCTAGCACATTGGTGAGATGAGTGAGGAGTGTGCCTGTCCCGACTTCCGACTGGCCAGAATCAGGTATTGACAAGGTGATGCTGATTATGATGTTGTTATTAGTATGCAGGTTTGACGCGGTGCAAGGAGCACGCAAGCACGAGGAGGAGTTGTAACATGTATAGTTGCAAGCTGGAACCGAACTAGGGAATAGCCTTTTTGCTACCGAAGAGAGGACCTGGTAGAAACCTTAGTTCTACAACCTAGAACCTGAGCAGCGACCGACGGCAAGACAGCCGAGAAGCCAGTGGTATAGGGAACTTTCTCGCACGTGAAGAGACATGAGGCTGCAAAGGCCTGTCTGTACAGGTAGACAACATGACGATGATGATGATGGATGATGATGATCAGGATTCAGGTATTGATAACAATAATGCTGCATGTGGCACAGTACAGAGGAACTACAGCATTGGGCCCACTCAGCACTGAAAAAAAATTCTTTCAGGATGCATAAGTTGCATTTACTAGGAGGTGGAGGTACTGACTGCATATAGGAATAAGTCCCTAAAAAAGGTACAACTGCTCGAGCTCTAGATTTCTACCATACCTGTCATACCCTTAGGAGGTAGGAGGTAGTCAATTCTAGGCAATTGCGGCAAGCTTGGCTCATATACCAAAGGCTTGGATGAGGATGGACCGACCGTTCCCGGGCAAGCCAAGAGTAGAACCTGCATTTACGGGCATGGCATATGTACTTTCTTGCCACCCACCCCACAACAATCAATAAAAGATTTTTTTCTTCCTCTTTCTTTCTGTCTGGTGCATCACCCATCGCATGCCGAACGCACGACACGGGTAGCGAGCGGCATATTTTCCTGCTCGGAACCTGTCAATGGACTGACTGTCTCACATGACTTGCAGCACCACTAATAAGCTAGGAGGTAGCTGGCTGGCTACATGGTTCATCAATACCTCTCATACTGGGGGGATACCCAAAAGCTGGGGTTGGGTTCAATCGCGGAAGAATGACCGGACAGCCTCCTCACCAAATGGCACCCTAGAAACCTAGCTAGATCCGAAGTTACCTAAGGTAGGGGTACATTGTAGTTTCTCTTGAGCTGCAAAGAGGGACGATCAGCGAGTAAGGTAGGTAAGGTAGGTAGGTACATGTAGTTTTGAGGCATATATGTACCTATGTACACCTATGTGCCGATGTGAGGCATTAAGAAAATGGGAGCTATCTTACTCTTTCTCCCGCATAGAGGTACGAAGTTACTGGATGAACATCAGAAAAAGTAAAGCATGGTTCCGCGCGGAATCTCCAAAATTGGTAGACCCGCTTGTACACCCAGGAATCATGAGTAGGTAAGGTCAGGTAGGGAGGTAGTAACCTTTGATGCAGGTTCCCTACATGCATTTGCATCACATTTTTTTCCCTGCCGAGTCTCACACCGCGATCTTCAAGGTAGGGCAGGGCACAGCAGTGCTCTCATCACGACTTCGTAAGCTCGATACCTTCCTCTTCCGCCATTCGCAGTACGAAATTCCGGATAGATTGATCCGGCGCAAGCTGCAGAGCCAACTGACCAGTGCTATCCCTCTTGGACGAGTCGGCGCCTGCTTTTAACAATTCCACCGCCGTTTGCCCATGTCCCTCTGCAATGGCGTGATGCAGGGCTGTTGCGCCATCCACATCCGTAGCATCGACCGGGCTGCGATGTTGCAGTAACAGCTTCACAATGGGGATACTGCCGATGGCAGCAGCTCTGTGGAGAGGTACTTGTCCACGTTTATCTTTCACTCGCGCACTCGCTTTATGGGCGATGAGTTTCTTGACCACGTCCAAGTTATTCTTGGAGGCTGCGAAGAAGAGCGCGGTTTGGTTGTTGTGGTTCTTCATATCGGCATCCGCACCTTTGTTGAGCAAAAGTTCCACCATGTCTTCGCCATCTCGCAGACTGGCGGCCATCATCAACGCTGTCCATCCAATACCATCCTGTGCGTCGACGTCGGAGCCCTTCACACCGAGCAGGATCTCTACAATGGGAAGACGGTTGTAAGAGGCAGCCCAGTGTAGAGGGAGTCGGTCATCATCGTCGCGTTTCGCGGCAAGTTTCTGGTCGTTGTCGAGGAGAAATTCCACCTGTCGTGCTAAAAGAAAGAAATGGACATATTGTCGTCAGAAAGATAGCCCCGCTTTCATCCTTCCTTACCTCCTTCTTGAGTCTCTTCTTCTGACTGCTTGCTTACTCTGACCCTCGCGACATGCCGCATGTAGCGCAAATTTGGATGCCTGTTCTTCGTTCATCGCGTTTTTTGGCTGGGTACTACAGTAGAGATTTGTATTGAAAATCTGGAGCACGCGTTGCATCCATTCGCTCGCAGACGCTGACGCCATTTCGATCGGCGCTTGCCGTGCGGCATCTACCGGCGGAAACAGGGGAGGGGATCTGCAGAACATGTGATTATCACAAGACTACGAGGTAGCTTCCAGTGGTAGGAGGTAACATGGTTCGGGGAGCAGGGCAGCGGCAGCGTGTGGGTATAGCATATGCATGTGCATGTGCATACAGGTATCAATTACTATAACCTCCACTATCACGTTGGTTATATACCTGACCTTACTGCTTCACTTGAGGATTGATATTCCGCCCACTGGCGGAAATATTCCACCTTGTTCAGCTTCACTCTGCTGCCTTTGCATCATTGGCCGGTCGCCCTTCAGTTCACTCTCACCCTCATCTCTTACGTCCGTCCCTCTTCCCCACTAGGTACTCCTCCTGCCCACACCATAATCTCCCCTTCCTTACCCAACTGAACCCCTTGCCCTCCCGGATTCACTCTCAAGTTCTTATTGTAATAAGAATCCACAACCTGCAAGTTCGGCTTGATCCAACGCCCCTCCTCGACTTCCTCGTGTAGCAGCAATCGGTACTCGACATGATGTCGACTCAGAGGAGCCAAACTCATCGTTCGGTATTTATGTCCACTGAATCCAAACTCATTACTAGCCTCCATCGTCACAGCGAAAGTGAGGAAGTGGGTCGAAGGGTTTTCGAGATGGTATTGTAATATGTGGTACTCTTCATTCTTCGTCTTCTCCCTCTGCGAGATGGTACACAATACTCTGGGCTCGGTCGTTGGAATCGTCAAACGAGGTGCTGCGATGATGGTTTCTGCTGCCTCCTCGGCTGCGGAGCCTGTGGTCGTCGACCACGTCACAATCAATGATAGGTCGAGATGGGTAGGTCGTCTGTCGTCGAGGGAGAACTTCTGTGTTGTCAGCTGGAAGTCGGACACCTTTTTCTCTCCTGGACCGAGAGAAAGTGTTTCTTCTTCTTCCTTCTCCTGAATCGCATTTCCGATGGTACACAACGCGCCTCCCTGCACTTCATGAACCGCGAGTTCCACTTTTCGCACCAGGATTTCTTGATCTGTACGAGAAGATAACTGAGCTCCAAGGTGCCACAATTGTTTCACGCCATCTAGAACGTCTTCTGTGGTAGAGGGCGCCGAGAAGTAGCTCGGCCAAGGATCCAGATGTAATCGAGGCGCGAACGTGAACTTAGCTTCGAAAGCAGGCACAATCTTTAGATCAATCGATGTTGTTTTCGTTAATGTAGTACCAGGATCTGATGCCAGCGTGTATTGCATATCCAAGGCCAATGTTACTGTAGTTGCCTCAGGTGGCGCGTAGACGAAAAGTTCTACCATCACAATCGCAGAGGCGGCGAGGTTAGAGACGGTTTTTGTGATGTCAAATGGTGGCTCGTCACCTGCCCACTTGAGGTCGAGCGCCTGATCATCATCGGTGCTCTCGATCCGGGGTGTGATGGCGCCTGTCACAGCTTCGGCTTCTCCATTGTATAGTTTGATGCTGAGGCGGATATGCTCATCCGTGAAGTACTGTATTCGCGGGTCTTGAAGCGCGATTTGTACTTTTGGTGGTTTAGGATGGATGGCCATGAAACGTGAGTCCATATGTGGAAGCAAGAAAGTGTCCATGACGCCGTCCTTTGCGATACGCCATCGGTTCGTGGGCAAGATGCTTTCCTGTGACAATCTATGTCGCAGGGCAAACTTTGATGTTTCGACATGGATCACAACATCATCGACATCACATACACGAGCTTCTCGTAGCATGACGGCAAACTCTAGCGTTTTGGCAGTCTGTGGGCGGAATCGTAGATCTGCTGATGACTCCAAACTGCCATCGTCGAGCTCTCGCATTGACTGTAGTGACTGCAGTGGCGTTGCAATTGCAACATCCGATTCTGCTCCGTCGTGGCGGATGATCACCTGCTTGTTGCCGAGCTTCACTGCAACAGATGAAATCTGGAGCGGCTTAGTAGTTGGCGGAGCATTGAGCTTCAACGTCAACTGACATTCTTGTGCTTCGCCGACATAGCTGCTCAGAGTGCCAAATGCGAAATGAGTGGTGAATGGGCAGAGCCTGGTTTTATCAGTGAATGTCAAGGAGATGGGCTCTTCCCCTTGTCGATCATGCAAACAGTTGGTCAGGTCAAGAGTCGTATCTGGGGCATCGATATGCGCAATCGCAAGCAGTTCCCAGACCACAGCAGGTATCGTGGATGAGAGCTGGGGTGATTGGTCGTGCCGTGCGCATCCTAAAAGCATGAGCAGCAAGCGCCTGAACGGTATGTGCCAGTCGTCGGCTCGCCACGTGGATTCTTCCCACAGCACTGTGAGCAGTTGCAGAGCATCTGATCGACTCCCAGCATCGATGAGGTCCTCCGCCAGCTCCAGCTTGATTTGCTCACTCATTCGAGCTTGTTGGCGCGCTTCAAACTCTTCCGCAGCTCGAATACAAGCTCTTCCGAGCTCAGTGACATGATCGTAGGCACCTTCTCCTGACAATGGTGCTTCCTGATGTGGATCTGGGACGAGGTACGAGTCGTATGTTTGCCACCGATTAGCTACCGAAGACGCTGGTGACTGACCTGGAGGCACACGATCTTCTTCTGGAATGGCCAACGCCTTCTCCCAGCGAGCACGTATGCCTTTGGCGAAAAGTCGAAGCCAATAACCGGAATGATGGAGAGAATACCATGCAGGCAGTCGTTCCCCTATTGCTGCTCCCTTTTCTGGTTGCGCGTACACTTGAACCCCTGGTTGATCGCTCCCGGTGTCATGTGACTTGCGCAGCGGAGTTATGTCTGCGAGCTGGACGAGCTGCGACATGATATTCGCCCATTGACTCTCCCATGCGTTCCAGCAATAGGTTGCGGATCCCTTTCCACGTCTGTCGAGCAGATCCCGCACGCGGCTCTTGTAGTTTACCCACGACTGCACGGCCCTTGTAGTTTGGCCATTCCAAAGCTGACAACGCAATATACGTAGAGCAGTTGCATCCGACAGCAATCTCACTTCGTCCCATCGTGGAGACCAATTCGAAGTCGTCTCGAATACACCACCTTCAGTGGTGAAGAGCTCCTCCAGAGCCGCAGAGAAATGTCGCTCTGCCACATCCATTTCCTGTCTGAACTCGGCAAAGACGCCTTGTTTGACCTCATAGCGCACATTCCATCCCGACTGGGTTGTAGCTTGGGATGCACCTCCAACTGGAGTACCAGAAAGAGGAGGAGGCCCGCCCCTCGCCTTCTTCCGTCGAGCACGCTTCGTCAGATCTCTGTAGTACTCTATACAAGATGGCTGTAGCAATCGCATCATATCTTGCACGAATATTGTGATTTCCGCTTCTGCAGACATTGGCGGCATAAAGAAAAGACCTGTTTTAGAATCGAGACCCGCCGCTCTGCGTATCACTGCTATCCGATCTTCGAGATCAGGCGCATCAAGGATACTACGATCACTGATGAGAATTACAGCGAGACGTGTCTTGAACATTGACCGTGTCAGGGCATGTTTGATGGCGTTGATATCTCCTCTCAGGCGCTCGTCCTGCGAGGCCTCGTTTGCTCGAATCTGAAAGACAGCCACAAAGAGGCACGGGACTTGGTGCTGATGTTTATGTAGCCATAGCGGTGTAAAGACGCCGTCTGGAAACACGGGAGAGCCTGGCGACAGCGGAGACAATGGAGAATGAAGCTCAGCATTCCGAGCGACAGGAGGAGACTCTGATCCAGGTACCTTTGGTAATGGAGCAGCCTTCCGTGCAGGTAGAGTATACGACCTGCCAACGGTCTTGATCTGGTAACGGACACTCCCGGTGGATCCTGGCAAGGCTGTAGAGTTCCAAGCACATCCAGTGCCGTCTAAAGCCCTCAGACCCTGAAGGAGACGCTTTGCCTGGTCGGAAAGGCATTCTGGGGACTGCGTTGATATACGAGCACCATATTCTTGTCGGCCAGGAGGCGAGCCATCGTTGTCTAATTCCCCGAAGCCTGACACCAAGACAAGTGGCAAATTGTGCTGGACATAGTCGGGTGGGTATGCTTCCATGCTGTCTGCCACAAGCCGCTGGTGCCGCTAGCGCAGCATGTCGATGGTAAGTGAAGTCTGTTGTTTCAGGGGTAGGTACATACTGGATTCATGCTGTATCTAGTAGGTACTGTAGATGTTAGTCGGAGCCCGTCGAAAGCATCGCTTAGTCATCAAGGACGAACTTCTCCATATCTGATGCAGGGTTGTCCAGCTCTAGAAGTGTTATACATCGACAAGGTATGCACCACGAGATGATTGAATGCCCAAGTTCCTTGTTGCCCACCGATCGGGCGCCCACCGACTGGCTGCCATCGCCCTATACCGCGCCCTCGTTTCGCAATGTACGCAGCTAGACATTCCCGCCGAGCGCGGCCGCCAACTGCTCCATCTGGTCAGGCATCGCTTCGATTCCTTTCGACACACCACCTCCCACCGCGAGCTCAAGCTATTGTTCGAAGCCGGCTACGAGGCCGTGGACCGTCTGGACGCTGCCGTTGCGGGTGACAAGAAGAGCAAGCAGTATATATTGGACTTGGTTTGTCGGGCGCCCCACAGCGCGGCGGGCAGAATCAAGAGCAGAAACTCCGTCAGTGACGACTACAACGAGCCTTTTCCTCCGCCAGTCGCCGCTGAAGGCACTGCTCCGAGTGATCCACTGCTTTGTCAACCAGAAATCGCCCCACGCGATACCTCTCCCAGCCGCACCTCGATCTTCGAACGTGCCATTCCCCATGACCAGCTCGGGGGGACGGGAAAACGACAAATTCCCAAGATCTTCAGCGCCAATGTCATTCCCGTGCTCCGTTTCAAGAAGCCTCAATCACCAGCCTTGACAGGCTATCTCAACTCGCGCATCGAGCAACGACAGAAACGCCACAATCTCCGACACCGTTTAGAAGCCGAGCTACAGGTCGCGAGTCTCGAAGATCAATGGGACGATATCATGTACAAACAAAGTGGCATCGAAGGCGGAAGTGCTGAACACGCTCCAGCCGCAGTAGCCAAAGCAGGGAATAATAATAATTTTTTTACGCCCCCCGAGCCTCGTTGGACACGCGAGATTGCATCCGAGCTGCGAATAGTCAGCAAAAGGCTCGACGACGAAAAAGTCAAGAACAGAGCCATGGCAGAAAAAATGTACAAAGTCATTGATCGAGAGATGGTGTTGCTCGCACAAGAGCAGGAGCAAGAGCGACTAGCAGAAGAGGCGCGTAAGCAGGAAATTCGAGATGGATTGGAAGGCTTGACTGATATGGTGGGCGAGATCTGTGACGCTGATGATGATTATCATCATTGGGAAAAGCCCGCACAGCAGGAGAGCTACACGTATCGACCGTTTTAGCTCTTTACTGCCGAGTTGCGTGCATGTATGGACCTCTCTTCTCTCATTCACTCACTCACTCACTCACTCACCTCATTCAGATCTTCCTAATTACCTAACTACCTTGCTTTACCTTGCCTTTCCTCCCCTTTCCTTCTCATCCCTTCCCTTATCTTATAGTACATTAGGCATCTTTCTCGCGACCAAAACTCCTGTCTTATCATCATCATCGTCATCGTCATCATCATCATCGTCGTCGTCACCTCTGGGGCTCGGGCTCGGGCTTGGTACCTACATGTACCTACCTACCTACCTACCTACCTACCTTACCTACCTACCTAAGACGTTGAAAACCCCACAGTCCCACAGTGCAAGGAAGTTTGATCAGTTCCTTCCCATACCTACCTCCCTATCTCTCCTCCTCCTTCCGAGGAAGCAGCAGCATGCGCCCCCTTTTCAAGTATTTTTAACAACAAAAATATATACAGGGATCCTACCAGGTACATGAACGATATTTGCACGTGAAAGAAAGAAGAAAAAAAAAACAACAGAGAATGGAATACGAGTACCAAGGTACTGGGTTTACTATCAATCAATTAATCAACCAACCAACAATTCGTTGATTTGGGGGAGTTCAAAAAAGGGGGGTATATTGTGAGGTCGGCGAGTGGGTACCTAAAGTACCTTAGGTAAGTAAAAACAAAAAGCCGCCAAACGCGAAGACAACCAAGAACAAGAAGACCAAGCAGCTAGCTGCTACTGCTGCGCCTCACTGGCAGGCAGCAAGAATCGAGCTTCCTCCAACCAATATTTTTTTTTCCAAAAACTCAGGTAGGTGGGTAGGGTGGGACACGGGACGACGCCCATTCGCACGCTCTGCCAGAGAAAAGCCTTCATCGTATATGGGAGATGGATGGCACGCTTGTCTTGAGCCGTCAAGACCTCCCAAGAGCCCTCATCATCCCAACGACAGACCCGCTGCACTCGACGCATACTAGGCCTCTTGTGCAGCGAAAGCCGCTTTGACTTCAGCTGCCAAGGTGTTCTCCTGCTGAACCACCGGTTCTGCCTGCTGGGCGAGCTGTTCTGCAAACTTTTGATCCTCATGCTGCTGCTGTTCTGCATCTTGCGGCTGTGCGTATTCGAGCAGTTGTTCGACAATTTGCTGGTGCTGAGCAAATGGATGATGATGATCATGATGATGATGTTCTTCTGTTTGTTGTTGATGGTGCTCTTCATGTTGCTGGTGATCAAGCTCTTGGTGTTGTTGATGTTGTTGATGTTGTTGTTGCTGTTGTTGCTGCTCGTGCTGAACGTGATGATTTTGACCGCCCGTCTGCTGTGCCCAAAGATTCATAGTTTCTTTGAGGCGCTGCATCTCCTCGGCATTCATCGCTACTGTTGCTTCCAATTGTCGGATACGATCGGCTTGGAGCGCATTATCTGCACGAAGTCGTGCGAGTTCTTGTTCCGAAGTCTCGACCAGATGTGATGCACCATACTCGTCTTGAGATTGAGGTGGCATCGAGCGTTTTCTCTTCACACCGGTTGCAAGCTGTGACATCTCATGCTTTACGCCGGTGGACAGATGGCTCATTTGGGTCTCGTCACCATCAGCACCAGGCGCAACCTCAGCGCTGTTTCGCTCGAGTAAAGGATCTTGTTGTGAGACGGTTTCCTTGCCTTGATGTACGCGCCGAAGATGCTCGTTGAGATTCTCCTTTCGTGTGAAACCCTTTCCAGAATGGCGTTTGCAATCTGTGAATGGGCACATCAACTGCGACTTGGGCCCTCCATGCTTGCCGTGCACTTCCCGCTCGTGACGTAAGAGACCTCCGCTATACGTAAAGCCTTGGAGCTTCGCGCAAGAGGGGTGCGGACAGCGGTAGGGCCGATCGTGCTTGTCCATGTGCTTGCTGTGAATTCCGGTCAGCTTTGAACAGGAAAATAAAAGACGAAAGCGTGCGTGCGTGGGAACTGACCTCCATTCGCATTTTCGATCAAAGATCTGACCAAAGCACTCGTCGCCATAATCGCAGATATACTTGCCCTGGTCGTTCGTGGGAGGATCGCCACGCTTGTAGGCGCGAGAGCCTCGGGGCGAGAAGTCTTCTGCAACGCCGGTCTGAGAGTGTATTGAAGGCGCTCGGCTGTGTGCTGGATGAGGTTCTGTAGTGGCATGCTGTTGCGACATGACTGAATGCGATCGCTTCCTGGTAATCTGCTGCTGTTGATCGCCCATGGTCGTGTCGTGAGGCGAACTTTGCGCGCTAACGGGAGACACTGGCGTCTGCATGGTTTCCATGCTATCGGCCATCTGATCGGCCATGTAGGGAGACATGTGCAGACTCAGAGGTGTTGAAATGGTCGCGAAGTGGTAGTATGTGTGGACGTGAGGGTGGCCTAGCAGTGGCGACGTCGACGCGGCCTGAGGCTGTGAAAAAGCGAGAGACGGAGGATCCTGGTGACTCCGCGCGTCGTTCCGCGGTGGCGACAACCACCGAATTTCAGAGAAAGTGCGAGCGCGCACAGACGCGAGGTGCTGCTGTTGCTGTTGCTGTTGGTGCTGCTGTTGTTGTAGTAGTCGCTGCGAGGGTGGTTGTTGTGGACTCCAGGGCGAGGCAGTAGCAGTAGTAGTAGTAGTAGTACTCGTGGTGGTCGTCTGGTGGAGGCAGCTGCCGTCCTCAGGCAAATTCCCGCTATCCGTACCTCCGCTACTTGCTTCCGTCAGGTCCGTGTGAGGCGGAGCACTAGTCTGAATCAGCCCAAGACTTGCGGGACGGGTATTTGTTGGCCAGATGACGCGTGACACTGCTGGCACTATCTGATTAGTGCTGGGCTGGGCGGCACAGGCAGCGCAATCACAATGAGATCATGACTCACGGCGGGGATGGGGATTGGGATTGGGAGTGAGAGTGGGAGCGGGAGTGATATGCTTATTATGGACCTTGGAGGTATGCGACGGTGTTACTGTTGTGGCCTGGAGGTGTTGATGAAGGTGGTGCTCTGGCAAGTCTGGCTGGGTCGAATTCGTCCTCCCGTGGCTGAGCGGCCGGTCCCGTCGCTGATGATTGGTGGACGGCCCACGCGCTGCCATGGCTGTGTGGTGGGCCTCGTTTTAGGCTTCACTATATTCGAACGCTCAACTCTCCAGTCCTTCCACCTTCTCTCGCTCTCGCTCTCGTCACATGCCGTGCGCACGCGATGCTGCACTGAGGTTGATGAAGACTCACACATGGAATGGCTCTCGCTAGAGCTGGACTGGTCGATGCCGATTGTCAGCACTCGGCTCCCGCGTTACTGCGATGCAAGTCCGTTTAGTCCAGTTATACTGCTTCACGTGGATTGTCGTGGTCAAGGGTAGCGACGAAGCGAAAAAACCGTTCTGGCTGCGGTAGTGTAGGCTGCTGCCACGAGTATAAGGCCTAAGTCGAGTGTAAGACCGAAGTCGAATGTAAGACCGAAGTCGAGTATAAGCACAATCTAGAATAACCTTGGTTTACAATCACTAAGGGCCAACTGAAGAAGCCGCTGCGGCGGGACTTCGTATCCAAGAGCCGGTGAAGACGTTTAGTAGAGGTAGAGAGGCCTCTGAAAAGCTGGTATTGCTGCTGATGTATCGCAACCGAGCCGAGCTCTAGCACGCGATAGTAATGCCAGGCAGCCAGCAGATCTTAAAGGAGTTGCGTTCTTGCGGATGCGCTACTTGAGGCGACGTTTACTTGCTCTGTAACAATTCGAAAGCCAATCAAGGGCAGGTCAGAGTATGCTGCCGACTATTGGTCATACTGGAGAATGAAGCTGACTGAGCTGATTGAGCTCATTAGATAGATATCAAGAAGATCAGAGACGCGGGCGACAATGCAAGGCACAAAAACATTGAATGGCGCGCGACGTATATCATATGCAATCTGCAAGCCTGTTACGGAAAGCGAATTGCGCAGTAGACTGAGGCGCGCTATATTGAGGCGAAGTTCAGTGGCACAAAGAGGCTATGTGCAGATATTCATTTGGCGGCCTCACATATCAGACTTCACTTGGTGTTACACTGGAGAAGACATGTCTTATCACGGTTCTGCAGTATAAGACACAACCTTCGTACGATGCTACTACACTTGAGATTGATAGCTTCTAGTAGCGGCGTCGTCGTAGACCTCTATCAATGCAGGCCAAATAGGGATCGCTAGACGTACTCGTTCTTCTACATACATATATATGTAAGATATTGCAAAACTACTTCACTACCTCATTCATTAATTACCCCACTACTAACTACTAGCTAGCGTTCGAACAATTCACACCTATATATATCTCTACCAAACAAAAAAAATCGAAAAATAAAGACTGTATCAACATTCCGTTCTTCTTTGCTGTCGACGAGGTTCGAACTCGCGCGGATCTCTCCAGTAGAGTTTACGCAAATATCTTGGGGGATTCCCACGAATGGGAGTCCCAAAGACTGACTTAAATCTACCGCCTTAGACCACTCGGCCACAACAGCTTTTATCGAGCGGGAGTAGCCGCCAGGTATATATTAGCCACTAGACACCTTACTGTTGAACTAAAGGGCAGTTCGTAGGGTAAGGTGTTGAGAAGTTTTCAAGGAGATGTGGTGAATCTTCGGCTACTTAGGAGATACAAAGGAGATCACTCTAGGGGTAGCGAAATCATTCATTCATTCATTCATTTATGCCTGAAGACCTAAAATCTCCTTCAACTCTGCCGTCTCCGTATGATCGGTTGTGTTTCGCTAGAATTTTGGTAGGTAGTCTTCATGTCAGTATATCACTCCTAAAGCAAATTGCATCATCCATCGCTCTCACACACACAAAGGAAGAAGAAGCAAAAAAAAGGACAACAACTCACCATTCTTGAACACCACTTCAATTCCCCATTTTGAAACAGAAATTCCCCTCCATTCTGCGCACTTGGCCCCGCAGACAACGGATGTCCCGACGTGAGTGCCGTCCACGTGGAATCCAGAGCATTTCTCAGAAAGGTCTTCTGGTGATACGTTGGTGTAATTGGTGCAGGTTTGAGGGAACTGATCATCCCCAGTGTTTTGTAGATTTGAACAGAAGGATCCGTGTAGATTTCAAAGGGACAGGAGGTGCGTTTGGCGTAGTCGGTTATGAGAATGTGCTCGCCGTCGCCGATGATCGTGAGGTTGATTTTGGCTGGGGAGAGAACTGACGGGTGAAGGTCTTGGGTGAGGGCGTGGATGTATTGTTCGCAAGACTGGTGAAGGCAGTGCTGTTAGTTGCATGATCGGTTTTCCCTACCCATACTCATGTTCAAAGTCCATGCAGAGTGCGGTGAGTGAGATGAATGGTTCCGAAAAGTTTACTGTTCACATAGCATACATGTAGTATCGCAGTGATATTGCCACTCCAGACCCCGAGGAAGGTAAGCACTTACGCCACAGAAGAAGTGCCTGATGAAAATGAGTAGTTGTCGTTCATCTGCAGGCTTTCCAGTATATAGTGATTTGAGAGGAATTTCTTTGCCATCTTTGTCTTTGATCATGATCTCGCCAGCTTCGCTCAGCGCTGCTTCTGTCGGCAGCTCGCGTCTACGATCATCCTCGGCAGTGGATGCGCCCATGGCTTGTTCTTGTTCTTCTGGCGAGACAGATGAAATAAAATTATAGGGGTCTTCCGTAGTAGAGTAGCATAGACTTTGAGAGACGATGGTGTCTGGGGCACATGTATTTGGTATGTTTTTACTTATATTTTCGGAACAAGGGGCTTCCGAGAGCGCTTGATCGATAGCCCAGTCCCGAAGTGGGTGACCACCACCAGCAGGTATAGAACGATATGTGGGTGTGCTTCTTTGTTCTGACAGGCCTGCAGATAGGTCTGGTTCACGATCTTGCTGCGATATCTAAGTATGTACCTACCTAAGATCAGATAAGGGCTTGCAAAAGGCAGTTCTTTGACAGCTGGGGGCTGGGTCGGCGACGGCGAACAGCGGGAAAGCAAGCAGACCGCCTACACTAAGCCTACAACCTCACCCATCACGCGCCATTTCTCACCAATCGTCACACCGCAACCCCTCCGTGGACCTGGACCTCCGACCTTATTACAGTCCTGCCAGGGCCTCATACCACTCTCACACTGTGGCTAGTGAGAGCCATGTTCTCCAAATCGCTCGCCCGAGCTGCGAATCGCACATGCGCCGCTGCGGCCGGATCGAGCACATGCACGACCAGCGCAGTCCAACGCACCACCCAGTGCCTTGCTGCGCGCCGACAGCCCCATCAGCGCCGACACTCGAGCAGCAAGGCGTCATCGTCATGTCCGCCAGGGGACCCCGCGAGTGATGGCAAGCCGGTGGCGGAGGAGAAGGCGGCCATTGCAGATTCGACAGCGCAGGAACAGCAGCAGCAGCAGCCGCAGCGAGGCACAAAGAGAGTCACGCGTTCCAAGCGCTCACGACCTGCTGGAGTCCCCGACAAGCAGGAAGACCAGTTTGCTGGACTTCCTGCGGTACCGGGCATGCAAATGTCAAGTTCTGGTAAGTCCACCTCGACCCTATCAACCGATCACATACTCATGTGTGCCACTCTCAAACAGAATTCGGCATGTCATCTTTCTTCTCCCTCCATCGACCGCTGTCGTTGACCACGACGATACCGCCTCCTTCCACTCCCGCGACCTTTGACAGCATATTTGTGTCTCAAAAGCAACGAGATCCGTGGGAGAATGGCAACTCGGCCGAGCGAAGACCCGAGGATGTAGTCTACGCACTGCGCCACCTCTTTGAGGACATGAACACCCGATCGTCAGGACAGCAGGCAGAAGAAGACGGCGTACGATGGGAGGTGATCCAGGACAGCTCCGCGTCAATGTCAGAAGCAAACGGAGTGAAACATCTTGACGGATCACCACGCCTCAAGACTCTGGAAGAGATGGTCGCACAATTCAGGCCATTTGAGGCTCCTCCACCACCTGAGCCATTCCCTGAACATCAGCTCAAGACTGCTGCTGCAACAGAGAAGAAGCAACGCACATCAAAACCAAAACAGACGCGTTACGCGACCACCATGTTGATCACAGAATCCACGAGCGAAAGTGGCCAAACCACGTACACGGCATCGACTTCGCCTTTCGTCCGCATCCCCGAAGGCCAGGAAAGTGTGACACCAGCCATTGAGGGATACCCACTCGCACAGCAGCAGCAGCAGGGTCGTAGTGGGTTCCGGGAGCGCATGTACCGCAACCAGCGAGCATTCCTGCAGCGGCGTCAACAGCAACACGAGCGGAGAGCGTCGTCCTCCAGGCCTGCATTCATCCGAAATGCTCCTAGCGCGGCCCGGCTCAACCGGATGCTACTCATTTCAGTCAAGAGGCAACGCAAGTTGAAGATGAAGAAGCACAAGTATAAGAAGCTGATGCGGAGGACGAGGAATTTGAGAAGAAGACAAGACCGTACTTGAGGTGATCTCATCAAGATGATGGATGATGATGATTCATCTCCAAGCAGCAGCAGGGAGGCAAGGGGGAACGCTTTGCATGGTGGAGTTGGAAGTTACAGAGAGTGCACTTTTTCCGGAAATGCATATTTGGCTTGTGGTGTTTCCTTCTTTCTCGTTCTTTTCAGAGAGAGAGGAGCATAAAACTGACTGACTGACTGACTGACTTACTGGACTGATTAAGTAAAGTCCCAAGTCTAAGTCCCAGTAACTAAAGTCCCTACATATCAGTACCAAATAGGGTACCTAGGTAGTAGGTATTTTTAGACTAAGGTAAAGTACCTCAGGTAGTAAAGAAGAATAGGAGGATCTCAACTTGGTTTCTTTTCTTCTTCTCTCTCCTAAGCATTCTTCCTATTTTCCCCTACCGTACTCCTTAGAACTTGATTCCTTTCTTCCTTTGTTTGTTTATCTATTGTATACGTACATGTTAGTTTACTAGGTAGACTCCTAGTTATGTAAGTTTGGAATGTATCGATATCGATACCGATATCAATATCGATCGATTGATTGATTGGTTGTTTTAGATAAAGTATAGGTACTGTAATGTAATTGCTTGGATTGCTTTGCTTTGCTTTGCTTGGATTACTTATATTGGTTTGTTTAATTTATCGATCGATGTTGTGTTAGGTACATAACATAACCTAGGTACCTAGTACAAGATACCTACCTAGGTACCTACGGAGGTAATAACACACTCTCTTCCTTCCCCTTCTTCTTCAATTGAAGTTTGTCACTCGTCGTGTATTACTACCTCAGTACCTCATTAAGACTAACGTGTACGCCGTGGCTGCTGCGCCGGTAGGTGAATAAAATATGCTTGTTTGCTGCCCAAAATTGAACAAAGGGTATCATGTCATCTCTCTCTCTCTCTCTCTCTCTCTCTCTTCCACGTAAACATACAAGCCCACAACAGACACTCACACATGCGCACATTCGCACATCCCTCTCGACTTGGCAATTCTCAAATCAACATCATCTTGCCGTAGACTTTAAATTCTCGCCTCTCTCACATTCCCTTTCTGCTCTTCCTTCATCCTATAGAGCTGACTGATTTGGCATTCATGGAGGCAGATTTATGAATTCTCGGAACCAGCCCAGAAATACACTTCCGTCTCCGTATTCTTTATCGCCTATAGCTCTGACATTGTCGTGAATGACGTGTGTGGGTGAGACTGGCATCGCGGTTCGAGAGCCCAAGAGAGAGTGTTTTTTGGCTCCGAAAGCAGCCTCTTCTGTTGTCGTAGTCGTCTCTGGTGGAGACACAGAGTACAATTCATAGTGCCGCGTGGCGAGTTTTAATTCCTTCGTCTTTTCTCTTCCGTGGCGGAATGGCAGCAAATCACGTATGCCGCCAGTCAATCTCGATAATGCTGACATCTCGATCATCATTCATTCGTTTCGTGTAAAACTGCCTCACGATACCGTCCGAAGTCTGGACTGCATACTCAAATCTCCACTGAATCTTGTCCTGTCCCAGTTCCAGAGCAGGTCGAGTATGGCCCATGCTGTGATGAAATTCCAGCTGCGGTGGTGCACGGACGACGTTGACGTCCTCTGTCATGGTCAATTCGACCAGATTCAAGTCTGGCATGCCATGGGGATATTCGGCGATGCTGAAACCATTGGTAAAGACGGTTTGGTTACCAAACTGGTAGCGTTGGAGAAAAGAATCTGGACCAGCGACATCGGCCACGATGTGACCCACGGCGACGGGGTAGAAGTGCCAGCTCTTCCAGTGATGCACGGTGAGGATGGGATTGAAGCCGGCCTCATACCATCCCGAGATGTCGTGCCACATGTCGATTTGATTCAGACCACGCATCTCGGTCAAGTGCACGGTGGGCGAGGTGACGTCTTGAATGCAGTCACGCCAGAGGAGATCGCCAAAGAACTGATCCAAGCGCGTGCACTCAATGGCATGCTCGGCCAGAGTGCGCATCAGGGGCGGAGAGATGAAGAAGCCGGCGCCACCCCATGCTTTGAATCCTTCCTTGGCGACTCTGGTGTGGCCTTCGGTGAGAGCTCCAATATACCAGGGCGATTCCGGGGAGTAGGGAGCGAGGTTCTCGAGCATGCGCTGCAGCGAGAGGAAGAAGGTGTCGTCATCGATGATGCCAAACCACCTGGTCTCCTCGCGTCGATTCTTGTCGAGAACAGTGGCGAGACCGAAATTCTTGAGTCCCTCGCTGTCGTGCTCGAATGTGTGGTGATAGGGCTCGAAGATGAGCTCGATGGCAAGTGCCTCGGCCTGGGCTTGCGTGCGGAGGATGTCCTCTTCGACATTTTTCAGGTCGGTCTGGTCGACTAACAGGACGACGAGAGGTGATCCGGTGTTGGAAAGCCATCGGGAAAAGGTGGGCAGAGAATCTTCGATGCGTTTCATGGTGGTGGCGACTCCCAGCATCAGAGCGCGTGTGCTGGTGTGGGCATGGGAGCGGAAGTCGGGCACCTCGATCTCAATGGCAGCGTGGCATGGCGGTAAGATGGCTGGATAGCTGGAGTCGGGCTCGAAGCGCTCGTCGAGAGCGATTTCCTGGAATTGGTCATGATGGAACAGCGGATGTGGGATATCCACAATGGACTCGCGGTGCAAGCCCGTCTTCTCTCGGGCATGGATACAGTGTCTCTGGTAGGTGAAGTTGTTGGGGACGTGGAGCTGCTTGAGAATGTCAATGTCCAGGGTGATGTTGGGGGCGGGTGGCAGCGGGGCGGTGTGGTGCCAGCGGACAGTGGTGGCGGTGGTGGCGGTGGTGGTGGTGAGAGGGTCGGTGCCCAGTGAAGTCGGAGTAAGCAAGTAGTAGGCGCCGGTGAAGAGGAATACGAGGGCGGTGGCGACAAGCAGCTGCACCATCCTGGCCGAGGGAGGAGGAGGAGGCATGTTCCTTTTTCTTCTTTTTCTTCTTTTTCTTCTTCTTCTTCTTCTTCTTGTTCTTCTTCTTCCACTTCCACTTCCACTTCCCCTCTGGCGAGACGATATTAATTCAACAATAAAGAATGTGTGTGTCTGCCGCTGCCTCACACAAGAAAAGAAAGGGTCGGACACTGAGAGCAGTGCATGTAAGGTACACTGTAGAGGTCAGGTCGTGTAAGGGAGGTGATGATAATTCGTGTCCACGTGTACGGTAACAAGTAAGGGCTGTAAGCTGGGCAGTGTAAGGTGTCGCAAAGATCCCAATCAAGACAGAACAAACAAGGTCACGAACGGAAAGGGGCACGGCCATGTCCGACGGGGGGTGATTTCATGATTACTACGGGAACTGATTATTGAACTAGATCTTCAAACTACCTTACCAGGTACCTTACCTCCTAATTAGCCCTAACTCCCCAACTACGATTAGGTGCAGAAAGACTGATCAAGAGGCGACTAGGAATGTGCTTGGCATTTACGATTCGTAGACGGGAAAAAGGAGCTGGAGTCCGAAACCAACATTTATAATTTATCCTTCTAACTTTGAACTTTTAACTTTCAAATATCTCCTAGGACAGTAGGACTCAGGAGGTAGTACAAGTAGGTAGGTACCTTATCAGGAGATAGGAGATTTCAGGGACAATTTGAATAAATGACCTGGACTGTTGGACATGTGTCCAGTTAATAATCAATAAATGCTCATGACAATCACGTGTGTATAGTAGTGAGAAATGTGGCTGATCAAGGCATTCACGAGACTGAACAGTCAGCTGCTCAAGTGAAATACAAGGCTGAGAGCTGAGAGCTGAGAGGTACAGTACGTGTATTATTTAAACTTCAGCACGCCATTGTCGCCCAAGTAGGTATATATAAAAGTACCTGACCTGTATATCCCCCCAGCGTTGTACCGACCGGCGACCTACAGGCACGCCGCACTGGGTGGATTTGTACTATACTAGTCACTACATATAGTACAACGTCTCGTGGTCATTAATCATCATCGGGCATTGGTCCATGTCACCAACGATACTAGTGGAGGTCATCAATCCTTGTTGCACCCGCCCAGCTAAAATATTGATTACTCCATAAAACCGACGTGAACCGACGCGAAAAACAACGACAAAAAAAAAGAAAGAAAAAGAGGAAAAAAAAAGAGGACAAAAACAAAGAGAAGATCCTCTACCAGACTACCACCTTCCGCGACACACACACGTACACACACACACACAAACACACAAGACGACGAAAATGACGGTCCCAGGCCTTAACAAGATCATCAATGGCCATGCGCCCATCGAGACGCCTCCACGAGCCCCATCGCCCGTCCACAAGTTTGGCACTCTCGCCGTCCACGCAGGCTCGCCCCACGATCCTGTTACGGGCGCAGTCATCGAGTCCATCTCCCTCAGCACCACCTACGCGCAAACCTCTGTCGGCAAACCCGTCGGCGAGCACGAATACACGCGCTCCTCCAACCCCAACCGATGGAACTTTGAGACTTCCATTGCCGCCCTCGAACAGGCCAAATACGCTCTCGCCTTTTCCTCTGGCTCCGCCACCACTGCTATTATCCTCCAGAGTCTCGCTGCAGGAAGCCATGTCATTTCCGTCTCCGACGTCTACGGCGGCACTCATCGCTACTTCACCAAAGTCGCCTCTGCCCACGGCGTCCAAGTCACCTTTTCTCCCTCCATCGAACTCGACGTCGCCAGCATGATCCAACCCGACCGGACCAAACTCATCTGGATCGAATCCCCTTCCAACCCGACCCTCTCCCTCGTCGACATCCGCGCCGTCGCCCACATCGCCCACCAACACGGCATCCTCGTCGTCGTCGACAACACTTTCATGTCCCCATATATCCAAAACCCCCTCTCCCACGGCGCCGACATTGTCGTCCACTCCGTCACCAAATACATCAACGGCCACTCCGACGTCCTCATGGGCGTCGCAGCCTACAATTCCGACTCTCTCCACGACCGTCTCAAATTCCTCCAAAACGCCATCGGAGCCGTGCCTAGCCCCTTTGACTGCTGGCTCGCTCACCGCGGCCTCAAAACTCTCCATTTGCGCGCCCGAGAAGCTACTCGCAATGCCACCGCTGTCGCTTCCGCTCTCCACGCTTCCCCACACGTTCTCGCAGTCAACTATCCCGGTCTCGAGAATCATCCGCAACGCGCGATTGCACTCCGTCAACATCGCGATGGTATGGGAGGGGGCATGTTGTCGTTTCGGATTCAAGGAGGAAATTCTGCTGCAAATCGCTTTTGTGAGGCGACGAGGATCTTTACGTTGGCGGAGAGTTTGGGTGGTGTGGAGAGTTTGATTGAGGTTCCTGCGAGTATGACGCATATGGGAATTCCTAAGGAGCAGAGAGAGGCTGCGGGGGTGTTTGATGATTTGGTGAGGATTTCTTGTGGGGTTGAGGTGAGATTTTTCTTTTTTTTGCCTTCTTTCCTTCCTTTCCTCTTTTCTCATTATATACAAGATATACTGACATTCTTTCTTTCTTCCACACAGGACTCTGAAGATCTCGTCGCAGACATTTTACAAGCTTTGGAAAAAGTCGTTTCTACTTCTTCTACGAATGGAACTTCTTCTTCTACGACGACGACTTAGTACCTACTCACCAAGGGTAGAAATTCGACACCTCCCATCAACATCAACATCAACATCACGACACCAGAACTTGAAAAAAAAAGCCAGTACAAATTACAATTGAGATGATGATAAAAAAAAGTACTTAGAAGAGAGCTTGCTTTCTTTTTGAAATGCTATGGACTTGGGAGAGGATGATGAAGAAGAGAAGAAGAAGAAGAGGAGAAGAGCTCCAATTCTACGGGCGGGCGGGCGGACTGAAAGAAAGAATGAATGGGGAAAGAAAATCCCAGTGGGAGATATATCCTACACACCTACCTACCTACACGTACCTACCTACCTACCTAGGAAGATAAATACCTAAGGTAGTAGGAGATTAATGAATGATAACGATGATTTGACTTGACTTGACTGTTGTTGCATGTCGCAAGACACTTTTCTCTTTTTCTTTTCTTATCTTTTCCTTGATCTGTTTTGGCAAACTACATTTGAGGCGTATATACCGATACTAGCATATCCAGGTATACTACCCTGGGTAAAGATAGGGTGCCTTATCCTGATGAGGTAGAAAAGGCCATTCCTTGCAACCCAATCATGGTTTGTTGTTTGCTTCACTCTACTGTACTGTTCCCCAAGTTGTAAAGCATCTCAGGTGCCTGAGAGGAATCAATCCTCCAAATCCAATCCAAAGACTTGCTTCTTCATATTCAGCTCTTCCTCCAACGCCAACAACTTCTTCTTCTCCCGCTGCGCCAACAGCTGATTCGTCATACTTGCCACCTTGCTGCGAGCCTTCTCCACCTCTCGTTGCAAGTCGGCCACTTCCTCCAACTGCTGCGCACGTTCTGCTGCTTTGGCTGCCGCATCTTCATCCACCACATCGGGAGAATCTGCATCGTCGTCGTCGTCGTCATCGGACTCGTCTTCCTCGTCTTCTTCATCATCATCTTCTTCTTCTTCACCTTCGTCGTCAGAGTGCTCTTCCGTCATCTCTCCCGCCGGCGTTCCGACTGGGGTGGCGTCCATGTCGGATGGATGGTGTTGTTGTAGTTGTGGATGCTGCTGCGGCTGCAGTGCGTGCTCCACACCAGTCATCGAAGCTGCTTGGTCCACAATGGGAGCGGGAGAGTCGGAGACGAGTTGTGACATGTCTCCTGCGCCTTCGTCTTCGTTTTCGTCAAACATGGCTTGGAGCCCTGCTTCGAGGTCGGGATCTCCTTCTTCCATTTCCTCGTCGTGTTCGACCGTTTCCACCGCATCGTCCAATTCTCCTTCGGCGTCTTCGTCTCCGAGATTGAAGTGGTATCCATTTCCATCGGCCCCCTGCTCATCACCATCTGCTTCGTCATCTTCCTCCGGCAAGTCTTGCATTCCCTGCTCATGCTGTTGTGCATCGCCCGCTCGCGCGCTCGTGACTTTTCCTCCGCGCTCTTCCCACTCTTTATCTGCCTGTAATAATCGGTTCACCTCCTCCTCCACATTTAGAACCTCGTTATAATTCAATCTTTTTCGGAATCGTCGCTTTCGTACCCAATGCATCGGCGGCGTCAGTCCATGTGCGTATTGATAGGTATCCTTGTTCACCTCTCTCGGGAGAGGCATCATCTTTGCCTGCTCCTCCGTCTCGCATCGTCCCAGCACAAGTAACATCTGTGCAATATCGGCTACTTTCCACCACCCCTTCTTATCAAAGCTCTTCATGGACTCCACCACGCAAGGCAAGTCTACCAGCGCTGCAGCATAGCACCTGCCCTGTATTTTGATCATGGCGCGTCTGTAATTCCGCTCAATGAATTTGAACGACACCTCTGCGTCTCCCTGACTGGGATGTGGTCCAATCCTGCCCTCGGTAATGGCACTTCGCAAGTAGTCGGCATCGGGTCCCGCCTCCATGCGCAGTATGAGTGCTTGTTGTATCGCCGGATCCTTCTCCGTATCCGAGTCTTCGGAATCATATCCAACACCTTTCGGCCGCGGCGGCACTTTACCGCGCGCCCGGATGTCGAGCAGCTTGGGCTGAGGTCGCGATTGCTTTTTGCTCAGTGATAGCTTGGGCCCAGTTTTGGATGCGTCGCTCGCGGGAGCACCAGAGGCAGTGCCTAGCTTGAGAGAGATCTTGCGCTTGGGGTTCGGTGCAGCGCCATCATCTTCGAGAGCGCGCTTCTTACTCTTGGGAATGGCGTCGGGGTTCTTTTTCGTGTAGGTGCGCTTCTTCTTCTCGGCAGTCGTCGCGGTAGGTTGCGGAAAGGTCGACGAAGGGCCGGGCTGGCTAGGCGTTGGCGGCTGGGAGACACTCAACTTCAGCTTGAAGCCACCGCCCGGAGTGGGAGCGCTCGCTGCAGGAGTCTGTGGGGTCCTCTGCCCATCAGCGGAGGCGTTGTTGTTGTTGTTCTGTGCGCCCTTGGTACCGGCGCCAATCTTCAGTTTGAGCATCGTGTCTGCGCGGGAGAGTGGGAGGGTGGCAGTGTCGACGAGACCCACTCTGCCCACTGCACACCGGTGATGTGTGGTATGCGATCAGGAGGTTGAGGTGTAAGCATGAGCATGAGCATGAGCGTGGCTATGTCGGTAGTGTCACTGTCGTACCAAAGGGTAGAGTGCACAAAGTAGTGCAGCTGCGGCTGTGGGTGAATCATGAATGGCGCAAGGATGCAAGGGTATCACAAGCGCGGGAGGAAGGCGCCTGGTGCCGCCGCGCTGGGTCCGTCCCGTGTCATCTTGCTTATCGATAGCAATTCACACTGGCTCAGCTCAGCTTTCCTCCTCTTCCTTCTCCTCCACCACCAACACCTCCACCACCACCACCGCCACCCCCACCGCTCTCTCCTCCTCCTCATCCTCCTTCTCCGCTGTCTCATTCATCGCTATCATCGTCACCGGGGAAATCATCATCATCATCATCATCATCAACATCATCATCACGTGCGACCATCAGCAATCAACGGTGCCAGTACGGCGGCACATGAATACAATGGCGCTCTCGGTGCATGTTCTGTGTTCTCTCCGGGAATCTGTACTTCCTGCAGGAAACATTCCTCGACAGGGCTGAGCTGTCCCCGCCTGCATGAATCCGCATCCTTCTTCACCGAAACTCGCGGCATCACGCTCCGCCCTTTTCGCTGCCCACCGCTGCAGTGCACGAGCGACGACGACAATGTCTCCATACCAATCTAACATCTGCACCTTGGCGTCACACGGTCGTCGTCCGTCTTCGTTGGAAATTGCATCTGACGCGCCCGACGCGCCCGACCAGCCCGACATCACCGGGCGCCC
Organism: Sphaerulina musiva SO2202; assembly: GCF_000320565.1. Taxonomy (NCBI): domain Eukaryota; kingdom Fungi; phylum Ascomycota; class Dothideomycetes; order Mycosphaerellales; family Mycosphaerellaceae; genus Sphaerulina; species Sphaerulina musiva. The sequence continues at coordinate 4,867,296 of NW_016017383.1, forward strand.
CCCCCCCCCCAACTAGCTCTCTTCCTGTAGTCAGACTAGGACTACCTCCTACGTGGTAGCCATACACGGACCAGAACACCCCTACTACCTCTCCTCTGCCTAAGATACCTTACTCACATGGCCTGGAGAATAATAGTATGACATCGCTTCTGTCGGCTATACTTCTGCTTCTCTCTTCCTTCACTTTCTGCCCACACTGTCTTCCCTCACTCACCTCACCTTGTGTGTGTCTCCAATATGGGTTTCGATACAATGAAGTCTTACCAGCTGTTCCGCCAACACCTGCACTCACCACCCGCACTTGAACACTCAGACAGCCGCAAGCGACGAGACTCCTGCGTGCTGAGCAACAGTCTCAGACAGCAACCCCAACCGCAGTATCAAGGTCAAGATCAGTACGTCCAACGTGTTTAACAATATTTTCCCCTTCACCTCACGCAAACACTGACGACAACCAGAACATCGACCATGACACGGCCACGCAACCTAGACTCATTATCGCCCGAAATCACTTGCATACCCGCCTTTCAGCTCACACTTTCACATTGGTCGCCGCCCCCCTCGCCCACCTCACTCTCCCCCATGGCCCAAACTCCACTCCCAGCTCAACCTCCAGCCTCACCTCTCAAATCAACGAGTCAAAATATCGCCAACGCCCTCTTCATGGCAGCCTGTGCCGGTGACTTCCATTCCATGCAATCCGCTCTCTTGGAAGGAGGTCCCTCAATAATCAACTCCTCGGTCCTCGTCCCCGGAATCTTCGAGGCCTTCGCCCCTCCCAAATCCGGCCATCTCTCCCCATTGGCTGGCGCAGCCTCTCACGGCCAATTCCAAGTCGTCAAATACCTCCTCGCCAACGGCGCAGACATTTCCCCGTCCAACTCCCGCTCCGCAAGCAGTCCTCTCCATCAAGCTTGTCGCAGCAACAACCTCCCCATCGTCCGCCATCTCCTCCAACACGGCGCCGACGTCAACCAAGAAAACGCATACAAAGTCACCCCCATCATGTACGCCTGCAAATACTCCAGCGTCGAAATCGTTGAATTACTCCTCGCATATTCTCCCGACTTACACAAAACCAACTTTATCGGTTCCACGGCTTTGAGCTGGGCCATCTTTCCCGGTAAAATCCACGTCGCCGAACTATTATTACAAGCGGGCGCGGATCCCAACCAAGCAATGCCCGACGGAAACACGAGTTTGCATTGTGCAGTGTTGACGGGGAGCGCGAGCATGGTGAAGGTGTTTTTGCGAGGCGGAGCAGATCCTTTTTTGAGGAATGAAATGGGTTTGACGCCTCTGCGGTTGGCGGAGGAGGCCTTGCAGAGTGGATATGAGGACGGTGAGAATCAGTATGATGGCGGCTGTTGCAGCAGCAGCAGGAGCAATCATCATCACAATCGGGAGAAGATTGTGGCCATGTTGAAGACTGTTATTGCCATGTGTGGTCATGGTGGACATCAACTACGGTTACGGCAACGGCAGCGGGAACGGCAACAGCAACAATGACTGACGGAGTGATTGAGTGATTGAGTGGTTGTACTACTAAAGACGAAGCAACACTGGCATGATGTGTATTACGCAATGCTGCTGTATTTTGATGGGATTCAGCGAAGGCGCAAGGCAAAAAAAAATGTATTCAAGTTTTGTTTGTACCAAGATATCTCGTATGACTTGACGAAATGGCGAAATTGACTAACATTACCCATTACTACTAGAACGCGTGGTCTGCTAGTTAGTATAATATACATGATGATATTGCCTCTGTCAATCACCATCCTCCACCTCCTCCTCTTCCGTCATGGACATTACTTCCCCACCCCTCCACCACCACCTCGAGCAGCCCGCAAAGCCCTCTTCATCCCTTCCAACCTCGCCTTCTCCTTGACCACCATCTCCCTCGCCAAACGTCTCAACATCTCCCTCCCTGCTCTCACGTGTTCGTCCTGCCAGACCGCCAACTCCCCGGCAATCGTCTGTTGCGTATAGCGCAACTCACTCCCCAACGCCTCGTACTCCATTCGCGCCTTGGACGCCTTTTCCCACGCATCCATTTTGACCGACTTCTTCGCATCCTCGAAGAAGGAAATGCCCAGATTGGGTGTCCACCGGTTGCTCCGCGCAATGCTATTTTTGCTGCGGTCAATGGTGCGTTGGGCTTGCTGCATCGAACCGATGAGGTATGCGGGTCGGTTGGTCGAGGTCTGGAGGGCCGAGGAGGAACACAGTGAGGAGTGGAGACTGTAGTACATGGCGGTGAAGGGTGAGGACTCAGTCGGAGCGAGAAGTTTGGTGTAGCGTGCGATCGCAGTGCCGTATTGGGAAGGGAGAAAATTGATGGTTTCGAAAGCGGATGATGCAAGATTTTGAGCATCCGAGATATCATTGTTGAGCATGCGATGTTTATTGATCTCGCGAATGACTTTTTTGGTCGCCGATGTGACGCCTTTGATTTGTTCTCGGGCGTGCTCGACGAAATTCTCAACTTCGTACGTGTCCGAGATGGGCTCAAAGTCGTCTTTGACGTTGTCGACGCGTGCTTCTGCTTTGCGTCTGCTGCGTTCGAGGAGCATATCTGAGTCCAACTCTGGCACCAGGAAAAACTCCCACACCAGTTCGTGCGTTGAGAAAGTGCCGTGGGAGAGCAAGTGGTGAAAGAACGCATCCATTCGAAGCTGAATATCCCTGAGAAGTGCGCGCGACGGCTTGGATGGCACTAAGAATGGTGATGAGAGCTTGAAATTGGTCGGTATCCAGCTGGCTGGACATTCAATGGCAAGCCATCTCGACAAGTTCTCGAAATCAGCGACCGATCGTCGACTTGTAGTTACGGTAATGAGGCCGGCGGAGTTTGGGGCACCAGATTTGAGGACAAGCCGCACGGTAGCATCTTCCACAAAGAAAGACCGGACTACGGTGGTGGTGCGGCCGTCGGCATCGGGCGGCGTTGAAAGCAGAGTCAGATCATCGATACGATTCCTCACATCATCATCTTTGGCCAGTTCAACAGCTGTGAGCCCACGAAGGTCCTTTAAAGTCATGTCCACCCGTGGATCTCCAAAGAGTGCTCGAACCAGATCTACCCGGCCATACTTGCTCGCCACCATCAAAGGAGTGAAGCGCTTGTCGTTGGCAGCATTCACATCCGAGTCGCAATGGCGTAACAGCCGCGTGGTGAGACGCATGTCATTCATGATGTGCAGAAGAGTGTTGCCCTTTGCGTCAACATGGTCGTCCAGATGCAAAGGCTCGCCATCACCTTGTGCTTGCGTCGCAATCTTCAGAGCCTCTTCGACCATACCATGGTACTGCTCGTGATCGTAGGATCTACACAATGCGAACAGTGGCGTTTGTCCATTTTTGTCTTTTAGTCGCCAGGGAAGCTTCTTCCCAAATCGCTGAATGAGGTGGGGTTGGTGGAAGAGGTAGTGTGCAAAACAACGACCCTTATTGTCCTGTATCGCAAGGTAGTGTCGTAGCTCGTCTTCCGAGGCATTGTTATCGAGGTAATGAATGAGCTCGTCGGTCGTTGTCCGATTTCCGGACTGGACCGCGGCTGTCAATAGCGTTGCGCCATCGTTGTTCACGTCCTCGAGTATGAAGCTGGTACGAAAATGTGCAGGCAAGCTCAATAGGAACTTCAGCGCTTCGTGTTTGCCAGCCTCGACTGCCATCATCAGCACAGAGTTCCCATCTCCATCTTGCGTCTGCGCGAGCTTGTCCACAGACAGATCTCCTCCGCCGTTGTAGTCATCATCCGAATCCATACTTTTTCGCCGCGAATGAGACCGGGATGAGTATGCCGACGAAGCAGATTGACTTCGGGGTAGAGATGCCATGGAAACATGTTTCTTCACCTTGCGCGGAGGAAGCTCAGGAGGCGGTGTTGGTGGCTTTTGAAAGGGGAACACATGTTGCAGTGAGCCATTGACTGTTGCAAAATCGGGATCTCCAGTCGCTTCGCCGTCGAGCAAAGAGTCCACAGTATCTTCTTCGTCTTCGGAAGAGTCCGGAGACGTTGCGAGTGGTGAAGCGGGCATATAAATAGTGTCTTCGGAGACATTTGCAACCTGGAAGATTGTGGTCAAAGCCTTGACGTCTCCAGTCCTGACTGCTTGCCATAACAGCCTATTTTTCTTGCTAGCTTTACGCAGTGTGGTTGAGCGGCTAGACAAGTGCGACAACACTGCTTCAAACGTCGCCAAAGCATATCCCTGCTCACCACTCTCAACCTCATCAATGAAGATAAAGTAACGCATATACAGCAGTCGCGAATGAAGATGCCTCACCCCGCTGCGCAAGACCACGATGAGCAGCATGGACACAAGAATATCAGCGTTGATCGTCAAAGAGGTTGTGCCACCGGCGGACAGGGTACCATCTGCAGTGACTTCGTCGTCAGTGTCATCGGGTTCTGTAATCACTCTTTGGGTTTTGACCAGAATTTCCAGCATCTCCTCGGGGCTGCTGGCAACACCCATCCTCTTGAATATCTCAATTCCTTTGTTCAGTCGTACTGCCAGCGCACGCTTTGACTTCATTCCACCGTCAGCGGGTATGCCGACCTGAGCGATGTCAATATCCGACATTTTGCGGATTTTCGAGTCTAGGTCTGAGTCGTCCGGCCGGCGGATGGCGCATACTCTAGGGAATAGGTTCTGGTCGTGGACTTGCTCCGTAACATAACGCTCAATCATGCGTTCGACCACTGGTCCGGTGAGGTCCGTGTTTGCTCCTAGAATCGACAACTGCTGTTTATCCACGTTCTGGAACAAATCGATCGCAGCAATGATGGCTGTTTCCAGCGCAGTCCGCAGTGTCTCCTCCTCAGGCTCCAACTTCAGGGACGTGGCGTGTATGGAGCTAGTTCCGGACAATGACGACTTGTGCGAAGACACGGAGTCACTGACTGATGGTCGTGAAGCTTGGGAGCTGAAAGAGGAGCTTCGCGACTTGGGCTTGGGCAGCGGTTTGTCGTTGGCTGCTAAGAAATCACGAATCACCTGCTCCAGCCCGCTGTGAATCTGTCGCGAAATCATGGGGAACTGAACCAGCAGATCTCCAAACCCCTTAATCTCCTTCTTCTTTGGTAATAGCGGTCCTGTCGCTGGACCCGATGCGCCTGCATCCCCTGATACCTCTGCCAGCACCCTTTTGCGCTCCTGGCTCGGCGCATCACTGATGACGGCGGGAATGATGGGTGTGGCCTGATATGTTCCTATCAAGGGCCGCGAGATGTAGTACACTAGCCATTGTTGGCCATCCGCAGTATCTGGATAGTAGATGAAATCGGACAGCAATTGCGCCTGGTTCAGCGTCTTGAACCCCTTGTTGCTATACACGAAGCTGTCCTTGATCACGACCGTACGGCCGTTAATCGTGGTATACTGTTTGGCCTTGTTCTTGTTCTCGCGCGCATTGCCGCCGCCGCCGCCGCTGCCGCCTGAACTCAGTGGGGGTCCTCCTCCAGGCACACGTAGCACATGACTGGCAAGGAACTCCTCAGTACCGGCCAAATCAGCGTAGGACGTATTCGAATCGCGGTCCTTGGCTCGGAGCAGGACTTCGGTGGTAGGCACGAGCAAGACGTGGTGGCCGATGGGCTGACATTGCGCGGGCAGCGCGCTTCTGAAGAAGGCACGCACGTATGGGTTGAGCGGGTGCATGAGAGTGCGCGCATCATCTGGCGAGGGTGGGATGTAGTGGAAAGGCACACGTAGGTGTATGTATTTGTTACATGTAGAGGTTGAGTGCGTGGTGGTGAACCTGAGTGGATGGAAACATCAACGGCCGCCTGAGCTATTCTCGGCAGGTCGCATTCATGTGACAATATGTCGATCGCATCCCATCACACGACACGAGTTCTACGTGATAGCACCACGTCTGCATGCGATGTACGCATAGCACGACACATCCTCAGGAACGAGCACATGGTGATGGTATGAGTTGGCACGAGTTCAATCGCTTTCATATATGGACCGCAATCCTTCTTCATCAACACTCTCAGAGGGTCGCGGCTATGGACACGGCACTTAAAGGGCCCGTCGCTCTCTACCGCGCCCGGTGACCAGTCGAGAGATAGCTGGAGTCCAGACATTAACTACGCTTTGGCAGCTCCTGCCTTAATTAAGAGGATATCTCCATCCTCCACGACGTAATCCTTGCCTTTGGTCATCACCTTACCCTGTGCCTTGACCGTTGCTTCGTCTTTGAGCTCCTTGAGCGTGTTGAAGTTGTACACAACCGCTTGAATGAAGGTCTTCTCAAAGTCGCCGTGAATCACACCTGCCGCTCTGGGTGCCTTGGTGCCATTCCGTATCGTCCATTGTCGGACTTCGTCTGTGCCAGTGGTGAAGAAGGAGCCCAGATCGAGGGCCTTCCGCATCGTTGTGATGATCTTGGGCAGAGCCGATCTGGTACCTAGCTTCTTTGCCTCCTCGTCTGACTCTGCTTGGGTCTCGAATCTGGACAAGCGCTCCTCAAACGACACCGAGATCGGGATGATCGGATCCCCAGTGGCGTGCTCCTTGACCCACTCCGCAATCTTAGGCAGGTGCTTGTTCTTCTGGCGAATGTAGTCCTTCTCGCTGAGGTTGACCAGGAACACCACGGGCTTCGCCGTCAACAGAAACAGCGGATTGATGAACTCGACCTGCACGATGAAGTGATCAGCCGACATGCAACCATTGGTATCAACACAGTTTGACAATGGGGTTGCTTTGATCAGATCGGATTTCTTAACATGATGCCTCGCGTTGTGAGACTTCTAAGAGCTGGGATTATAGAGACAAGTCTCTGGTTCATCATATAATGGTAGTGATCGGGGAGGATACAGACTTACCTCTTTTGGTGACCAGTCGCCCTTGCGGACGTCTTTGCCTGCCTTCAGATGCTCCAGCACCTTCTCGATACACGCTTGCTCTTCCTTGAGTTTCTTCATCTCGAGTGATTGACCACCGCGGCGCGTCTGCTTTTGAATGTTCTCGTACGACTTTTCGACGAACTCGATATCTTTAATTCGGAGTTCCTCAGCAATGATCTCGAGGTCACGGATCGGGTCGACATCGCCCTCAACGTGAATAATCTCGGCATCATCGAAGCATCGCACCACTTGAAAGCAGGCATCGACGGCTCGAATGTGCGACAAGAAGGCGTTGCCGAGACCAGCACCGGTAGACGCTCCACGAGTAAGTCCGGCAATATCGTATACAGTTAAGTCGGCAGGGACTCGCGACTTGGGTTTGTAGTGATCGCAAAGCCAGTCGTAGCGCTCGTCAGGCACGATGACTCGCGCCTCTTCTGGGTCAATGGTGGCATACGGGAAGTTGGCAGGGTTACCGAGAGGGCACTTGGTGATTGCCTGGAAGAATGTCGACTTGCCTACGTTTGCAAGGCCAACCTGGATGTCATGTCAGTGGAATATCCAGGTCGCACGCGCAGAGCACGCACAATGTCGCCGTACATACGATCCCACTCTTGAGACTGTTGCCCGGTCGTCCCAGTAGGACCTTCTCCTGCTTCACTTCCTTCTTTGGTGGCATTTTCTTCTTTTTGCTCGCGTATGTTCGGATCTGATCACTGATGTGGAGTGCAGTGACTCTAGGCGCTGCCCGAAGAGAGCTCGTGTGCGCGAAGAATGCAGAACCTGCTGCGATGTGAGAAGAGAAGAGGATGAGTCGTGAAGCTACAGGGAGCGACACTTTGGCGAATGAATGCGACGACTGTGGCCTGTCGTCCGGAGTGGTGAGGTTGTGGTGTATTATAGAGAAGGAGGGGAAGAAGGAGGAGGAGGGTGATGGATTTTCGTTGCAGAAAGAAGAGCTTTCGACGAAGCGGGCGGAAGTGACAACCGTGCGAGTGCTGCCTGAGGCAAGAGCTACGAACGACGCTTCTCGCAATCGCCCATCGAGAGCTTCTGGACAAGGTCGGTAATCGAGATGAGGCGAACAAGGTGGAAGAAAAAATGCACAAAGCTGAGGCGGCGACTGCGTTCACCATTCATATTCTAATATCGTTGCCTCTTTGCATTGCAACTGCAAAGGGCTCGTCATACAGGCACATCATCTCCCTAAACCAGTAGGACAGATGTGCAAAATGGAACCCTGGAGCATCCGAGAGCTCAACAACTATTGTACAATGTAATAACAAATGAAATTCTGCGTTTGTCATCACGCAATCCATCTCTGGTCAGGTGCTTCGCTCCGACGTATGATATGCCCAACAAGACTCGCGCAATGGGGTATAAGACTGTATGTTATCAAGAATGCCATCCGGTACAGCACGCCCGCTGTCTGCCGATAATCCCAAGACAGAAACTCCAAGTAAGTGCGCGGGTATCATAAATAAAAAATGTTGGTCATCGTAAGGACTCACGGTCCATGCTCGAGGTGCGACTCAAGGGTGCGGAAATGTCACTGTATTCCCTGCGCCTCTGGCTGGGAGCGCGGCTGAAGAGGCGCTGTGGCCACGTACGCTCCGGTCGGCCTGTATCCCTGGGCGAGACGGTCGGGTCGTAGAACCAATTCTCGTCCCTCGGTGCCGGCAGCGCGACAGGTGTGCCGGTCTTAATCTTGACGAATAGCTTCGCATCGCGATACTGTTCGCCCTGTGGGTTGAATAGCGGGAGGTGCCGGTAACCTTGCTGCAGACTACTGAGCTTGGCGGTATACGCTGCGAGTAGCACACCATTGGAGCCTGACTTCTTGCCCTGGGGGGCGTTCCACACCGTCCAGCGCACAAAGACCAGGCTGGGAAACTTGGTCTCGACAGAACTGGTGATATTCTGGTGGTACTGAGGGTCGAAACCATTGCCTTCAACAATCCTCGTCCGGCTGCGGCTCGGTAGCACCTTCTCGAACGGAAGATCCTGTCCTGACCCGTCCATACTGTTCTGAGGCTTCGTGCTGACACGTTCCTTGTCTTCAGCATAGAACATCTCAAACTCAATGTACGGATTCATGCCAGCACCGGAGGTTTGGTTGCGTGGTCGTGGCAGGCGTTGAGCGGAGATGATGTCGACGCTAAACCTCACGCTTTTCTTGCCTCCCTTTTCGTCATGTTTTTGTGCTAGTTCGGTGCCTTCCAGTACATTTTGGTGCTTGGCGTGTCGTAACTCTTCCGGCTTCAAGACATAGCCTAGACGATCCGTTCCCGCGGCAAACATGGCCTCGTTGATCTGCTGCGGAACATCGTAGGTCTGCCAGTTGAGAGCGGCCATCTGTCCTCCACGGCGCCAGACGGTCATGGGGTTGAAATTCGATGAATCGACCCGCTTCGCTGCGGGGTAGACGCGCATGAGGTGTTTGACATTGTGCTTCTCCATGATGGCTTTGTTGTCAGTCTTCTTTGTACACAGGTCATCGAAGGTGTTCTCGTTGAAGGAGTAGATGTGATTGTAGGCCTTGCTGCCTGGTGTCAGGAAGCCAGCGCCGAACTTAATGCCTTGTGCATACACGCCAAGCTTGCCTAGTTCGTGGACGATGCGAGTCTTGTTGACACGGCGCTTCGGCTTGTCCGTGGGATGCCGTAACTCGTCACTATCGTCTGCAGAGCTGCTGGGGGTCACGGCGCCAGATCCGCGAGGAGTGAAGACTGCATTGGTCTCGGACGGACTTGTCGCAACCGAGCTGGACACTGCAGGAGACGACATGGCGCTCGTGTTCTCTGTCGAAGGAGTTCGACCGAAGCTGGACGTCAAACTGCGAGCTCTGCTGCGCCCTGTGATATTTTCGTTCAGCCATTGGGACTGTTCAATCTCGGCAGAGGCCTTGACCTTGATCAGAATCTTATTACGGAGCTCCTCTGGCGAAGGCAAGCTGACAGTGTTGCTTGAAATGGGCTCCGTGATCATCATGGTACCGAGAGTTCTGCGCAATATGTCTACCATAATGAGCTGTTGCTCAGAGTTGCAATGGACTTCCAAAGAGACGATCAATGGGTATGGCGAGCTGTGGAAGGCATACTTGGCAACAACAGAGACGCAATCCTCGAAAGGAATCTTACTCGTCATCGTCCTTCCGTGTGTCACAATTGGGCGACCATCATCGCCATCCCAGCAATCAATCTCGACGCAACGGCACCCCTTCACCAATGCGGCAATGTAACCTTCGACGCTCGACGTGCCGGCCACTTGTCGCCCGAGCAGGTATGTGTTGTGAGAGCTCGAGATGAAATACTCATTCAAGGGTCTGTCCAGTATAGGCTCGCCTACCAAAGGCGCGATCGGCGAGGTGTACGATGAGGTCAAGAAGCTCTGGAAGCTTTGAATTGTCCACACTTTCTGGAGGGAACTTGGAACAGCGTCTGGTAAACTGGGGCGGTTTTGTGCAGGACGTGCGAACTTGTCAAAGACACTTTGCCAGTACGCCCGGTCTTTGTCGACGTCGACTTTTTGCTCTTGGCGCATAAAGTCGAAGAAAGTTTCCAGGTCCATGTCGTGATCAGTGCCAAGCTGCCAATTCTTGAAGATATGAGTGATGTCTTTTCGTTCCCGGAATGACTGGATGAAATCCTTGTACTGGTTGTAATCCAGAGACATGTGCTCATCGCGACTGATGGCCTTGAAGTGCGTCTTGACAGCAGACTCGGTGCAATTGATCTCCAGCTTGCGGCACATCGACATGGCATCCTTCAGATCAAGACGCTCTTCATCCGCGGAGTCTTTGAGAGCCATATGCTGTTTCCAGGCGATGGCCATGCCCTTTTCCGCCTTTTCGGGATTTGATGAGAGTGCATTCATAAATTCTATGCGCTCTCGAGTGACGATATTGAGCGCTGACGTCCACAGCTTCAATATGTAGTTATCAGGCATCAAGATGTTCATAGTCTTAATGATGCGTCCTTTGAAACGCTCTGGAGTACAGTAGACAATACTGACGAGCAAATCTTCCTGGTCGAGACCAACTTGAATGTCGTCTCGCGCATTCCTCGATTGTGCTCCAATACGCATCTCACGGACGTCATCGATGAAGAAAGACTTATCAGGTTTCTTACCATGCCAGCACACTCTCGCCGAGCTGGAATCCAAACGTAACTGGATGCGTTTCCGATTGCGTCGAGTAAGTTTCCACACCCACGTTCCCTTCTCGAGAAGGGCAGAGGAAGATGGGGCGATACCGCCGACGAACGTGCTCGCGGTGCTGGTGGGGGCAACAGTGGGTCGACCGACATTAATACCGAGGGCGTTATTGCGATCCTTAATGTAGGGCGGATAGTCATCGTGATCTTCGGTATTGCTGTCCAGGTCCAGGTCCGAGACGTCTTGGAAGTCTGACGCGCCATTGCTATCACTACGCCGACGAACGAGAAGAGGTCCTGCGCTCTGGTCTCGTAGACGCATCGAGTGGGCGGTAGAAGCGCGGCGACGCAGTCTGTTGGAAGCTCCACGAGACAGCTTTCGAAGCAGACTGGGAGCTCGACCATTGTTGGAGATTGCTTCTGCCATCGCCCCCGAGTGGCCAGCACGAGAATGTGGGGACGGAGAGCGCTCCGAAAATGTGCGATCTGACAAAGTCCGGCGCGGGATGGGCGACGACGACTGATAGTTGCGGGGAGACATTCTGATATCCGCCAAGGAGTCTTGAGACACTGAAGGGTAGGAATTGACGGGATAGATCTGGTGCAACGAGCTGCTACGAGGGGGAAGAGACGTGGCGCTCATTCCGGTCGAGGCAGGATTCACGCTCATAGCTATACCTGAATTGATCTTCGCCGGCGAAGGGACAGCAGCAGAGGGCAGCTGCTGCGCGTGAGACGTGGAACTAGCGGCAGACACGCTGCGTGGCGAATAGCTGTCGAGGCGATGATTGTCGGAGAATAGGTTCATGGTTACGACCAGGAGGTGGTGGTTGGTGGTTGGTGGTCGTAGTGGTGGTGGTGGTGGGGTGGGGTGGGTGAAGGCTATTCGATTCGACAATGGCTGCACATGGTGACCAGCAGTAGAGAGCGACGTCAAATGAAGACCTGTCACGACCAGATCGACACAGCCGGCGTGGAGAGGTTGGGTCCAGGGAGGGTGCTGTCGAGTTGACGGGAAAGGCAAAGCTCGGGTACACTCGCGTGGGCCGAGTCGGGTACGTTTACAACCAGGTATGGAAGGAAGAGAAAAGAAGAAGCCCAGTTGCTGTGTGGGAAGGTTCGTTCGTTACTAAGGCCAACTGGAGGCAAGTCGATGATGATGATGATGAGGAGTGTGGAAGGCGCACAGCGCGCAAAAGGACCGGCCCCGAGAACGAGTTTAATCGTGCTTTTTGATTTTTTGGCAGGTTGCCTGACGAAGGATGGAGCAGAGGTGCGCCGGGCAGCAGGATGTTTAACTGGGCCTGTGTTGCGTTCCCTTGCTGCACCAGGCAGAAGAGAGGTCTCCGCACTGCTGCAGGGCTGACTGGAAGGGGCACAGCGTGCGTGCAAGGCTGAGTGAAGTCGCGTGGGGTGCCTTAGCCGCTTCGTCTCTCTCCCCTTGTGCAGGCTCGCGCACAAGGAATGCGCTCGCAGCCAGCAGCACGCGCGTGCCGGTGTCAGAGACCACGATTCCTCCGACTTGTCCGGTTTGTCCGACTTGACGTTGCGGTCGCGCACGGAGAGGGTTCCTTTTCCGGTGAATGGGCGATCCGTGGAGCACAACGCTGGCTGTTCGTTCTGGTGCGCTGCGCTGCGCTGCGAGAGGGTGGGCGGGCGTGCGGGCGTGCGTGCGTACGGTGTGTGTGAGCGTGCGTTGGTTGATTGCCTGCGTGCGTGCGTGCGTGCGTGCAGGCAGGCAGGCGGGCGGGTGCTGAACAATCAATGCTGCAGCAGACGCGGGCAGTGGGTGGCAGAAGGAGTGACTGAGGTGGGAAGCGTCGAAGAGCGGTTGATGGCACTCATGAGTAAAGTATGTGAGGTGTGTTCGGATGCGAGCAGGATCTCAGAAAGTCTAATGGATCTACTGCCAGAGCCAGGGTCATCCAGGAGAGCGACGAGCCAAAAATGATCGCCTGGAAGGCTGAAACCTTGCTCAATTTTGCTGGCACCGTTGAGTCGTCGCTGCGACACCACAGTCTGTAGCACATGTAGTCACCACATATACACCGACACACAGACACCCAGACACACACACACATACACCCAGAGACAACACACACACACAAGAGTCAAAATAGCAGCCGGCGCCGCCTCGCAGTCGTTACGAGCAGAGTAGCTAAGGTAAGCAGGCAGCACGCTCGAGCGATGACTCCGAGGAACCAGGCGGAATATCACTTGCAGCCCTCGTGCAGCACCCAAGCTTCAGATACCGCGGACCAGCAACAACACACAATAGTAGGTACTACTTACCTTAGTCGTCGTTTTTTCTTAGTCGCTCGCCTCAGGTACGCTGCGTCATCGGCAGGGATAGCCCCATTTATAGGAGGAATTACCGGCGGCGCTGCGCTTGCACTTGGTTTCGCTCGTGTCTCAGCGTACGGGCGCTGCGGTGGGACGGGGACTAAGGTAAGGTAATGCGCGCGCTGGCTGGCGGGCTGCTCTACTCGAGGCGGCCACTCGGTTGCCTACTACTCTGAGTCTGTCTGCTCCACTCCCTCCCCTTCCCTCCCCGTCTGCTCGACCACACCGGTGGTGCTTCCTCTATACCATGTCAGTCACGTCTGCGTCTGCCTGCCCTGCCTTGCCTTGCCTTGCCCTGCCCTGCCCGCCTTACTGTGCCGCGCTTAGCCTCTGCCTGCTGCGCTGGCAAGGGCTCGCCAGCAGTGACACGGTCTGTCCGCATCACGCGGCATGCGACATCTGCTGTCACGGCATGCATGGTGCCGCGACCCGGCTACGCGGACAGGAGCTAAAACTCAGCCATTTTGCGCTGTCCACCGCCAAAAGATATCCATCACATCTCAATACGAACAAAATCTGGCAGTGCTCGCTGGTCGCCGGTGTGCTCGCGACTAGTAGCAGGGTGTTAGTGGCTCACGAGTACCTGGCAGTCTCGCTCTCGCGGGACTACTATAGCAGCATCGGACCACTGCCGAGTCGGTGAAGGGGAGAAGAGACGGGGGAGGTGTAGCAGGTGGAGACGGCAGAGATGGAGAGAGCGAGAGAGGGAGAGAGAGAAAAAAAAGGCTTTCCGTACTAGTGTCCGTGATCGCTTTGGCTGCTGCTGCGGCGGCGACGGCGGGCCCACCTCAAATCTTCTGTTCTGGCGCTCGATTACCACGCGAGCGGGACTGCTGGGGACGGGAAATGCTGTCTGTAATAGTTGAGGTCATCCGCTACCAAGCAAAACCAACAGACCAAGCAGGGAAGTCATCGCAGTCATCGGTCGAATGACTGGTATTCTCCAATTTTACTGATTCCAAGATTGCCAGACCCCGGCAGAGCACAGGGCGGTGCGACAGCAGGTCCGCTGTTGGTAAGCCTGGTATGCCGCGCATGGAAATCATAAACATGATGACACACGCAGAGAATGGAAACATAATCGAAGGTCCCAACCCCCCGTCTGTGCATGGGTACTCTCCAGCGAAAAGCTGGGAAAATTAAAGAAGAAAAAAAAAACTGCCGCGGAGCTGTGTGAGCATGGCTCTCTCTCTCTCTCTCTCTCTTACACACCGACCACGTTTGGACCTCATCAGCCCAATCATTTGGGACGGCAAAAGGTTTTATTTTGGAAGATCGCGATAGGAGGATCCACAGATAGGTTGTCTGACAAGTCACCCGAGGACGACAACCTACATCCCACGTCGTCGAAAATAAAATGTGGATCCGTGATGAGGTTCATCACAAAAACAGGCCTACCAGTGGGATAGGTGTACACCGTCTACACCGAGAAGCACCATGTGCGTGTACACATGTGGGCATACACTAGTAACTCTGCCGTATACATAGTGTTGTACTGTATATAGGTAAATTAGGTATGCATAGGTACGGCAACGGATCCGGTGGTATCTGGCCCGAGCTCAGCCAAACTATGAAATAATGAATCGAAAGTAGCTTGCCAGATATCCCGAGTTATCGACGCATACCTATAGACCTGTAGGCTACAGGCGAGGCAATGTACCTAGCTGTAGCCTGTAGGTAGGTAAGAGGTAAGTGCTTGCGTTTACCAAACTGACCGACAAAGGAGTCAGGACAACAATAAAAAAAAACACATCATGTACCTAGTAACTTTACAGAATATACCCAGTAAGCTACAGTACCGTACCTTAGGCATTTCATGTCTTGGGGTCAGGTAGGTATTAATTTTAAAGTTTTGGGATGGATGCCCATACAGCCCTACCTTAATCCGAAGCGTCCTGGCTGCTGGGTTGGGTTGGCCTTTTTTTGAGAGAGAGAGAAAAAGCACGGGCACATGTAGGCTGGGCTGTACCTTACAAGCAGGTTTTGGTTATAATCCTTGAACTGAGACTGAGACTGACTACCGTGACTGTTCTGCTCTCTCTGTCTGGGTGGCTGACTCATCTCGGTATTTAAATGACAACCTTCCAACTCTGTGGGTACAGGTATGTACCCAAGGACGGGTAAAGGTCAGGTAGGAGGTATCTACAGGTACTGTACTTAGGTACGGCAGACCGTATTCACATTTAAAAGGTACAACATGTACACACATGGGAGCGAGTAGTGCAAGCCTAGGTAGGTAGGTAGGTAGGCAGCACAACATCAACAAAGCCGATTATACCTACAATGTACCTGACCTGACCTGGCCTGACCTGACCTGACTACTGCTGTTGCTGCGGCACATGCGGCGGCGCAGGCGCAGTTTCCTCGGCCGTCTTCCTTACATAGGTACATACCCAGTATTATTAGGTACCTACATGTACCTGACATAATGATGGGTAAGTGAGTAGGTGAGTGAATACATTACCTTACGCTGGCGAGTATCACCACCCGAGAGCCTTCCCAGGCAGGTTCCTCCAATAGCAGCAGCGCCTCAACATGATAAGAACCTATAGGTAGGTGAGTCGAGGAAGATTCCAACCTTTCGGCACTTGCAAGAGAGACGGGAGAGAGAGGCGACGACTCAATGCGAGACGGCCTTTTTTTGCCATCTTTGCTCGAGACAAAATAGGTAAAAGATAAAAAAGTCGGGTAAGGTAGTGTAGTAGAATCATGCCCGTGCGAGGTTACAGTTGGGAGCAGCCCGTGGACATGAGAACCAATAAATCCTGCTGATTAGAGATGCGAAACAGCCCGAGCCGGGGGGGGGGGGGGGGGGGGGGCAGGACTCGGGTCTCGTTTTTCTTGCTCTCTCTCTGACTCTCTCTCGTTCTCTCTGCTTCTGGTCTGATCCTACACCGACAGCATGGGCGCTGCTGCCCGCGGCATAGTAGCAGTACCTCAGCTAGGTATGTAGGTAGAGTCACAAGTTACATCCGCGGGGAGGGAGGGAGGGGGGTGAAGGACATCGTTTCATGCATGGAAGCTTCTGCGATGAGTAAGGTTTTCTCACCGGGGGGTGGGGGGACCAAGCACAAGATGGGAAACAGCGACGACGGGTTCTGTTGCTGGAACTGCAAGATTGTGTGTACTGCACTGTACCAGACGGGACTAGACGAGGAGATAAGGTAGGTAGCCTTAGGTAGGTAGGTGTACAACCTGTTTGTTGCACAAACGTGCAGCATGACCACTCTTGGCAATTGTTGGCGGCAGCCCAGCGTCCAACAGAACAGAGCAACAGGAGGAGTGAGTACATGTGTGTGTACATGCCTAATGTCGGGTACAGGTCTGTCGTTTCGCTAGATCTGGTGTGTGCTCGTACTTGCAGATTACTGTTTAGTGCGGCGCGTGTTCATCAAAGATCCATGAGCCACGTGGAGCGTGGTAGTAAGGTCAGGTCAGGTCAGGTCAGGTTGGCAAGGTATTTCCGTAGCGCAAGGGTCATTCTCTTCCATCTCCCTACCTAGGTAGACGACATGCAGCTACCTACCTGACTGTATTCTTGTAGCAGATAGACAGACAGACAGACAGACCGGAGGGAAGGGTATGAGGTGGTTCCGGTCAGCTTCCATGAACCCATATACCTCAGGTACAGTATGTACCTACATGTACGTGTGAATGAGCTGACGTGCTACAAGGTTGCCTTCTTTTTTCTTTCTTTCTTTCTTTCTTTCCTGTCAGGCAAGGTATGCATTAGTCGCTCCGATTGATTGATCACGAGACACATTGAAGGAAGAAGAAGAAGACAGGAAAGAAAAAGAAGGCAATCATCTTCTTACCGGAAGGAATATTCCTTACCTACCTACATGTACCTAGTAGATACCTTACGTATCGGAACGAGTGCATCCCGCTAGGTAAGATAAGTAACGAGCATACGTGCGAAGTGGAGGTCATGTGCCTTAAGGTACCTACCTACAGGTAGATAGTAATACGAAATAAGAGTAAGAATAGAACGAACGATCCAACTACCTACCTACAGATGCTGATCGTCGATTCTAGAGAGAGTTACATTCCTACGAGAGGAGGAAAGACAGCTAGCTTATAAACTTCCGTTTCCGCTTAGTTACATGTCGTTAGCTTGACAATTAATCGAACGATGAACCCCATTTCAAACATACATGTACATGTAGGTACGATGTACCTCGCTCGAAAAGAAAAAACAAGGCGACATGTACCTAGGTAGGTAGGTAGATAGGTACCTAGCTCAAATAGTCATCTTTCGCTTCGAGAAAGAGAAGGAAGAAAGGAAGAAAGTAGGGGAGGGAGGGAGGGAGAGAGAGAGAGAGAGAGAGAGCTCTACATCTCCCTTTACCCAACTACCTACCTCTAGTATCCATCTACCTAGCATCGATCTATTAGGTATCGACCTACCTTCCAGGTTTTCCTTACCAACGAAATCAATTCAATCAATCAATCAAATCGATAAGATACCTTATAAATAAAACCAACCCCTTCAAAACTACCTGACTTCTTCTAGAGCAATCTAGAATCTAAAAAATCTAAATCTTGTCTTGTCTTGTCCTTTTTTCTTGTCTTCAAAACACCTTGCAGAAAAAAAGTTTAACCGTTCGCCTACCTGTTGATACCTGTACCTTGAACAGAAAGAAAGAAAGGAAAAAAAAAGAGCTGTGTTTTGTTGCCTTGCTTGCCTGAAACACGTTTAGGTCTCATATGTAGTGCCCGTCTCACTCAGATTGATTATGCCAGCCTACCGTAGGAGGTAGGTACGCCTACCTAGGTACGCCAAAACAAGTTCCATACATTGGAATGTTTGGAGGTAGGTAAGGTATACAGGTAAGGTAAGGTATTGGATGAGGCCACACGGCTGAGTCAGGTAGAAAGTGACTCACTTTACGATGCCTACCTGACTGTGTGACCTTACCTACTCGCGTGGCACCACCGAACACGTTTGTCTTGAAACACGAATCAAATCTCACTTGAGAGTGCCTACTGCCTATTACTACCTTACCTACTACTACCTTACAACACTACTAGAAGGAGGGAAGAAAGGAGTCATGTCTCGTCTGGTCGTATTCGTCCCGTCGCGAAGGACGCCAATGTTACGGGGATTTCAACGGCAACGGCAACGCCAACGGTTCTTTTCGACGTTTGAGGTTGGTTACCTTTAACAGACATTTATAGTAGCTTCTCTCGAAGCGGTATATATCCCGACCTTTGAACAGCTCCACGATAGACCAGTGTGGTTGCTCGATTCCATGTTGGCTGCAGCAGAGTGAGTGCATCTGAGTACGTAGGGGTACATCTACAACGTTGTCGGCCAGAACCTCCAGTCACTACAATCGTCAGCCAGAAAAGAACCTGCCTATACAACATGAACAATCAATCCCTTCTCAGAGACGAACAGAAACTGACTCCTAGCAATATCGTATGCCTTCAAATCCATGAACATGAAATGTACCTACCTGAGCTTACACCTGGGCAGTTTTCGAAACATTCTCAACAGTCACATATCCTCTGCTGAACATGACTCGCCGACAGGGCCACTTGTAGTACCACGTCTTCGAATTCGACTTCGACTCCTTCCTGTTGGCGCCACTCAGAGGCAGGCTGAATTGGAAGTCATTATCCTGCAGGTCGACGTCGGCCTGGATAATCGAACGGGTAACATCGTCCTGTGGTCAACCCATGCATCCATGTTCCTCCATGAGTGTTTTCACATCGTGATCTGCTTTGTCATCGAAGCTGCACAACGTGAAGATGACATGGTGCTCCCGCGGCCGCACTTCCACTTGCTTACCCCGCGGCGCCAGCATCGGTCGCAAGCTCCTGCGACTGGAGCCCAATCCATATTCCAGGTTACTCTGGCATCGGCGCTGAAGAAGATTATCTTTCCGGCCAGCAGTAATCGCCGGGGGTTCCGTCTTTGTGCGAGTCTCAGCCTGATGAATGTTAGTCTTCTGGATCCTGCAGTTTGTCTTATTTTCGAGAACGTGAGATCCACGAGTGTCCGATGACAGGCTCTCCTGCTAACAGGGCTTTGACAACCTTGATCGTGGATGGCATCAACTCGTCTCTGACCACATATACACATAGTTGGTCCGCTTGCCCGATGCAGCTTTGACAACCGTAATCTTGTACTTGGTCATCAGCTTTGATCGGCTGGCGTGAGGCTGCAGCTGAGTAAAGCTTTCGGTGTCCTATCTGCCAATACGCTGGAAGCTGGCGTAGCCGGGCGGCCAGCCATCTTCTTGACAGGTGTCTGTGTCACTAAGCGACTACGGCTAGCCCGGCCATTCAGTCACAGTGTAAGTGTGTGAACATACCTCCACTACGCAAAGCCTTCCTTGGCGTCTGAGTCGGTGACACAACCATGATTCCATCGTCTCCATCATCATCATCATCATCATCATCCTCTGCGCTTCGTAACCAGGTACGGGTGCTACAGCAATCTCATCCTCATCTTCATCGCTAACTTTGCCGGCTTGGGATCGCCTCTCGAGTCTGTGCAGCATGGAAGATTAAGTGGAGCCGTCATCAGACGGCAAGTGATATTGGTCTGGTCGAACTGTAGACTTCAAGGTTGCGTTTGAGCGATGGCGATGTTTTCGATTTGTATGTTCTTGCCGAGACTGGGTCGTGATCGGTACCTTCCTTCTTGCTGTCTCCTGAATTCAGCTCTGTCGCGGGGAATTGCGGATGGTGAGGTGTCAGCAATGGCCTCGGGTGCTGGCATTTCGCGGCGAACTACCAGTGCTGAGGAATCGCGCGCTGTCTGTGTAGACACTGTGGCCCCCACTCGTCAGTAGACTTTTCGGAGGTAATTGAGGATTGGTACGGATGTTCGCAGCGCTGGGCGAGCCGCCTGTGCTGGTGGTAAGCCCAATTGGAATATCTCGGTGGCGCCTCGATGGATGTGTTGGCGATGAAGGTCTCAGCAATTGAACCGTAGGTACATGTACATAAGGTACACCGCGGTGTGAGTGTACGTCGGTGCGCCATCATTGTACAGGCCGGACTCACGTTGGCAACCTGGAAGGAAGGCGCGACCCAGGCGCGGAACATGTGCGTGCTTCAAGCGTCCAGGTCGGGCAAGAGCAGCCCGCCAAGTGATAAGTACCTTCCACATGATGGACGATGGCAGCGTGTTGCGTGGTCTGGACTGTGTAGGTAGGTAGACTGTCTCGATAGGCATTGCAACCATTGAATGTGTGAGACGAGATATGCAGCATCGATGTCAGCCACGTGACGGCAGCTCAACAGCTTCATATTGTTCTTTCCCTGAGACACGTGCGGCATGTCGCTCCTGCACACCTCGAAATGAAGACCCAAGTCAAACATGGCCATATCCACCATATCGATGCTTGCGCCGGCTCAGGGCCCAGACGTATATTGCAGCGAGTGCAAGTGCGTGCGTGCCTGTGCCTGTGTCTGTATCGTCGAAAGTGATTTGGTCGTTCGGGAAGGCGCTTTCATACCTCCCCCAATGGCCCACCTTCCACCTCACCTCTTCAGTTCGCCCTCAACAATACCAATACCACTCTGCATTCGAGCGGGCCATCTCGTATTGTGCGGCCTTCGCGTCCCCGTGTGAATTGATATCGCTCATCATCGAACAATCGGCCGGGGCAGCAGTTCGCGCGGGACACCAAGGCATTGTCTCAGCTCCAATTGTTCGAGAAGGTACAAGATCACCTCTGTTCCAGCCGACTGGCCTTCTTGTTTCTCGCTCTTTCATGTGCACTGAACGCCTGGTCTAAGCTGCTCACCAACAACAGAACACCACCACTTCCATCACAACCACACCCTTCCCCTTCCCCCGACCGGCGAGTACGACTTCTTTATCTGGTCCTTTCGCTGCCACCAAGTCCTTTGCAGCCAGCAAACTGCATGTTCTCTGTGCATCTCCGTCAGCACTGAACAAAGCCCCAGCAAACTCTCACCATGGGCCTGCCGCTCGAAGGCCTCACATACAATGCCAGCTACGACCCCTACCACCAGATGCTGATCATCACCATGCCGGATGGCATCACAAAGAGCACCGTGGACATTTCAAACATCTTCAAGCTTCAGGCAACTTCGGTCAACACCGGCATCATCTATGGCGTCCAGCTGGGCATCTCCGTCGTCCTGATGCTCATTCTTGCCCTCATGACCCGACCCGAAAAGCGACGCAGCATCATTTTCTTCCTCAACCTCGCTTCCTTGGTCTTGCTGCTCGTCCGCGCCGTCATCATGTGTGTGGCGCTCCATGGTCCCTTCTACAACTTCTACAACTGGGTGAACAGCTACTATTACGACATCGATCAGTCCATTCGACTGTCCGTGGCCGCAGAAGTTATCAACTTCCTGGTCATCGCTGGTCTGGAGTTTTCGCTGTTCTTTCAAGTTCGCATCGTGTGTGTGACCTTGAGAACACGATGGCGACTTCTGGTCACGGCAGTCACGACCGTCATGGCAATGGCCGTCTGCTCGATTCGCTTCGTCACCATGGTCGTCAACGCAGACCTGGGCATCGTCAACGTCGCCGCTAAGACCGACGAGCAGTGGGCGCTGATCACCTCGTTGGCTTCCGCTTCGAACATCTGCGTCATGGCCAGCATCTTCTTCTTCAGTGCCATCTTCAACACCAAGCTGGGATACGCCATCTACCAGCGCCGTTCCATGGGCATGAAGCAGTTCGGACCGATGCAGATAATCTTTGTCATGGGTTGTCAGACAATGTTCATTCCAGGCAAGTGCATCTAGTACACGTGTTCGTCTTGAGTGGTGCTGACCTGTGTGGCAGCTATTTTCGGCATTCTGACGTACTTTGTGTACGGCGCAGCACAAGTCAACTCTTTGATGCCGTGCGTCGTAGCCACCTTTCTTCCCCTCTCGAGCATGTGGGCCGCGACCAACACCAACAGCAACAACATCGCTGCGCCACATCAGGTCCAACGCAACCGCGAACTGGCCTTGGGACCGAGAACGCCAGGCAATACGGGTGGTAGCGGTCGGCCGCAGAGTGAGAAAGAGCTCGTCGGTGACGATACGTTGATTGGCGAGGACTCTCCCCGAAAAGAGACGCACGATGATCGAAAGAGCATCGATCTCGAGATGCAAAAGGTGCCAGGACACATTCACGTCGACCGAACCTATAGCGTGCGTTCAGACTAGGAATCTGATCCGCGGCACGGTCAGGGGACAGCAGCAAAGAGGGACGACGCGAGCATCGCATCCGCGGAGCTCAGACACGCCTCCTGACCGCTTCCACCAGGCTGTGGTACTCTGTGCGTGGCACGATAGCTACCCAGAGACTGCTTCATCATCATCAGCGATTTTCCTTTTGTTCGTACAGTATGGATCTGAAACCACAATGTATCACAGGTAGACATTGATCCAGGTCTCGAAGCTGTGGTTGCTGGTGGTGAGAAGAGATAAGAAGAAGAAGAACAGAGAAGAAGACGACGTACGTAATTCTGCTTAATGGAGCGCGCAGAGCAACTTGAAATCACCAGCACATGATATTTGATATTCCAAGACTCACCCCCACGCGCCCCTTGTCGTTGCCGTCATTACATGTATCCTCTGGTGGGCAGCCTAGGATGTGCCCATCTTGACTTGCGCGCCTGTCTTGTATACCTGAAAATATTTTTTTAACCAGGTCCAATGCGAGGCATATCATTATGCTCGGACAAGGTGGACAAGTATTTGTTGAGTTCTTGCACACGTTCTTTGTGGGTTTTGACTCCTTCGCGTTGGAGACGTTCTTCGAGCTGTTGTTTTTTTTGATGGGTTTTTTGGTTAGCATTAGGGAGACGGGAGAGGAGAGTGGGCATGGAGGAGAGGAGAGAAGGTGAGGGTGAGGGGATGCGGAAAAGAGAGAGAGAGAAAGAGAGAGAGAGAGACGTACCCGTTTCTTTCTTCTCTCTTCATGTCTTCTTTGCGCTTCAGTTTTTCCATAAGTTTTCACTTCTTCTTCTGCTGCTGGCGGAGTTGTTGTTGTTGTTGTTGTTTTCTTCTTCAGCGTGGTTATTTCTTTGGTGGTGATATTCTGCTCTTCTTCTTCTGCACCTTCTCCATCCTCTCCTTCTCGCTCGTGCTCTTGCTCTTCTCCATCTGCGAGGGCGGAACTTTGTTGCTGTAGGGCGCTCTTCTCATGTAAGTTTTTCGTTGGTGCTATCGTTGTCGTTGTCGCGTCCGAGATGGTCGAAGAAGGCTTGTCGTCGGATGAGGATTGTGGTTTCTTCTTCTTCTTCTTCTTTTTGTCAATACCTCCTCCGCTCGAGCCTTTGAGTTTGAGACCGCCGCCTACTGCGGAGGTGTAGTCTGATGAGGGCATTTGTGGTTGGCGCAGATTACCATGTAGGTACAGTACAGTAGGCAGGTAGGTAGGTAACGCGTTCTACTACTGGCTTGTTCGACGCGTGAGATGGGGGAAGATGGTGAACGGTTGTTCCCTTAGGTACCTCACCTACGTACCGGCCCCCAGCAACGCCAAGGAATTGCCCTAGCGCTTGTCCCCGCCCGCTACCTTATAAATTATAAGACTTGCGACGGGAGAAACGAAAGACTCGCCGACAACTTTGGGCGTTGCTTGGGTGTGTGATTGATGAGATATTCTACATTACTGAGTAGGTATCTTTCTTACCCGCCGACACGTACTATACCTTACCTACCTGCAGATGATTCGACACACTACTGGCCGGAGCGCACCCACAGTATAAACCCCCCCGAAACTCGTATTAATAACACCGAAAGTGGGGAGTTCTCGTGGGGGGGAATTCTTACCTGAATTATGATTATTATTATTCGATGCCATCGAGTCACATAATCCATTTATCTCCAGGTATCTATCTCTCTTTTAATCTTTTGTACACCTCACACATCCAGGGAACTTCCCTTGAATACTACCTACCTACCTACAAAACATGACAGGACGCCGTATATCCGGATCTTGCTATCTCAAATGCCAAGGCTGCTAGTTCTCTTCTCGAAAGATAAAAAGATCTGGGGTGTACCTCCCAAGGTTGTATAGATACCAAGAATGGATATTATAGCTTCACTTGGGGTTTTTTTCGTTTCTCCGTAAGTGAAAGAAAAAATATCACAAGTCTATCTATCGACGGTCTACCTACTACCTCCTCTTTCGATTCTCCTCCACGGGAATAGACATAGCAAGCAGCAGTCTTGGGACATTGCTTTCTCGGACGGGGACCTGTTCTCTTGGTTTTTCTTGGTCGTTTTTCTTGGGATCTGCGCGACTTGATAACAGAGAGACACTGAGAGAGCGAGAGAGTCAAAGTCCACATGGATCGCTCAAATACTACTGATGGATCGCCGCCATGCCACCGAGGTTTCACCTCCTTCTATTCCTTCTTCTTTATCTTCTTCTACTCCTTCTATTCCTTCTTCTTCTCCTTCTCCTACGACTACTCCGACTCCACAACTATTACGACAGGGTGATCATTGTTTTCGCGACTCGGAGTCTACACCTCTGCTTGGAGGTCGGCCAGCAGGGTTATCACCACCACCACCATCATCATCAGCATATCGCTACGACTTTCCCTCGGCCATTATGGAGAAGTTCAATCGATTCGCTGTCCCGTCCGAACCGGGTCTCACCAATGCTCAACTCATGCTCCAGAATGAGGATCTCAAGCCTGTGGAAGCGGAACGTCGCGTGTGGACATCCAAGAACTTTGTATTTTTCTGGATCAGTGATTCCTTCAACATCAGTATGTCGTTATTGTTGTTGCTGCTGTCAATATCTGAATCTCCAAAACAAAAAGACAGCCACGGCGATGACAAAAGCTGACAAATTTCACTTTCCCCCCAACAACAGACACATGGATGATTTCCTCTTCCAACATCGTCGACGGCTTATCCTGGTGGCAGTCCTGGCTCTGCGTCTGGATCGGCTACGGAATCACCGCCGGCTTCGTCGTGCTCACCGGTCGCATCGGAGCGAAATACCACCTCAGCTTTCCCGTCATCGCTCGAGCATCCTTTGGCATCTGGGGAGGTCTCTGGCCCGTCCTCAATCGCGCCGCCATGGCATGCATTTGGTATGGTGTGCAAGGCTGGATCGGCGGGACGTGCGTCTACCTGATGATTCGATCGATTTGGCCTTCGTGGGATGCATATGGTCCCGAAGGGAGTAAAAATTCCATGCCTGCATCCTCGGGAACTAACACGCGCGATTTTGTGAGCTTTTTCTTGTTCTGGGCTGGCAGTTTGCCTTTTTTGTGGCCGGCTGTGCACAAAATTAGACACTTGTTCACGGTGAAGGCTGCTGTCGTGCCTGTTGCTGGTATGGCATTCTTCATCTGGGCAGTCGTGCGAGCCGACGGGTTGGGGCCCATTGTCAAGCAGCGTGGAGCGTTGCAAGGGAGTGCTTTGGCGTGGGCTGTGATCAAAGGCATCATGAGCGCAATCGCGAATTTTGCCACATTGATCGTGAATGATCCTGATTTCAGCCGTTTTGCGCGAACACCCAGAGACGCGTTTTGGTCGCAGCTTCTCACTATCCCTATTGGATTTGCCCTCACCTCCTTTGTTGGAATTATCGTATCTTCGTCTTCGACGGTGAGTCACGCCAATCAGCGATCTTTTTTTTCCTATCCTTTTTCTTTTTCTTTTAAAAAAACATCAAAACATAGGTACTAAAACAAAACCCCAGGTCATCTTCAACCTCGACGAACCCATCTGGTCCCCCCTCACCCTCCTCACCATGTTCCTCGAAGAACCCAACGTAACAGGAGCCACGCGCTTCGGCGTCTTCATCATCGCCGCATCCTTCGCCCTCGCCCAACTCGGCACCAACATCGCCGCCAACAGCATTTCCGCCGGAACCGACTTGACCGCCCTACTCCCGCGATGGATTAGCATTCGACGCGGAAGTTATCTGTGCGCCATTGTCGGCTTGGCCATGTGTCCGTGGCATTTGTTATCCTCGAGCAATAATTTCACGACATATTTGTCTGCGTATTCGGTGTTTTTGTCGTCGATTGCGGGCGTTATGTGTGCGGATTATTATTTGGTGAGAAAGGGATATTTGCAGACGAAAGATTTGTATAGTGCGGATCGAAAGGGGCCGTATTTTTTTCATGGAGGTGTGAGTTGGAGAGGATATGCGGCGTATCTTGCGGGGATTTTACCCAATGTTGTTGGGTTTGTTGGGGCTGTGGGTGTTGAGGTGCCTAAAGGTAAGTTTTTTTTTTCTTTTTTCAAAAGAAAAACATCCCTTTTTCCGCTGTCTTTCTGAAGATACAATGGCAATACATGCTCTCCTCATTGCAAGGCGAGAACTACCTGTAACTCACTCATCCCGACACTAGGCGCAACCTACTTATACAACCTCAACTTCTTCGGCGGCTTCATCGTCGCCGCAGCAATTTATTGGATTCTATGCAAAATCAAACCTATTCCCGCATGCAGCGACATTTGGCGAGAAGTCGATAACGATGTCGAGTACGACGAAGACGACGTCGATGATGATGTTAGTGATGTGAGAGATGAGAGAAGAGGTAGACGTAGACGTAATTTGGCATATGGTGAAGAAGAATCTGATTCTGATGCGAAGAGGCAGACGACGGAATTGCCAAAGGGGGTTGTGTGAGATGAGGGGAAGTGAAGGATGATGAATGACTACCTTGGGTATATGAAAATGAATGAGATATTCTCTCGAATTGCCTATTGTGTTGCTTTATGAATCTTTCCAAATTTTACGATGAGCTTGGAGAGCTACATGTACCTAACTTAGGTACCTTAGCTAATATAGCTATACAAGGTACTTTATCTTTGTACCTGTATCTCCAATATCCTGCAGGACAGATAGAGAGATAGGCCGAAAATCCTACCTCCTCTGCCTTGTCTTGTACACTAAATCTCCAACAACATCATTCACTTACTTTTCTCTCTTATATCCATCTATCCATCCATCCATCCGTACCTTATACAGCAGCATACCTCCACGACATCAACCATGGAATTATTCCCTTTTACAACCTACTACGAACCTCCCTCCTTCTCCTCCTTCTCCTTCTCCTCCCTCTTCTCATTCATAACAACAACAACAACAACGACGAAAACCAACAACAACCCTACCGCCATTTCTTCTCTCTTCCTGACTTTTTCGATTTTGAGTATTTTTGTTTCTTTGTTCTTCTGGTGGATTATATTTCAGGTAAATTGATATTTTCTATTTGAATTCCGTTTCCTTCTATTTCCTTCGGTCTATGGGAGAAAGAGAAAGAACTAGGTATCAGGTGGGTATCAGACAAGTATGTGGGTATTTGGGAAAGATGTTGTTGGTTTGGTTGATAATACATCATGCCTACGTACCTGGAAGTACCTGACCTAAGTACTAAAAGCACCACAACTGCCACCAAGTGAGAAAAGAAAGAAAGAAAGAAAAAAAGGAAAAAGATCAAAACCTAACGTACCTTACTGTTTTTTTCTTCTTTTCTTTTCATTTTTTTCTCTCTTTTTCTCTTTTCCCTTTTTTTGATATACATAACTGGCTATACATCTTACCATTCATTTATTTTTGAATAGGTTTGCACCAAGACGGATATACCGAAAATTCAAGGTATGTAACTTATACCTCCTCGATCCGTTTGTTCGTTCTCCGTTCAGTCCAGTCTAGTCAAAGCTTGAGATGGGATGATGATGATGTGTGTGTTTTGTTTTGTTTATTTGGGAATTGTTCTGGAGATGAGAGGTAGTAGTAATGACGCTAATAGGGATGTAATAGGAATATTCGAAATTCCTGGCGCATTGCCTATAGCAGGTCATTTACTTGAATTGGGGGATGATCATGCTACGGTTTGTGAGGTATGTTAGAATTTTTCTTTCTTTTCTGTTTCGTTCTTGTTCTTGTTTTTTCGGGGGTAATGATTATTATCATCGATACCACCACAAACTCTTCACTATAAAACCCAAACTCTGACATCTTCTCTCTCTCTCTCTCTCTCTCCGTCTAATCCAGAAATGGTCCCAAAAACACCAAACATCCACCTTCCAAATCCGTCTAGGAAACACACGAGCAGTCGTCATCAACAGTTTCGCCGACTGCAAACGAATGCTCATCGGCCATCAATCCGCCGTCATCGATCGTCCAACACTCTACACTTTCCACGGAGTAATTTCCTCCACGCAGGGTTTCACCATCGGCTCGTCGCCGTGGGACGAGAGTTGTTCGAAAAAGCGCAAAGCCGCGGGCCAGACGTTGGGGAGAGTGGCCATGAAGACATATTTGCCCATGTTTGATCTGGAAACGACGAGTATTGTGCGAGATGTGCTGCGGGATTGTGGAGGGGGCGGCGATAAGTGGTTGAATGTGAGGCCGTATTTGCAGCGGTATGCGTTGAATACGACGTTGACGCTGTGTTATGGTATTCGAATGGATAGTGTGTGGGATGAGATGCTGAGAGAGATTTTGGAAGTCGGGAGCGCGATTAGCTTGCTCAGGAGTGCTTCGGAGAATTATCAGGATTATATTCCGGCCTTGAGATATTTGCCGAATAATGAAAAGACGCAGCGGAGTAAGGCTTTGCGTGGTCGTCGAGATAAGTATCTGGATGAGCTTCTGGTATGGTGTGAACTCTGTCACGCTGTTGGGGGGATGGCGCTGACCCTGGGATAGAATAAAGTGCGAGAAATGATCCAGCAGGGGAAAGACAGGCCTTGCGTTTCGGCAGCGATTCTCAAGGACGAAGAGACCAAACTGTCAGGAGTCGAGGTCTCGTCCATCTGTCTGTCTTTGGTGTCTGGAGGGTTTGAGACTATCCCTGGTACTCTCACGAGCTGTATTGGATCACTTTCAACACCGGAAGGTCAAGTCTTTCAGGAAAAGGCATACGAAGACATCAAGCGGCACTATCTGAGCACGGAAGACGCATGGTTGCAGTCGCTCGAAGCAGAAGATGTTCCCTACCTCAATGTGAGCATTTGTGCGGTATTGCTACAAACCGAGTATGACTAATGGACGGCAGGCAATCGTCAAGGAAGCAGGGCGATACTACACCGTGTCGTCCATGAGCTTGCCACGAAAAGCAGCAGCAGACATCGAGTGGGATAGAGCCATCATCCCAAAGGGCACGATGATACTGATCAACGCTCAAGCTGCCAATCACGAAATTGAGCATTTTGGGCCAGACGCGGGCGAATTCAATCCAGAAAGATGGTTGGAGAATGTGTCTCCTCCACGAGAGCGTCCTTCAGTAGGTCTGCAACACTTGTCATTTGGGGCCGGTTCACGTGCATGCTCTGGACAGTTCATCGCCAACAGGTAAGTTGACCCTATCACTCTTTCAACATCTGAAAGCTGATCTGGCAGGTTGCTGTATACTGCGCTTCTGCGCATTATCGCAAGCTTCAAGATTGTGGCGTCAAAGGAAGAACCTCCAAACACTGACTACGTGGATTACAACCTGCTGAAGTCAGCTTTGGTAGCGATTCCACGAGATTTCAAGGTAAAGTTCATCCCTAGAAATCCGGAAGAGCTGGCCACATGCTTGAGTAAAGCCGAGGAACGGACCAAGGATGCATATAGCACTTAGACAAAATGTCTGGGAATGTGAAAACATGATATATGCTTCCCTTTTTCCAGCTTTGTCAAGTTTTGATCTAGCTGGAGTGAACGCGAAAGATCAGTCCGTGTCGCTCTTGTGCCAAACAAGCAATTCAGCCGCATCATTATCGTGGAAGTGCTGGCGACCAAACTATGAGACCTCTAGTCGCTTGTGCTCGGGATGTCATACACAGACTTATCCACAGGTGTAGCGCGAAATCTTGTAGATGGCTGGAATCTGGACGGCTTCGGAAGAGCACCTGGGCGGCTGTGCTTCTTTCGCCTGATGAATCGCTTGGAGTCGAGCACCTTGGCTGACGCAGGGATGTTGTTTCTCAGTCTTTGGGGCTTGACAGGCTGAGGCACGTCCTCATCCTCAATGTCGTCCACTTCTTGATGCGCTGTGGCTGCATGACCCATCAGTGAAGTGTTTTCGATGCCATGTTGTGTCGACGATGCCGGTGCAGAGTATGTCGTTAACGCCAAATCATAGATCGAGCCGCCTGCGGTAACCCGATCAGACCGTGGCTGATCACTTGTAGCATCGCACAATAGCCGTGGTGCAGGGTCAGAGACGCCTTCTTCGTCAGGAGTTTTATTGTTAAACGCCAAAGAGTTGCTGTCGGAGCTTTGACTGCCAAGGATGAAGGTTCTCCATAAGACATCTTCCTCCTCTGCACCATCTACGGCTGAAGGCTCGATCTGTCCCTCATCGTCATTCGTCGCATGCGATGAGCGAGCCGGCATGAGTTTCGATATGAGTGCCGGTGTTTCATCCAAACCTTTCGACAGAGGCCCGAATCTCCTCGCAGGAGGGTCAACTCGCGGTGTAGGCGTATACTGCATCTGTCTCAGTGCGCCAATCGACTCAACTGGCCGCTGGGGCGCAATACTGAATGCAGACTGCGTGCGGTGCAAGCTAGAAGACTTCAAGGCCGCGATGGAAGCCTCACTAGGTGCATCTGTCCTGATGCGCAGCGTCCTGCGCCATAGCCCTTCGTCGTCGAGTACCGTCGCTCCGGCCATGTCCCACGTGGCACATGGGATCGCGGTTGGTTGTGGACTGTACCTGTACGATGGACTATCTATAAGGGCATTCTGTGTATGCTGCCGAGTCACATCTTGCGCGCCCAAACCGAGTGCTACGCTGTCCGAAAATTCCTCATCACGAAATGGAGCATCATGCGGTAGTATGATGGGCTCGGAAGGCACATGCGGTGTATCTTGATCGAAGCCGTTGGTCTGCTGCATAACTGGCCATCGTTCCAAGGGATTTACAGCGGCATATCCGGTGCAAGATTTCCAGTCCTGATGCTCATCAAGTGCACTGCACTGTGACGTACGGTTGTTATCAGTGCAGAAAAGTCGCTCAGCTGTAGTACCTACGTCGTCAAATTCCTCGCCCATGAGCATCGATTCTTCGGAGAGCGGCCCGAACTCCGTAGATGGCTGGCGCATGCTGGTGTTTGCCACAACATGAGGTGGACGAGAAAGCTCAGTCTGAGTACCGGCGAGAGCCCCGGTGCCGATTTTGATGTCAATGCTCTCGCCCCTACCATCATCGCTTAAAATTGGTTGCATGAGGCGCTCTCGATGCTGGAAAGGAGGCGTCACACGTCGTTGTTGAAACTCGCGTGGACCATTCCGTGAAGTCTTCAATACCTTGCGCCGCTTTCCGATTCTCTCGACGTCTCGCTCTGCCGGAAATTGGACCTTCACAGGCCTCGAGGCATTGAGACCGAGCCAATCGCTACGTGCCAGCAAGCTGCGACGGGCGCTTTGTATCTTGCGTTCTTCGTCCGTCATGTCAGCTGGGACTGCTTGATCCCGCACGTCTGCAGCTCGACGTCGACAACGAGCCTCAGAAGATCTTGAGCTGCGTGAGCCGCCTTCCGAGCGAAGAGTAGTACTTCCTCGATGCTGCTGGGATGCCTTGGCCTGTCGATAGCTCTTGGACTCGACAGCCTCGCGCATGAAGTCTGGCATGGAGCGCGGTGGATGGGGATGGCCAGCGCTGCGGACTTTCGCGAAGTGTGCTTTTTGCTTTTGCACGACGATATTCTTACCGGCCTGCGCGTAGCGGCGACGTGTTCCGCCGGTCCAGTCCATGACTATCGCGGGTATAGGATGATTGAGGCAGTTTCAAAGTGTTGGTTGCGGCAGAAGTGCGTTCGAACATGGGCACCAAAAGAACACGAGCTGGCCCATGCTTAGTAAGCCAAAAAGCTATGGACCATGTACCTCCTGTGGACAATTGCACACAGAGCCATGCAGCTTCAGTTGCACCGCTTCCGCACTGGATGAATGATCATGTGGTAGCTGCGAGCTCGAATATCAGAGTCTACTGTACAGTATTGACTATCTAACAATTTTCTGTACACTCCTAACCAATCTTGTTATAGCAGTATGACTGGTATTGCTTGGTCTCTGCAGCAATTGCTGATATACTGGAAGTATCCATTCCAAACAGCTCCTCCAATGGTAGGTATTCATACATGAAGCCATGTCGATTCAAAAATCTCTCTAATCAAGTGAAAACCATCGTTTCCATTCTGAAGTTCCACCAGCCTCTCCACCACTGTCATCCTAGATGTCTCTCGCCTAGATCACACAGCCACTTTTCCGCTTGTATACCTACTCGCACAACCCACCAGGCTCAGCTATGAGAAATACCGCATGGAAGAAAGGGTCTGATCCGAGCAGGAGATGCAGAGGAGCGGTTGGAGATCTTTGGCATGCACTGAGCTATTGAATGGGGCGGGGAGCCCGACGAAAAAGACTGTACAAATGGCATACGTATCAATCTGGGAGTAGTGCAAAGTGATTTGCTGGTGCAGTCAATGATTTGGTCGCAGATGATATGAAAGTGGTCCAGACCAATGTGTTGATGGAAACGTGGACGCCTCACGTGAATGGACGTGAAGTCGGGAAGCACGAAAAAGGCACGCTAGAATAATTGCTGACTAGCCGAATACCAGTGCACAAGACCAGGTTTGGCAAGCACAAGCAGGTTCGAGCGGAGAAGGACCAGGAGTTGGCATCACCTCAGCACTACATGTACTCCACGTCACACCCAGACCTTCAAAAACCTCAACCCTCTATATTGCGAGCTCTCCGACATGTTACTGGACCAAGACATTCCCGTCCGTGGGCATCTCGGCCGCCCACGTCGATATTCGTTGCAGCACCGAAATAGCCATGCCATGCGCGCGATTCCTCCCATCCCGCATCAAGCCAAAGAGTACCCCGATCAGGCTGGTCGTACGGGTTACAGTGACGAGTCTGGTCGGAATAGCCCTTTTACGATCCCAATGTCTCCTAGCAATGGGTCGCTTCCAGCGCAATATGCTTGAACGTTTGGAAACTCTACATCCCAGAGGTCCCACCAGGTCCGGCTCTATCACGAGAAGCGTGGGCATCACAAGAGCGCGTCGGCTCTACATGTACACCGTATCAGCACCGAGCCTGTCGAGCGTGGTGCCAGGATGGTGCAGATCCTTTCTGCACGGCACAGAAACAACCTGGTGATAACGGATGTGGCTTCAAACGAGGCGACGTACTGAACGCAGCAGCACGACTTCAGCTTGGGACAGCACATGCCATGAGAGGCGGGATATCACAAACGGGTCTTCATCCTGTCATCATCATGGCTGCTTGCTATGCGAGAGTCTGGTCTGGTCGATTACGACTCGCGCAGTGCATTTGCAGCTGACGATCCAGCATCAGCACGCTTGGAGGCATGGAGCTCTCTCCTCCCCAGTCCACGATGACAGCTTACCATCCTCCTTGACGACATATGGCGACTGCCTACCACAGACCCACAATGAGGTCAGCTGCAAGTATTGAATGTGGAATGACAGCTAGCCGTGCTGGAGTGCGCATCGTGGTTCTATGCTTCCAATAGCAAGCACAGCTGCCAGTCAGAGGCAAAAGCTTACCTTGCGCCCAGTGTGCTCCAGTGTGCTCCAGGTACTGCTGCATGTGACAGCAGCAGCGTAGGCGACCACGCGCTGACGGCTGGATCAAGTAACTCGAGAGAATGGCGGCATGGCCGACAGGATAGCGCTTTACTTGCAACGGCAAAACGCGCAACACAATTTGACACACTAGCAGGAGCCATGCTTGATGGCTTGCAGTTGCCGCGGTTCTCCTCCTCACAGGGTTGATGTAACCAGAACCCACCACTGCATCCGCACGCGCAGAGGAGCTGTGGTAGCGCCAAAGGCAGAAGGCTGTGTATGTGTGTGAGAGAGAAAGTGTGTGTGCGCCGAGACAGCACGCCTGAATACCTTGTGGTGACCTTTCAGGCTGTGTTCGACTCTCGGGACTGTATCCGACACCAACGCGCGAGTAGCCGACGAAGCAACACGGCACGACGCACCAGCACGGGCGCGCACCATCAGAATGAGATCGAGGTCGAGGGAGAGTGGTAGGCGTGGTTGGACGCGGCCACGGTCCCTGGGGCCTGGAAGGGACCTGAAGATCTCAGCACAATCTCGAAACCTCAACCATCAGGTGGGCTTGGCAGCGATGACGTCGTTGCGCCGAGCGGCAATTCCAACGCGAGGCAAGCGCGGGGCTCAGTTCGTGCCGACGGAGCAGATTGCCAGGTTGCTGCATGAGCTGCTCACTGCTCGGAGGGCAACGGGCGATTAAGGCGAATAACAATAGCACGACGTCTGCAACACCCAGCGCGTTATTGGCACCAGTAAATGTTGCCTGCACACGCGCGCTCTGCTAACCCAACCTAGCGGACAGGGACCACGTTTGGACCGAGCCGTCTGCTTCAGCCTGTGAGCCTGTGTGCCTGATGACCGCTTATTCAATATTGACCTCTCAGGTGCCCCCAATGGCCGCTGCCGACTGGTGGGCTAGCTCAGTATTTGATACGATGTCTGAGAAAATTATTATTCACAGTGGGTCCACCGCAGTCTCGACTTTAGCGAAGCTGGCCGCGTTGACTCGATGGACAAAGCCAAAGCCTACCACCGACATCCTACTGTGGCATGGCCCGGGGATATGTACTAGCTGTCGACCAGGCCTCGCCCCTAACGCGTCTGCTCCTCTCAGACTCCACGCACTATCCCCAGTCTCCATATAAAGACCGTGTCCGCTCCAGGTCTTATTTCGGCCCTTTCCTGTTCTCTTACACCTCACTCACGACCTCCTTCCCGCTCAGCACTCACCACTTACTCAGATTCACCAGCACAACAGCACAACAGCCATCATGTCTGGCCCCGTACTGCCCAAGAGGCCGACGCGGACTTTCCGCCGTGTGAGCTCCTCCGATGTCACCCTCAATGCCTTGAGCCTCCGCTCGCCGACCGTCGTCGTACCCCCGAAGCATCTGATGGCACCCAGCAATGCCCAAGAAACCGCCATGGCTTTCGAGCTGGCGAGGCACGAGATTGAAGACGCCACAACCCCCTTCTCGGCCCCCGCTACACCGCCAGAGACCACGGTCACCGACAAGTTCGCCTTCGCCTTCGATATCGACGGAGTCCTGATCCGTGGTGGCAGGCCCATCCCCGAGGCTGTCGAGGCAATGCAAGTGCTGAACGGCAAGAACGAATATGGAGTCAAGATCCCATATATCTTCGTCACCAACGGTGGCGGAAAGACGGAGCAAGAACGTTGCATTCAACTCAGCCAGCAGCTCGAGTTGGAGGTATCACCCGGACAATTCATCTGCGGACATACACCCATGCGTGAGATGGCCGAGAAGTACAAGACGGTTCTCGTGGTGGGCGGAGAAGGCGAGAAGTGCAGACAAGTGGCCGAGGGGTATGGCTTCAAGGACGTCGTGACACCGGGAGACATCATTAAGGACAATCCCGATACCACTCCTTTCCGCAAGCTCACGGAAGAGGAATACAACAACTCCCGCACTCGCAACTTTGCTGATGTCGAGATCGAGGCCATTTTCGTATTCGCTGACTCCCGTGATTGGGCTGGCGATCAGCAGATCATTCTCGACTTGCTCATGTCCAAGAAGGGTGTCCTGGGCACGCGGTCCGAAACGTTCGATGAAGGTCCGCCCGTCTTCTTCTCTCACAACGATGTCATCTGGTCCGCCTCGCACGATCTCACTCGTCTCGGCATGGGCGCGTTGCGTCTCTCGCTCGAGGCCATGTTCAAGGCTGTGACTGGAAAGGATCTCAAGACCACAGCATTTGGCAAGCCACAAGGCGGTACCTTTGAGTTTGCCACTCGTCTCCTGCAGCAGTGGCGCCGAGACACGCATGGTATCGATGCGGCGCCCGAGACTGTCTACTTTGTGGGCGACACGCCTGAATCCGACATTCGTGGCACGAACGAGTACAATGAGAACTCCAAGCAGGAGTGGTATTCCATTCTCGTAGAAACTGGCGTATACGAGGCGGGCACCAAGCCTCGATACGTGCCTCGAGCCACGGTCAAGACTGTGCTGGATGCTGTGAACCATGGCATTGACCGTGAGAACAAGCGACAGCAGAAAGTACTCATGAAAGATGCACTTAACATTTCCGATCTGAAGCTCAATGGATCCGCCGTCGACGAATCTCAGGATCACGACTTCCGGATGGTCGAGACTATCGCTGCATAGAGGAATTGGGATTATACGCTGTTTGATACTGCAATTGGTACTGGGGCGCACCGCATTCCACTGGCGCTACGGGATGGTCTTTTTTTGACGAAGAAACTACAATTATTTATGATACCACCGCATGTTCGCCGAATCGAGGCGATAGATTCTCAAGGTTTGGATAGAGTACCGTGTAGCCACTGGCTGGCCGATATATATCTTTGAGGAATCAAGAAAGTTGATGATTGAATGGATTTGTCGTCTCCCCCATGACACCTGATTTTTCTTACTTCTACACCAAGGCGGGGCACGGGAGAGTGCATTCGCGATGGTGGGCGGGGACATAGGTTTCCGCTAAGAACCACATGAACTCTAGCGCCCCACACACCAGAGCCGCACGGGTTGCAGTGATGTTATTGGTAGATGGAATTGGCATGTGATAGTATAGACTTTCCAAGCCCGAGCCTCCATGAGGTACATTCTACCAACCACCCACCATCTCTCTCCTACATGTACTTAGGTTCAAGCTCTATATACTACACTACCTTATCGCAGCCAGAGATGTACATTTTCACCGCTCTCCCCGACCGATTGACAGACCGATTAACAGACCGACAGACCGACTCCGACCCGATTGACCGAATTTGAGCGCGAATTACCCGATTACAGGTAGTCTGACTACCTATATGTATATGTATACCTCAGGTATATACCTCAGGTAGGTAATATATCTTGTTTAAACAAAACGGTACTACAATGCTATATAGAGGGAGAGGGGGGTTTTGGAATTTTTATACTAGGTATTTAATTACTTTTTTGTTAAGATATTAATATAACTTTTGGAGTCTTGACTTGTAAGCGTTTCGGAATATACGAGGTTTTGTATATTTGGATTTATTTATAATGCGTATAGGTATATTTATATGTTTATACTTACTCGGGTTGTTTATTCTGTTTGTTTGGTTGTTTTATTGTAGGAGGTAGAATAGCTAGATACCCAAGGAGGTAGACTTACTGTTTATTGATTTTTTTGTTTTGTTGTTTTGATTTATCTTGAACTTTTGATATATTATATTCCTGTTCTTCTTCTATAGGTACTCTACCTCCTAGCTTTCTTGTATATACTACCTACACCGCTTACATGTCTACCTTGGTCAGGTAGGTAGGAGTTCCTACCTCCTAGGAGTAGGAGGTTTACGTATTAGATATCGCAAAGTTTAGCTATGCCTTTTTCTTTTTCTTGGTTTTCCTCTTTTTCTTCTTTTTGGGGAGGGTAATAGCTACATGTATATATGTATGTATGTATGTATGTATGTATGTATGTATGTATGTATGTGATAGCTTAGGAAGGGGGGCGGGAATAATGCAGGTTGATACAGGTTGAAATTCGGATGAGTGAGTAGAGTGAGTAAGATCGGAGATCTTGAGAGAGGAGGAGGGGTGGAAGAGTAGGTACATGTACCTGTAGGTTTCACTAGGTAAGGTAGGTACATGTAGGTAGCTGAAGAAAGAATTGAATTTGAAATGGCTTACGCTACAGTAGATGGGTGTCAGATGATGAGAAAGAAAAATCAACCATATAATATTACCATCACTAGAAAGGTACCTATACTGCCATACCTGTACCTGTAGGTACTTCTTTCTGAACATGCTTTATTAGGTACACTTATGAATATGTAAATGTGTGTGCAAACATACAAATTTACATTTTTTTCATCGAGATCCAAATCCAACCTTTCCCTCTTCATTACCCATCCATCTGTCCTCATACGCCCTCATGACTTTCCCCCGCTCCCCTCCTCCCTTTGAATTTTTCAGATAAGAAAGTAAAAAGAAGAGCCTCAAGCGCGGACTATTCTAACTCCTCTTTGAACTTACTCTCCCTCTGCCTCTTTCTCAATTCCAGGCCCCTCCCCCCTCTTCCCTCATTTCCATCTTCATCATCTTCTTCCCCTTTATCTTCATCATTTTTTGTTCCCCCACTTTCCAAATCCCTATCATCTACAGCAGTCCACCAGCCTGTAATCTTGTTGCTGTCGTTGTTATCGATATTAATATTATCATTTCTCCAAGAGGAGCGAATACACTTCTGTCTCTGTCCCTGTCTCTTTGCCATGTCGTAATCATCCTTCTCCTCATCCTCCCCCTCCCCCTCCTCAATACTACCCATAATGTCCCTGTGAGGAGGAGGAGGGGGAGGAAAATGTGCCTCCCTTGTACTTGTAATTGTTGTTGTTGCCATAGTCCGTGGGGATATCTTCGTGCTTGCATTTTCATTTGCACTTTCACTTCCACTTCCTCCACTTCCACTGTCGCTGTCTTCTGTTCTTCCTACTACAGAAAGATTGCGAGTTTCGTGGGTGAGGCGGCGACTAGAGGGTTGAGCGGATGGGCTGAGATGGGTGGGGATAGAGATAGTTATGGAGGAGAGGGATTGGTGATGATAATAATGATGGGCTTCATTCGATGGTGTCTGGATTTTCAACATCTTGTTGTTTTTCGTATTCGTCTTCATTCTTTGCTCTATTGTGGGACTGTCGACTATCGTAAGGGGAGTTGCGCATTTTGGGGTCTTGGGTGTGGTGGCTTGGAGTGGTGACAACGATGGTGTTGATGGTGGCATGAGTGCAGGAGTAGAGTCTCCCAGATCATCATGGCTGTGACTTCGTGTGGATTCGTTGTTGTGTCTGTGCGGAGTGGCATCAATAATGGTGATGGGAGGAGGTGGTGGCGATCTTGGTTCTGATGTCGCGGGGGTGAGAGGTACCATATCCATGTAGCCCACTTCACTCCCAACATCGCTTTCCATTGTTGGCATAACAGCCTCATCTTCATCCTCATGAAGCACAGCAGAGATAGAATACATTGTAACATTCGACATTTCTGCCTTGTCGAAAATATCATGACATTGCGCGATAGCACTTCGGTGCACATCCTTAAAGTCCGAAACCCGAAGCACAGGCATATTGTCCATTTGACGAGTATGCTGGATTTCTGACCCGGAGATGGGACCTGAAAAGGAATCGAGATGAGATGGCCGAGGCGGTAGGAACCAAGGAGTTATTGGTGGCGAAGGTAGAATGAGAGCGCGTAATGGTGGTGGTTGTGGTTGCGTGCTCGTTCGTGGCGGAGGGGACATGGGAATGTGAATGTCGGGTTGCATGTTTGGAAAACCAGGAAGGTGATATGGATGGGGCTCGAGTGTCGACAGCTTGCGCGTAGTGAT
Organism: Sphaerulina musiva SO2202; assembly: GCF_000320565.1. Lineage (NCBI taxonomy): Eukaryota > Fungi > Ascomycota > Dothideomycetes > Mycosphaerellales > Mycosphaerellaceae > Sphaerulina > Sphaerulina musiva. The sequence continues at coordinate 4,906,998 of NW_016017383.1, forward strand.
GGTGAATCCCGGCCTGCGGAATGGGTCGATTGGTCGTGCTGATGGGGTGGACATGGTTCGCTGAATGAATGTGTGTCTGTCCGTCGGTCGGTCTGTATGTCTGCTGGTGATGTGTGAAGGAGAATGCAAGGGAAGACCTGCTTCCTGTGAGAGTATTAAAAGTTTTGTGATCAGACACAGAAGGGATGGGGGGCAGTTGGCTTATGTATAGTTTCGAGGCAGGGAGCGGCAGCGATGGCTAAGAGTCTTGCATTTCGCAGCTTGTCTGAAGTCCCACCAATGCAGGCGCAATGCCCAAAACATCCAGTCAGTTCAGCCTAGACAGCGTTTCACATGTCATCAGTTCGTATCTAGCCTCATCTATGCACACCTAGGTAGGCTTCGAGTGAGATGCGCGGTATGTGCAATGAAATGCAAGCCAATATAGCACTCGGCATAGTTTCGCAGTGCTGATGGCATCTAACACTGAGCTGCTGTAGTAGAGTGTGTCACTTCACCAGCGGAAGGCATTGCTATGCACGGCCGACTTTAAACGATATGATCTAGATGCGAGTCAGCTTTTGGAACCACTTCCGAACGTTTCTTCGTCACTTACATCGTTCTGCCCAGGGGCGATAATGTCGTTCTCGCTGATCCGCACCCCTCCGACCGTCTCGACATAGGCCATGGGAGCGTCCCCCATCACTTTCCTGTACACGTCACCTACAGTGGTGTTCTTCTTCACCAACACGCAATCGCGAAAGACGGCAGCTCGGTCACCACCTGCTGTTCCAGCCTCGCCAGTGCCAAAGGTACTGATGTTCTTGACAGGAAAGACAGGCGTCAGTCCCAGAAGTTCTGAGGCGCGCGTCAAGACCTGGTTCACGCCCGTCGAGCCGAATCGATACAGTACCATATCCTTCATGTTCTCGATGCGCTGCTTCAGCTTATCGTCCATCTCCTTCAAGCCACCTCCGTCCTCCTCGCCAGCCTCTAACAGATCCTCTCGCGTATCCACGAACTCGGAACCGGGTATGTAGCGAACGAAGCCTTGCTGAACCAGTCGGCGGAGAAAGACCTCTGAGATGGCGCTACAGAGAACTATGCGCTCTGCTTCCACGTTCTTCGCGATTTTGGCCACATTCTTATCAGCATCGGCGTGATCGATCTTGTTCAGTGCCAGAACAGTCGGGAATTTCTCATCAATGAAGCCTTCGACCACGCTCTTCACCGTCTCATCATCCCAGTCTTGCAACGGAATTTTCAGACCCATTTTATCCAGCGTCCTTGCTACCACAGCGGCTGTAGACCCATAACCCGAGAATTGGTTCTGTAAGGTCTCCACAGCTGTCGCTTTCACCGCCAGATGTCGCCTCTTGATCGAACCCCATCTCGACATTAAGTTGCCCAGCACCCAGTTCACAATCTCTGAACGTAGCCATGCAATGTCCTGGTATGGGTCATAGCCTCTCGTCGCCTTGCCTTCTGCATCAGTGGTCCCACTGACGTCCACCACATGAATCAGTGCATCGGCGTGTCTCAGGTCATCGAGGAATTTGTTGCCTAGACCTTTCCCTTCGTGCGCACCGGGCACGAGACCCGCGACATCCAGCAGTTCAATGGGGACACTTCGCGTGCCTTGCTGGCATGCGCCATAGTTGGGTTTGCATCGCAGTGAGAGCGGCGGAGGGGCGTTGGGAGTCGGAGGAGCATTCCCGGGAATGGAGGTGCGTGAGCAGGCGCATGGGATCTGTAGGTAGCCTATGGCCCTGTTGGGGTCGATGGTGGTAAAGGGGAAGTTGCCTAGCACAATAGCAGACGCCGATCAACATGCAGATCACCTAATTGATGGTCAAGTGGAAAGTCGAGGCGCACCCACTTTCGCGGTTTTGGTGTCAGTCAGGCTGTTCAGCGTGGTGCTTTTCCCGCTGGACGGTTTGCCCACGAGGCCGATGAGGGGATCTCGAGGCATGGTCCTGGGAGCACGCGGCGGCGGCGGCGGCGGTGGTGGTGATGGTGGGTGCGAGAACGATTCAATGTTGTGACGCAGTGGAACATGGATGCAGAAGAGTGCCCAATGACCTTTTCCGTGAGCGATCTACTTCGCTTGTGCCGCCACTGGAGTTTGTCTGTACCTTACTTTACTTCGCATATGTAGTCTATGTGTGGTACCTAGGAACGGACACATACCAGCGGACAGTGGCGTATAACATATGAGAACTACCTTACACGATGTTTTGAGTATTCGCCGCCGCCGCGACTGCTTTTCCTCTCTTCGTGGGGGTCCGTGTCGGTCTGGCAGTGATGAGACAGTGTGTTTACTCGCGGGCATCTAAAATCATAACACCCAAAACCACCTACTTGACCTGATCTACCTTACCGACAGGGTGCTGCAGGGGCAACGCGAACATCGAAGCTTCGTTGCCCAACCCTGCCGGGAGACTGCCCGCCTGGTCCTCCTAAGCCCTCTTACGCCTGCGCTGAAAGGTGCGAGCGGTGCTGTCGCTCACCATACCATACCATACCACACCATACCACACCATACCATCCTCACGAATCACTCTGAGACTGCACTGTCGATCCTGATCGTGAAGCTGCCCCGGACACTGTCGTGTTTGCGGAACAGTGTCGGAGGCTAACTGACAGGGTTTCATCGAACTCTAGTCCCACTGGGCAACCACCACTCCAAACTCTCGACACCGACCTTCCAAACCTGACTACTTGTTGTGATGCATTGAGTGCGGGCACCACGATGCAGCTGATTTCTGGTGACCCGCGGTAGCAGCAGCAGCAGCAGCAGCAGCATTGAACCGGAGCACCGAGGAGAAAAAGAAAGAGAGAGAGAGAGCGAGAGAGAGAGAGGAGGTAATTCATTGTACATCATATCGCATCGCATCGTCTACCATCAGCACATCCGTACCACGACGACACGACCACGACGACGACCACGAACGAGCGAAGGCCCTCCTCAGCCCGCGTGAGCCCACAAACGGCCCAATCGAGACGCACACTGAGACGACCCTTTACGACCGCTGCGCACGTGCCGGGTCCAGCATGGACATCGCAACGCGCTTCCAACCCCGGCCGCGAGGCACTTCATATCTTGATCAGCCAGGAGCTGGGCTTTCCGAAGATACAAGCACCGAGGGTGAGAACTACTACCACCACCACCACCGCGTGGCAGATGCACCAGCAACGGCGCGTACTGAACATGAGCTAGTTGACCCCCTCGCACGCCGCAACCCGAAGTTTCAAAGGACACCCAGCGGCGACGATTCCCACAAGGACGCTTCAGCCTTTCGTAAGCCAACCATCCCGGCATCTGCTTCCCGACCGCAGACAGAACAGCCATCAGGCCTGAGCCACCGACGGCGCAGCACGCTGCGCGAGAATGTGCGAGTGCCCAGTGGTCCGCGAGAGTATCCTGGGAGCCCGGGCAAGAGGTACGCTATCATGCTCAGGGTCGGTGCAATTGCGGTAGAGAAAGCGCTAATGCTTGCATAGGATCTTCAGTGGGAGCAACGGAAGCGTCACTTCCATCTCTAACTCTGCCAACAGCTCCCGCACGTACCTGCCGCAAGCAACATCTGAGCCATACTTCAGCAAGAACGCCGATGCGCCTCGCTTCAGCTTCGACAGACCCTCCTCGAACCGTTCATACGAATCGACTGCGATGTCGGAAGCGCGATCAGGGACCGACTTCATGCCCACTCTCAACTTTGACGATGTACAAACCTCTATTGCTAACTACGATGGCAACTCGTCGCGCTCTTCGCTCTTGAGCGATTTTCCAGCTAGCGACTCTGGAAGAACCCTGGTGACAAAAGCTAGTAGCAGCAATTTGTCGAAGAACACGACGACGTCGGGACCGCAAGGGGGCACAGCTATAGGCACCAAGAAAATGCAGGCGCGCGAAGAGCTCGGACTGAGAAGAGAAGGAAGCTTTCGCCGGAGGCTGAGTGCAGTAGTAGGCGGTAAGCCCACAAAGACAACATCCACGCCGAAGGAACCTGCGGCCGGCACACTACCACCTAGTGAACTCTCGCTGCGATCCAGGAGGCAAAGCGCTGCTCCGCAAGGGCCTCCTCCATCAGGACCAGCGCCCCCGCCTGCGGGAGCTGCGTCGAGACCGCCGAGGAAATCGCTGGGACCAGGTGTGATAGCGTCCATGATGGAAGGCAGGAAGCTCAGCCAACCTCTAACAACGTCGACTACCGACCCCAATCTGAGATCGAATCTGACCAGAACAAGCAGTCTCAGCAAAAATGCACGGAGGACAACAATGCAACCTCCAGCATCGAGCGGCGCCGAGCTACCTCGCGCTCTCACTGCTACCACACAATCGCGAGCGAACAAGGTCAAAAGTCTCCAGCCGCCGCCTCGGCAGTATCGAGAGCAGGACCCATATCCAGACACATCCCCTATGCGTCCAGTATCTAAAGGTAACCCCAATCGGTCTCACACGCCATCCTCATCTGGCAAACGCCAGTCCACAGCATCAGGCAGGGCTTCCGGGCTCGGTGCACGCACAATCAGCCCAACAGACGCAAGGCGCCTCAAGCGACTCTCGATGATGCAAGCGCCGCCTCTTCCCAATCAATCCTCGTCCAAGGAGCTTCCGCTACCCCCTCCACCCGCCGAAGAGTTTCGAATGTCGAAGCCTGAGCTGCCGCGTCTTGCACAGCAAAGTCCTAGTCTGATTCCACGCAAAACGAGCGTTGCTACCCCCACTTCAGCACGAGCGTCACCTGAAAGCAAATATGGTCAGCATGGTGGCGTCAGTCTCAGCACCAAATCGAGCTATGCATCGTTATCCAACTCGTCCGCCAACTCTATTTCTCGCCTTCCAACTTCCAAAGGCCCGGGGGCTCACACGAGCACTGCGCAATATGGGGAAGATGAAGACATGGTGCCTCCGGTGCCAGCGATACCAAAGGCCTACGAAAGCCCGAAGGAGACGGCCCACCAGGAGTACTTTATGAATCCGTCGAGGTCTTCGCAATCCGGCTTACTCGGTAAGGGCGAATTGATGACTTCGGAGTCTGACAACAACCAGGCTACGAAATCGCAGAGACAGGACATCGAGGCTCGAAGGAAGCAATCAGGAGAGAGTGCCCGAGCGCATCAACGTATGAACACTATGGACGACATTGAGAGAAGTGCCATTGCCACTGCTCAACGAATGTCCAGGCAGCAGCAAGACCACAACGGACGCAAGAATGCCAACTTGCAGCCACTACGCCTGCCACCACTCAATCTCATGCCCATGAATGCATCCACCAGGGACCGGAATGCGAGCTATGCCAGTCAAAGTCAAGACCTGACATTCGAGGACAGCTTCAATTTATCTCAAACACCAGAGCCCAAACGCATTGCTAAGACCCCCTCGACGCCCATGACTGCGAGTAAGGCAACGTTTTTCCGACGACAGGAAGATGAAGCCGCCAAACAAAAGGCGGTTCGAAGCTCAACGTCTCACTTCGCTCTTCGTGACCTCATGCAGCTTGATGATCATACGACAAAATTCTTCGAAGATAGCGACGCCGAATTCACTGGTAGCGGTGTGCCCATCCCTGCGTCTGCCCAGCGCAATGCCATCACCCCGTTCTCCTCTGGTTCGCTTCCCAAAAGGTCGACCGAATTCGCAAGAGCCCACCGACCAAGACCTAGTGGTGACTTTACAAGTGGCGACTTTACCTTGGGCAAATTCCAAAACTATCAGGTGCAAGATCCGGCACAGCACAAGCCTTCAGGTCCTCGGCCGAGCCGGAGTGGGACTGATACCTCTTACAAAACCGTGGAGACGCCCTCGTCTTTTGACAGTCCAACAGCAGAAACTGGATCGGCGGACTCGAAGAAGGACAGCTCTAGCGGCGGCTTGCGACGAAAGCTATCCCTCGGCTGGCACAGGAGTAGCAGCAAGGGCAATAATCAGCTGGACGCCAAGCCAAGTTCGCAAGACGGGCCTGTATCGGAGAAGGAGAAAAGCAAGCTGCAGAAGCGCCAAAGCGAGATGCCGCCACCGAGACTGCCAGCCAGTGCCACATGGACAGGTGAGATTCCTTCCATTCCTGCGAGCACATCGCGGCCCAGCACGGACTCCATACGCCGGAAGTCAGGAGCGGTATCGACCCAAGCCATCGCAAACGCGAATTCTGCCAACCTCCACGACATTCCTGCGATGCCCAAGACGAAGAGCCAGCATAGCGAACAGCCACAACCAGTGGCCCCTACTCATAGGTCTACAAGTTGGAGTATCACCAATTCCTCTACCAGAGCGGCTGCTTCCAAAACAGTGCCTACTGCCACAACTCGAAAGACGTCTTCAGTGGTGCCGACTCTGTCTGCGATTGTCAAGGACAAAGATGATCTTGCAGCTGATGAGGAAATGCGCCGACTTTCACAGAAGCGACGCGATGTGGACACAGCTGCTCGCGAGAGCGAAGAACTCAAGAAGCGAGCTCTTGCACGCTCGCCAATGTCGCCAGAGCGCGTGCTGCACGATCGGAACTGTACACTGAACATCTTCGAGCGTGGCGAGATTGTAGACTTCGAGAAAGAGGGCATTTACTTCACGGGCAGCAAGTCTGCACGCAAAATCGTTGGCAGCCTGTCGCCAGCTTCAGGGGATAAAGATAAGTCTGGTAATTATGGCTATGACGACGAGCGCGGCGATTACAACATTGTGACTGGGGATCACCTCGCCTACCGATACGAAGTCGTCGACGTACTTGGTAAGGGTAGCTTCGGACAAGTCGTCCGCTGCGTTGATCACAAGGAAGGCGGTATTGTCGCCATTAAGATCATTAGGAATAAGAAGAGATTCCATCAGCAAGCTCTGGTGGAGGTCAGCATTCTTAGCCGTCTGAGGGAATGGGTACGTACATTGGTCACTATACGGGCACGCTACATTTACTGACTACCGACAGGATCCTGATGGCGCACACGCCACGCTTTCGATAACATCGTCCTTCTATTTCAGATCGCATCTCTGCATCGTCACGCCATGCCTCAGCATCAACCTATACGAGCTCATCCGGGCTCACAACTTTACTGGCTTCTCGCTGCCTCTGATCCGAAGATTTTCACGGCAGCTGCTCGCATGCCTGGTTCTGCTCCAGAACAAGCGGATCATCCACTGTGATCTCAAGCCCGAGAATATCCTCCTGTGTGAAGCGCGGAAAGCCGACTGCCGCGTCATCGATTTTGGCAGCAGTTGCAAAGAAGAAGAAAAAGTGTATACGTATATTCAATCGCGATTCTATCGCAGTCCGGAGGTCATCCTGGGCAGCAGCTATGGTTTGGGAATTGATATGTGGTCACTCGGATGCATTCTGGCTGAACTCTGGACCGGGTATCCGCTCTTCCCCGGAGAGAATGAGCAGGAACAACTTGCATGCATTATGGAAATTTTCGGACCTCCAGATCGACATCTCGTGGAGCGGTGTACAAGGAAGAAGTTGTTTTTCGATTCCGTTGGGAAGCCTCGCGTGACCGTCAGCAGCAAGGGCCGACGAAGGCGGCCTAGTTCTAAAACGTTATCACAGGCACTCAAGTCGGAGGACGAAGCCTTCCTGGACTTCATCACCAGGTGCTTGCGTTGGGACCCTGACCGACGACTCAAACCTCAGGACGCGATCAATCATCCATTTATCACGAACCAGCCCATGAACCAGCGTCCAGGGATCCCGGAAGAGGCGAGGAGAGCGGCACGAGTGCGATCCACAGCTGCTGTCCCTGCTGGCAGTGGCACCAACGGGGTACCGAGCCCCATCAAACGAGTTCACACCACTGCGGCCACCCCCTCCGGCACAGGCAATGCTTTTGCTCAACAGCAAGTTTCCGCAACCCCGGCGCCCAAGGAGCGAACTCGACCTTTGCCAGAGACACCTCAGACCGCAGTCCGCAGTGGTGTCTCTGTAGCACAGCCTACACTCGGTTCTCCTTCGAAACGTGTCCAGACTTCTGATCACATACGAAAGACTAGCACTGCTCATGGACCTACTGCTACAAAGAGAGCCAGTCAAGGGGTGCCTGTCAACAGTGCTGCTTCAGCTGCTGTAGGTACGACACAGCAACAACGAGTGGCAAGCGGAACTGCTGCTGCTGCGAATTTGGCAGCCATGGCGGCTCGCGAGGCAAATGCCAACGCCAATGCCAATGCCAATGCCAATGCCACTGCCTCCACTCGGTGGAGGTCTTGAGATGCTTCTTCTCGTTACTCTTGAACCCACTGAGGCACGTTGCATGGTTCGTAATGAGCTCGCAGAGGAAGGAACAAGTGTTGATGTAATACTGTACAAAATATCATTGCAACGGAATGAGCATGGCGCTGGCTTCGCTGCTGTCTACTACTCATGGCATGATGCTCTAGGGGCAACTGGGGGACGAAAAGACTCGGTGCGTGCTACGATACACTGGTTCCGAGTGGGACGGAGAGGTCATGGGAGCCTACCAACGATTGAGAAGAGCGTCTATTTGATCCTGCGCTCTGCTATAGAGATGTTATGATGGCTGGTTTTATGTTAGAGGTGGGATAGTATGAAACAAGGAAATTCACCAATTCCCCCCGTATATGCACTTGACTGCAGCATAGCATTATTCTGGAGCAAAGACAATAGCGCAGCTGCATCGGCTAATCCACACATACCAGGTAAGTTCTACCCGTCAAAGGAGGAGCGAGCTGCACTCTTCTTTCCTTTCCCCTGTCGACTTTGATAACGAAGGATCACAAGCACCACATGGGATCAATATGAGACTGGTATATTCCTCCGCACCAGACAGAATGCCCGCCTACCGATTTTATTGGGTAGCCATTCAGTATCGCGTCAAAAGAAAAATCTACAAACTAGAATCCAACTCTGGTTTGCCCTCGTAGGTGAAAAAAGAAATATCAAAGCGCTACTCCTACCCGAAAACATATATGTTCGAGATTTTCAAAGAAAAAAAAAATCCCCCCAACCGCTACTTCGCCCACTCGATCCTAGGTAGGTATGCCTTTCTGACAATGAATAGAAATAATAGTTCATATAAATCTGATGATGGATTGACGATTGATGGATATAATGATGAATGATACTAATAATGAATATAATGATAATTGATAATTGATGATAATGATCAAAGTGAATTGCTTTTCGTCCCCTTTTTGCTAAAGTGGATTTGAATAGGAATAGTAATAGTAATAATGATAATAATTATTGGATTAAATGTTGAAGATGATGATGATTGTCGAATAATGCTCCATAGCAATAAACCAATGGAATCTGTCTTGTTGAACATTTTTTGGTAATGGGTGGCGGTGGCGGTAGTGGTAGTAGTAGTAGTAGGAACTGAGTGGTGGTAAAAGTTGTTTGTTCTGCTGTGGGACCATCTGCAATTACTTTGCTGTCGTCGTTTGCCTCGTCTTCTTCTTCGTCTTTTTCTTCTTCTTCTTCGAAGAGGGGGATGGGGGGAAGATAGAAGGTCCTGTTCGCTGTAGCTTCATTCTCTGGGGATTCTTTTTCTATTGCTTCGTGGTGGTGGGAATTTTCTCTGAACAGGTTTTCCATTCCATGACATGGTGCGTCGTTTGGTGGCGGGGGCGGTGGCGGTGGTAGTTGGTCGTGTCGTTATTGTTATTATTCATGGAAGCGTTGAAGTCGAGGCTGGGGCGAGGCGGAGCAGGAAGATGCAGGCCAGGACGAATGGTGTCGAGGAATTAATGATATTGATGGTGATGGTGATGGTGATGATGATGATGATGACAAGAACAAGTCCGAAATGTACTAGGAGCTGCCTCGTCGAATCGAAAATTGCTTCAAATTACTTCTTTCCTATCGTGTCATACCATATCATATCATATTATCATTACTCCTCCAAGTTCCGTCGGGCGCATTACTAGAGTGCTGCGCAGAGAACTGATTACGATCGCGACCTTCACCATCAAGATCCTGAAGATGGTGCGTATTCGATTTCGACGGTCGTCGTCCATAATCAGAAGTCCCTCCCACTTTGGTCGTCTCGGACCAAGCCGACCAACTGTTCCCGTCTCTCGTTTCCATGGTGGGAGGTGCGGGTCGGAATCCACCTTCGTTGATTTCGCTAATCTTATGCTTCTTCTTTTCTCGAAGGAGGAAGAATGATAAGACGCCAATTGCCAATGCCATGGGGATGCCCACTCCGGCTCCGACGCCGACTAATTGGCCTGTTGTGTATTGCAAGGCAGGATTGGCTGGTTTGAGATCTCCTGTCGCCGTCACTGTGAGAACGGGCACGGTCTCTGTCGGGGATACCGTGGGATCTACGGATGCTGTCGCTATGCCTGCGGCTGACATGGCGGTAACTAGTTGATCGGCTTGGAGTACGATGTTTTTGAGGTCCGTGACGGGAAATACTGTGGTGGCGACGCTGCAGTTGGCTGGCGAGAGACCACAAGTGAATGTCGTGGCTGTACATGGCGTGAGTTCGTACGGATCGCCCATGTTGTCTGCAAGACCGTCAGTGGCCGCTGTTTAACATAGTTTTGTGTTGGAACCCACCTGTGTTACAGTATTGGGGGCAAGTTGTGTCTGCAAATGTCTTGTCCGTACAACTCATCCTCGTCAAGATTCCTGCTTCCAGACATAGGCCATTGTCCATGCAGTATGAGGTATCCGAGCAACACGCTGAAAAGCCTCCCTTGGCGGCAGCGGCTGTCGCATTGCACGGAGTGTGAGTGGATTCTGATCCGTCAGGGAAGTAGCATTGTTGTGGAGTTGTCGCCGCTAGTATAGCAGAGGCGCTCGTAAGCAGCAGAGTCACGGTTGCAGTCCGCATATCGATGTGCTGTCAACGTCGTCCTTGGAGTAGTGACCACCTCTCTCTCTCTCTCGCACAATCTTCTCAGCGCGAGCACATGTCAAGAGGGAGCCCAACCTGAGAGGGAAAAAGAGATAGAGAGCAAGGCAACAGGCAGTTAAGTAAAACGTGATGCGAGGCTAGGAAAAAGAGTTGGCGAGGGGGGACCTGTCTGGGGAAACGATAGTGTTAATGGAAGGATAGAGCAATCCGCGATGGAGGAGCCGGTGCAACGATCTGGTGTTGAAGACAGGAAGTCTGGTGAGTCTCTCTCGCTTGCTGAAGGTAGACCTGGTCTAACATGGTCACAGCTGCAGGGTGTTCCTCTCAACCCAAAATGAAGAGAATGCCGTCACTGCTATGGATTGACTAGGATGCCATGGCACTCGACACAGTTGGTGTCGCGAACTGTGGGGGCAGGCAAAGCGCGGGCTATAGCAATCTGGCGCATAAGATAACTGCCAGATGAGTACCTCATATGATGGGTGGCGATCATACTTACTAGCCTGCCGTGCTGCCACCATTCCGTGCATAGGGCAGGGCCGCCGGTGTTGGGCAGCGGGCTCAAGATAGACACCCACGCGGTGATGATGGGCACGGCATGATGAGGTCGTCGAATCATAGAGCGATACAGGCGATACAGGGGCACAGGGCGTCAAGACCCTCTCCGCGATTCAGTGTCCTTCGTTGGGCTGGCTGTCACACGAGTGCTCGGGCCGTGCGATCGCAGCTGGTAGTATGTGGTTGTCGAGTCGTGGGCCCCGAAAGATGTGCGCATCGCCCGGCGCCGTCGGAACTCCATTACCGAATATTGCGTAAAAGTAAGCGGGCATTTGATGGAGGTATGGGTCTCCAGTGCTGCTCTTCAAAAAGCAAGTTTCTATACGGCGTCGAACCAGATTCTTTTTGGGCATTGAAACTTCGCACGGACCTCGTCGATTGCGGTAGTCTTGAATGTCTATACCACGCTAAGTCGCGCCAACCACCCAGCTATGCGGTGCGCTCTGTCTTTTGGAGGTGCCGTTCTAGAAGGTTGCAGGAGTCCGCACGTCGCAGACTTTGTTTGAGGATTTCTGTTGTTTGAGGATTTCTGTTCTATAGCAGCAGAGGAGGCGTCAGTGCAAATCTCTTAACAGGCACTCAGACCACATATTTTTCTGCGAAAGGAACCGTGGCTCTTGTGAAACATGATGTCAGTGGGGAGGTTGATGTCGTTTGGACAAATTTTCAAGTTTCTCTTCTTTCCTGCCCACCTGGTCCATGTATGCAATTGAACGCCATTTTAGAGAGTACGAGCGCGGCACTCAATCCGCCTGCGAATCTAAGTCTGTTCTTCTCGATGGGACCTCGGCTACGAGACACACACCAGTGATTAGGACGCAGGTCAGATTTTCTGGTTGACAGACGATGGGTCACTCCCGGCTCTGTCTTCTAATTACGAGAGCACCGTGGTTGGTGACGCGGCGTTGTTTCCAAGCGAGGAAATAGCAATCTAGCAGCATGTTCTCTTCGCCTGTGCATGGCTCTTTCGTCGCCAGCTCAATCACGAGCAGACCCGGTCTTCTCTCCGCGTTCTGGCCCTCTTCAGCAGGGAATGATTGATCTTGTGCAAGCCAGAACTCCAGAATCCGGCGAAGCCGAGCCGCCGCCCACTCATGGCTCGAGACCGACCGAGTGGTATACTCATGATAGAAGCGGCACGATTTCAAGGATGGCGAGGCAAGGTCCCAGCCGAACTGCCTTGCGATGGAGTTCCGCAGCCAAAAGTCTCCAGACAATTGGCCATCTGTTGCTGCGAGAGCCAAGAAAAGCAGTATCAGAAGCTCGTAAAGGTCCCATGGAAATGAGTACCACCTTCAGAGCAATATTCAGATGTCAAAGTTTTCATCCCAGCATACTCTTCTTCCTTCCCCTCATCCGCACATCCTCCAGCCTCTTCAACGTACTCTTTGCGCCCTTATAAGCGGAGCCATATGCTGTAAGGACCACACTAAATAGCTCTTCCTCTTTAGGATGCGTGCTCCCAAACGCCCTCTCCAGAACATAAAGATCCACAGCACGATCCTCTTCTTGCGTCGCAGACTGACTTGCCAAACCAAAGTCGATTAGCACAATATCTCCTTCCAGCGAGAAACCACCCTGACCGCTCTCTTCTTCCCCATTTCCACGAAGAGGAGGAGGAAGAGGAGAAGAAGTCGCAATAGCAGTAGCAGGTCTCAACATCATATTACTAGTCGTCAAATCCCCATGAACAACACCCTTAGCATGCAACCCCCCAACCACCTCTCCAATCCTCCTCAACAACCCCACCAACCCCTCCTCATCCTGTTCCACTCCAACCTTCCTCTCTCGTATAACCTGCTTCACAGTCCTTCCCTCAATCCACTCCAGCGCCAACCAGCCAAATTCCCAATCCGCCCCCAGCACTCTCGGCACTTGAATCCCTTCTCGCAGACACTTGACCAACACGCGCGCTTCAGCGGTGATTCTCTGTTTCGTCAATCGCTTGTCGAGAGTGGGATGCCTCCACGTTTTGATCGGGCGGATTTTGAGCGCGGCGGGGCAGTCGGGGGAGAGGAAGGAGGTTTTGTAGACGAGAGCTTCGGCGCCTTGGGTGATGAGTTGGAAGGTTTCGGGAGAGTTGGTGAAGGGTGGAGGGAGGAAATGAATGTGTTCTGTCATGTTGAGGGTTGACTAGAGTGGAGAGGTGGTGGTGGTGGTGGTTGTATCTTGTTGTAGGAGTGGAAAGTAAGTAAGGTATGTCATGGTTCACCATAGGTACCCAAGGTAGTATGGTACCTGGTAGGTAGAATTTAAAGTCGGGTGGGGCAGCGGCAAGTCACCCGATACAGCATGTGAAAGACCAATTGTGTTACCAGAGTTCAGGGTGTTGGATCGTGGACAGTGAACAGATTATAGGTATTCGATACAGCTTGACTACTTCGCATCCCCTTGCATACGCTCTATGACATGACTGCGCGCGCCATATCAGCGGCGTGGGTATCTCAATATACAATAATAGGGCAATCCCAGAAACTTCCAGCTCCATAAAACACCTGCCCTCCAGCCCAAGAACACAAACGTCAGAGGACATGCCACGTCAATCACCATCCATGAGGGGTGAAAGTACCCTAGGTGTTTCCATTCAATGCCAACTTCCCAAGCAAGCACTTAACCAAGGGCTTTTATCAATCCTCCCATATCGTATCCAGGTCGAGGTCAACTCGCCTTTCTCCTCCACAGACTGACCAACGCTTACGTTCACGGTTGCCGCCTCTGTTGAAACCGAATCCTCGGGGCCCATCCAGACTGCTGCGTCGTCGAGGGCTATCGTCATCCTCTTCCCCTTTTGCAGCCCTCTCGGCTGCCAACTTCAATTTCTCAATCCTGTCTGCCTCAATTGCTTCCTGCTCCATGTCTGGCGCGTCCTCGATCGTATCCAACGAGCTTATCGAGGGAGATCGGGAGCGTTGTGAGGTAGGAGTGGATGAAGGTATGCTGAACAGGGAAGAAGTACTGGCGTAATGATGTAAGGAAGGGTACGTCTCGTTAAATCGCAGGGGACCCAGCGACGGAGAACTTGAGCGCGAAGATGCGACTGATATGCTGCTGTTCTCCAGATGGCTGCCTGGCATGGACGTCGACGGTGTTGCGTTGGTAACATTATGCAGCGGACTCGCCGGCCGTCGACGCAAAGACGAAGACCGCACGAACGGCATGGCGTAAGTGGGAGTGGTCTGTCGCGGTGTAATGTCTAACTCGCTATCTTCTTGGATGGCCTCAATCGCGCCTCCTGCGCTGGGTGACTCGAACCAGCCGGGCGATCGAGGTGGAGGAGGGGGATTGTATGAAGCTTCTTCTGCCGGCCGAAATGGTGAACGTTGTCGTGCCGGCGATCGCATAGGACTGCTCGATGTGAGTGCGCCGGTAGACAGAGTATGCAGTTCGAGGGTACGGTTGGCAGAATGCGCGGCGGGACTGGAATGTGCTCTCGTCATGACTGGCGCGCTCAGAGTGGCTCCGCTGGACCGCGAACGGAGGTGGGTTCTCGAATATGGGGAGCGATTGCGACTGACAGTCACGGGTAGTGCAACGTTTTTCGTACTGTTGAAGTAGCCCTGCGGCAGGGTCGACGTTGACGGCTCCGTTGCAATCAGACTAGTCTCAGGCCGCAACTTGGGCAGCGCCAGCGAGTCCAAGGAGTCTATGCTTCCTGAGCGGTGCCCTTCGACGGGGCTCTCTGGTTCTGCGAATCCATCATGCCCGCGATCACCGGAATGGAATACATACGTCGTAGCCGTGGCCGGAGCAGTATTGATGCTGGTGGTGGCCATTGCCGGAGCTTGGCCGTAGTCCTATGCAGGTGTGTGACGCCAACGCAACAGGATGCTTGCGCCTTGCGACGAAAGAGGGGTTCCTTGGCTGGAGCGGCGTGGTGTCGTTTCTCAATGCCAGCCAGGAGTACAGATAAAGTGTTTGGTCGTTCACCTGTGCCGGAATGATCACAGCAGCGTCGCCGCCGCCACGATGTTGAGAAGGAGGAAAGAGAAGCGGAAGGAAGGGTGTCGCCGTGTCGGTGTGCTTGCTGCCTGCAGTACTCCACATGAACCAGAGTCAAAGTGGAGGAAGGAGCGAGTGCCACTAGTTCTATCGCTTTTTAGCGTCGCTGCTGAGGCCTCCAGCTGTTACACCACCGCGCGCTCGAGTGCTTGTCTGGTGCGTGTCGCTCGAGGTTGATCCCAACACACTCCGCGTTGTTCAGATCAGCACAGGAAGCGTGCGTCGGGCAAACATATACGATACTCAGGTAGGTGTGGTTGTTTGTGGTTTCGATGCCAACGCCCGGTGCAGTGCCCGCAGGTTCACCGCCAGCGCAAAGACTTATAACACTGGCAGTAATATGACCGGATGTCAGGCGTCATCCGAGCGCTCCCAGTCCGATGACTCAACGGCGAGGGACTCGGGCGCAGAAATGCACATGCAGCGCGACGTTCAGCTGGAGAGACGACGAACTATACTATTCTACGAGGTACGGTACCTCCAGCAGTGTGGGAGGCGGATGTGACCACTTCGCAGGTGATCAACCCTAGGAGGTATCGGCTCCGAACGATGCGGCACAGCGAGGTCTGGATAAAACGGCCCGCCACAGACCGAGAAAGAGACAGAAAGAGAGGGAGGGAGAGACAGCGGGAAGTGTGCGGCGCTACCACCTACCTCCTAGGAGGTAGGGTAGGAGGTAGGAGGTACGACTTCTATCGACCTGCAAAGACATCAACGTTCTGGGCACGGGGTCGCTGAACTCTCTGTCTTGACAACAACCTTGTTCACGTCAGCTTCCGAAGGTGTAGACTATGCCTCGAGCTGGCCACTAGACAACAGATGCAATACCTCCTACTAGGTATGCAGCTATGCACGCTGGAGATGACGATTTATTGACCCTTTATACGTAGGAGATTGTAGGAGGTATTGTGCAGCTGAAATTCTGCGGCGACGAATGCGCCAAAAATGTTTCTCCACACCCGAGTGATAGATCTAATGATGCAGGGCGCGCGGTCTGCATGAAGCCGGCTCAGATGATCGATGCACACTAAGCCTTCGGTGCGCTGGGCGGTGCTGCACTCGGCGCCTTCTGCACGCGTTGCATCTTGACAAGGACCATTCATTATTTGCGCCCCTAGCAAATGGTTGGACGATGTCGTTGCTATTGGTACGATGTCGTCGGGGCCTGGCGGAAGTCAAGAAGAGCCCAGAGAGTGGTTTGAGGAATTGCAGCTGGACATAGTGCAATCCCACCTGCACACATTGTCTCGCGCAGGCGTCGGACCGAATTCGATCAGCCGGCCGAAGCTCGTGCGAAAATATGTGCCTGCTCACACGTCTGTGCTTATCACGTGGATACGCACCGAGTCTTGGCGTGTCAATCATTCTCAGGTCAGGCACCAAGTCCACGGCGTCGTGGGTTCCTGCGTCAACATCATCTCACCCCATCCTCACCCTCATGCTATGGCGCGGACCTTCTGTTCTGCTCAAACTTACTGAAATGCCATGGTACTGGAAAGCCGAACAATACATGGCTCAATCACTTCCTGGGCTCCCCGCTACCCCGCCGATACTGAGTTCCCCAGCGAAGGTCGTCGATCTACTGCCCCAGGCAGACAGAAGCAGGCAGAAGCAGGCAAAGCCACGCGGTTTCTACTAGAGAATATGTCTGCTCGGGACGACCCTATGGCTTACGCAACGGATATCCGACTCGATTCAAGGCGATAATGATGAGCAAGCACGCTGTGCCGGGAAGTCACACGCTGAGCCAAAGTATGCGGGAGCTCGGACGGGGATGTTGACTCTCAACGACGAAGAAGAAATGCTTACCTAGACAACTGAGGCTGGAAGTTGCATTGCATCGACATCGTCTCTTAAGCACGAACCCAGCTCACTCTCGATTCTATCTGCTGGGCTCCGGCCGACCTCTCAAGCAAGCGCTTCTCCACGCCGGACTTCACCAAGTCAACATCTCAGCGTATGAATCTATCAGTGTTTCGTTATCGACTTGTGTGATAATTGATTCTGTGATTGGGGCAGACTCAGAGATACCATATGCTAACATTCCACTTACCCAAAGCCTGGCTTCCACGTCCACAAGGCTTCCCAGAAAATAAGTCCGACTCAGCTTGCTTAAACGCGGTCTTGACAGTCGAGCATTTCTGCGAAGATGTTCAGCCCTCTTGCAGACTGGAGATGATATTATGTGTCTTCATTTTGGACCTATGACACCGTATTATCGGGCACCGAGTTCGCAGACACACTAGTATCGTTCTTCGGGAAATTTCTAGTCCCATTTCAATGCAACAAGCTCAATGCTCCGTTGTGCACAAGCAATCAGTTAAGCCATTGTTGCCCCGGTCGAAACTGATTAGAGTGTTGCACGTGGCATGATGGCGCTGTTCTGATCCTGGAGTTGGCGTCAAATTTCTGGTTGTATGCCGAATTCGCCGAGACATGTAGAAAACCACCACAATGAAACCAATGAAGCGAAGCATCTCTTGTCGCGGAGAAATAAGAGTGTTTGGAGAAGCCTCGTATTCCGGCATTGAGTGGCTCCATGAAACAGTGCTCACAAAACTCGTTAGGATACATAAGAGTCGAGGACAGTCCCATTGATTACGAGCTGCCAGAAATCAAGGTTCCTAACTTCATATTTAAAGCGCCAGTTCTCACTCATTAGCACCATCAAGATGCAATGTCAGTATATCTCTCTCTCCAACAAAATATCAAGGCTACCATACTGACCCAGGAAAAACGCAAACAACAGACTCACTCACCTCCACCCTCGTGGCCACCACCCTCCTTCTCTCCAGCTCAACAGTAGTCCTCGCCGCTCCTCTCCAACTCGACCTCTCCCAACTCCAACACGTCGACGTCACCAACCCTCTCGGCGTCGGCCCTCAAATCTTCCCCACGCGCCACGAAGACAAGGAAAAACGTCGAGTGATTTCCACAGGAGTTTTCCACGGCCAACTTCCCAAAACGGGAGAATTTGAGACTCTTCCTATTGTCAATAAGAAGGAGAAGCGAGATGCTGAGCCTGTCTTTCCGGGTCAATACGATGATCCAAAAAAGCAGGGATGGGCGCCGTATTTTGGAAATCAGCAGGTCGATGGGTCTAAGAGGAAGATGATGAAGAAGAGAGAGGCAGAAGCTTTGGAGCTGTTGCCGGGTATGAAGCCCGTCAATCCCGAAGGTTGCGATGATCCGTTTCTTTGCGCTTCTCTGAAGAAGGAGAAGAGAGAGGCGGAAGCGGAAGCGGAAGCTTTGCAACTGTTGCCGGGAATGGAACCGATTAACCCCGAGGGTTGCGATGATCCGCTTCTTTGCGCTTCTCTGAAGAAGGAGAAGAGAGAGGCGGAAGCAGAAGCGGAAGCTTTGGAGCTGTTGCCGGGTATGAATCCCGTCAATCCCGAGGGTTGCGATGATCCGTTTCTTTGCGCTTCTTTGAAGAAGGAGAAGAGAGAGGCTGAAGCTGAAGCGGAAGCGGAAGCTTTGCAGCTGTTGCCGGGAATGGAGCCGATTGATATGAAGAAGTGCACACTGCCTGAGTGTGTCGTGCTCTGAGTGTGTGAGTGAGAAACGGAATCGTGAGCGGACGGAGATGAGATGTAACAAGTGCAGGTCATTATATTATGTCATATCATATCATATCATATCATATCATATCATACTACATCTCTATCTCTATCTCTATATCTTCTCTACTCTTCTCTTCTCTCTTCTGTTCAAATATTTAAAATGAAGAAATCTCAAATTTTAAATCTCAAATTTGCTCGCCCAATGCTTAACCACAACGACACCTTCGGAGAAACTCTCTGCTCCAGAGAGAGGTTTCTGCATTCTCACGACAATCGCCGCGTGTGTATGTCTGACTTTTTGAATGTGCACGGGAAATTTTTCAAAGCCGACACAGCGATCGAGATGGTCAATCATGTCGAATTGTTCGGTGGTCAAGGCCAAAAGGGGAAAATCGTGGCATTTTTCTCGTTTGCTTTCTCGCCGACTGAGTTTTCGTAAATCTGCTTCTTCCTTCCCTTCTTCTTCTCCTTTTCTTCTTTCTGTGTTGCTGTTTTTTAGATTGGATATTGATGAGGATGATGACGATGTCGAGGCGGAACTCGACGCCGATTCGGATGCGGGTGTAGGGAGATATTCCTCTCGCGTAGAATTCGCAAGGTTTTCGTATGCGCGATCGGTAGCAGCTTCGGCTTCTTCCAATAGTCTGACACGATATTTGTCCAAATTGAATGCCGAGCCAGATTCATGGTGTCGGATTCTCTGGGCCGATCGATATGTTTGGTAGCCTGCGTTGAGGAGGAATGCCGGAATAGCAATGGGCATGAGGGTGAGCAGGACCAAATAGAAAGGTAGTGTTTTCATGGTTTGTCGAGGGGCGGCGCGGATCTTTTCCAAAGTTGTCATGTCTTCCCAGGGACTTCTTCGTGGCGTGGCGGGATTGGAATAATCGAGGATGACTTCTCCAGGAGGGGAGAGGTAGTGGACGGTGATTTTGTCGAGGTCGACAAAAGGGTCGATACGGGACATGGCTGCGGTGTAGTAGGGCACGCTTCGGTCGTTCATCGTGTTGGCGTATATCCACTTGTTCTTGAACATGCTGAGACCTTTGACAAAGGCACTGTTCGGGTCTGCCATGACGGAGAGAAGAGGGCGTTTGGTATCGCGAAACGTGTCGACGAGGAACATTTGCTGGCCACTCGTGCTCAAGGTCTTTGCGCCTAAGACGTTGAACAGGTATGAGCGTGCTCCTCGCTTGGGGGTTCTGACACCTAGATGCGGTGTCGCGAACGTGGTGAAGTTGACGGGCTGTATCCTGTCGAAGAGGCCACTGCTGTAGAGCACGCCGATTGCATATCTCGCGATGAGACCGCCCAGACTGTAGCCTGCGATACTGATCTTGCGAATGGTGTGTCCATCCTGTTCCAGCTGGGCAAGCTTCTCTTCAATCTCGTTGGCCACTCTTTCTCCGCCCACCTCGATGCCATCGTATGTCTTGTTGTCGCCTATACATGTCGCGACGAGGATGTGCAGGTCATCTTCGGCGTGCTCCTCGCGCAGCGCGTTGCGAACAAAGTCTAGATGCTTGGGTTGTCCCCAGAGCCCGTGGATCAGCACGGCCAAGTGGTCGGCTTGGGGGGAAGAGGAGGAGGCCATGGTGAGTGAGTGAGGGAGTGAGGGAGAAGGGGGAGAGAGGAAGAGAGAGATATGAGAGGGAGTGTAGAAGAGGAGGACGGCGAACTCACTTTCTGGCAGCCTATGGGAATGGGTTAGCAGTAGGAGGTAGTAGGAGGTAGTACCTAGGATGATTTCTCCATGGCGTTCTTTAGTGAAGATGGCAGGCCACGCGCTGTATTCTATGGACAAGTCATGACGTGCAGGTCTTCGGCCTCGGCGTCGGACATTTGGGTACTCCCGACCCGTCTATCTACTGTCTACATTCTACAGGTACCGTAGTTGGTAGGAAGGTACTATCAATCAGGTCCTGTCACCCTGAGTCCCTGAGTCCCTGACACCCTGACACCCTGACGACCTCCTCCCTGACACTCTGTGGCGTTCATTCTCCTTCTACCTACCTCCTACTACCTCCTAGGAGGTAGCCCCGGTTCATGAACACACAGACAAAGCCAGTTCTCAGCCACTCAGTACACACATGGTTAGTGTATACACGAGTGTGCTGACTTCACTTGACTCCCCCATCAAACCATCCTTCTCCCAGCTCCCAAAGCACTGCTGGGCGTGGCTGTGGCTGTGCTGTGCTTATTGGGTCTGAACTGCAAACAGTACGCCTGCCGGGACAAGCAGAACCGTGGTAAGTGGGTCCATACCATAATTCAATCACATCGTGCCTGTCCTGTCTTGTCAATGCTAGTCCTAGCTTGGTATATGTCTTGTCTGCACATCTCATCCCGTCTCTCTTGACTTCACTTGGGGCCCATTGTGCTCACACTCCTGCCGCAGTCTCTGGGATATCAAGTCCCAAACACGGCCATTGCCACCACGTCCCACTGTCCCAAAGTGCAAACTCGATATCTTCGCTCCGTGAAAGCACAAGGAAGTCGGGAACCCAGCATCCTCGACACAATGGTCTTCTCCTCTAGTAATCTGTTCAAGAGCATAGCGTGCCCGAAGCTGGCGGAATGCAGACTCATCAACTGCATCTATGCTCACGAGCCAAAAGGATCGCAGGCCAACCCGCCAACTGCCACGCTCCCGTCCACAGATGCTACCAATGCCGTGACCGCGACGGCTACGGCCAACCCGAAAACCTCTGCGGACGAAGACCAAGAGCCTCCCCTTAAGCGACGGAAAGTGACTTACAACAGCCTCGAGGAGAAACCGCCCAGTCGAGCAGATCTGATCCGTACTCAGCTCGCTGCCCAGAAAGCGAAACCTGCTGCTGCGGCTGCGTCACCGAACGACACACCGATATCTCGGACAGAAAATCGCATCGAACATCCTGCACTGCCGCAAACCCTTTCCAAGCCGATTACGCCTTCGTCGGCCAATCGCACGACCACGTCGACAGCTGCCACGGCAACGGGCACAGCAGCTGGCTCAGCAAACCGGAACGGTCAGAGTACCGCTGCACAAGCGACAGCCAAGCCAGAAAAGGTCGAATCACTCAACCCACGACTTGTTGCCAATGATCCGGTCGGCCATGCTAAACGACAGCTTTTTCTCAAGTACCTACATGCCGAGCTGGTCAGATTAAACCAATTAGTGTCCGACACCACCTCGCTCGACTCGAAAGATAAGTGGAAGTTGACACCACAACAAATCATCTCCAAGGCGCTCGACCTCGAAGAACAACTCATACGCGACAGCGGCGCAGTGTACGGCAACGTCATCAAGCAGCGAATAGCTGCATACAAAAAGATGTCGATGGAAGCGTGGGTGGCTGAGCTGGCAATCACCATTGCCAAAGATGAACCACCTCCTGCGCACGAGCCTGCGAAACCGATGGACACGGGGCTTGCGCCAGGAGAAGAAGTCTTGATTCTGCTCCAGCTGGTAGCTGACCAGACACCACTCGCGGCGCATGGCTATACCATCAGCCCACCAACTGCCGAGCAAATAGAAGAAGCCAAGTTGGCAGTCGAAGCGAGTCACAACTGGGAGGAGTGTGATCGATGCACCGCCCGCTTTCAAGTCTTTCCTGACCGTAATGCAGAAGGCATGCTCACCAGTAACGGGCCTTGTAAGTACCATCCTCGGCGCAAGATGTTCCCCCAGAAGACCAAGGCGGACAAAGACAAGAACATGGTGTCCAGGGGGCCATACTATCCCTGCTGCGATGAAGACGTGGGTACACCTGGATGCACATCGCAGGCAGAACATGTCTTCAACACCAAGAGTCCGGCACGACTAGCAGCCGTGCTACCATTCATCACCACGCCCGAGAACCCATCTCCGGCGAAAGATCCTCAAGGTCGCCACGTCGAGGCGGTCACGTTTGATTGCGAAATGGGCTACACCGCTTGCGGGTTTGAGCTCATACGATTGACCGCTGTGGCCTGGCCCACAAACGAGCAGCTCGTTGATGTGCTCGTGCGACCCATCGGCGCCATCATTGACCTCAACAGCAGATTTTCAGGCGTCTTCGCAGAGAGCTACACCAATGCCATTCCGTACGAGAACTGGGCAGACTACACACCTCCGAACTTGGGTGAGAACGATGTCGCTCGTCTGCCGATTGTCACCAGTCCCGCCAAAGCCCGTGAGCTGCTTTGCAGCTTCCTCACTCCGCAGACCCCATTAATCGGACATGCGATCGACAATGACCTCAACACCGTCCGTCTGTGCCATCCTACCATCGTTGACACTGTCGTTCTCTTCCCGCATCCACGTGGCTTGCCTTTGCGCTTCGGACTGAAGATGCTCACGCAACGCCACCTGCATCGTCAAATCCAGATGGGCGGAGATCGTGGCCATGATTCCAAGGAAGACGCCATTGCGACTGGAGATCTGGTACGTGTCAAGGTTGCGCAAAAGTGGAAGGAGATGCGCATCGCAGGTTGGAAGATTTCGGACGGCACACAGCTGATCCCCCCTCCCCAACTCAACAATGGTGAATCCACCATGTCTGAGGCGACGGGCAAGTCACCAGTGGAGAGCGAAGTCTCTGGCTCTCCTGGAAACTCGAAGAAGCGAAGACGTCCGGTGCCTACGGAGGGAGCACAGAACGACGATGGAGACGGCGGCGGCGGTGGTGGCAGTGCTGCAACTGACGAGAACCCAGAAGAAAAAGGTATTCTCCAGGAATAGACCGCTTGGAGACTACGCCTGCCCGAATGGCAGAGCATGTTGGAGGAACTGCCCTGAGTCTCCAGTGTTACAGGATGGATGAATGAAAGGAAGTCGATGGACGATGATCATGAATTTGCAAGAAGACCACACACACACACTCCACTCCATCCCTAGGTCCCTCCCTCCTCGGCAAACCCAATTTTCCCCTTTCTTTTCCCTTCCCTTCCCTTCCCTTCCCTGGTGCGTTCACTAAGGTACTCGCTGGCTGCTGGGTACGTACGTCGATACGCACGCAGAAGGTACTTGATTTCACTACCTGACCTCGATAGGTTAGGTTAGGGTTGGGTTAGGGTTAGGTACCTACATAGATATTCGGCATTGGCATTGCTGGCGAATTCTTGTGTATGTGGTAGGTAGATACTTCTACTACCTTGCCATAGCAACAGTAGCCAGTACACTCACTTTGGTACCTTTTTTATTTTCATTTTTCTTGTTCTTGTTCACCTTTCGATTATTATTATATCATTGATTGTTTTGTCTTGGAAGGGGATTGTATCCGAATGATCATTAATTCATTGAGGAGTCATTACCTACTTACTGTAAGGGTACCTCTTAGTTCTTGTCATGTCTTTCTTTCCCTATTCTTCTGTCTCTGTTCTCAGAGCTCTTCTCCTTCACCGTCTTCTTCTTCTTCTTCTTCTTCTTCTTCCAATAGCCGTATATCCTCCTCCCCATAATCATCACGTCGACAAATCTCCATCAATCCAAATCCAATCCAATCAATCAAAAGGCACCCTCCTCAACCCACCTCCGCCACCCATTTTACTCATCTCCTGTCTCGCACCCACAGCACTAGGGACTTTAATCCCACAACAATCCCCCCACCGATTCGCCGAATGTGTATGTTTCATACCTTCGACCGTAACTTCCACCTCTCCGACATCCTCCTCTCCCACCAACTGCTCCACATCCCGCGACATGTCCTCAGCAGCAGACAAGAGACTCCCGAACAAAAAATGCTGCGCGACGGGCAATTTCCCCAACACTTCGGCCAAGAACATTTTTTTCATGCCCGCTTCTACTTTGGCCCAGTTTTTGGCGGAGGAGATGTCGTCGAGCATGGGCGAGTGCCAGCGCAGACCTTGGACGGTTTTGGTGGCGTTGACCCATTGGATTTGGTCGAGATAGAGGTAGTCGGGACTGCATTCTTCGAGAATGAGTTCGTTGTGGATGGATAAGGGTCGGATGTGTTTGTGGCCGACTAATTGGGAAGCTCCGAAGAGGAAGGGAAGGAATTGATAGTCGTCTAAACCCCACACGCCATGGGAACCGGCGGGTTCGAGATAGTAAGTGGATTGAATGTCGCGCATGACGCGGAGGTAGCGGGGGAAGACCAGCAGCGTGAGGGCGGGGAAGGTATGTTGGTGAAGAATGCCGATTTGGCGGAGGCAGAGGAGCCAGAGGATGAAGTTGAGTTCGTGGCCGGATCCGTAGTCTATTCTGCTGCCGTTACCAAAGGCGCTGGCGAGGTAGGTGGAGACTTCGGATTGAGCTGAGCTGGACGTGACGCCGAGTTTGGTGTGCCATGAGGGCAGAGCAGTGTCTACTGCATCGAGGAAATCGCGGAAAGCTGGATTGCCGAAGCGAGAGCCGGTATCTAACGCCGGAGTCTTCTTACGGAGCTCTTCTGCCTCATCGAGAACTGCCAGGAGGGCGAGTATGGAAGGGTCTTGGGCTTGATCCGAGGACTGTACATTGCGGATGGTGGTGTTGCGAACCGAGTCGGAGAGATGGAAGACGAAGCTGACAATCAGATCATGAGTGGGCGAAGCGAGGAACAGCTCATGATCGCGTTGGGAGAGGATTCGTCGTGCGGGCTTCTGATATTTGTGGTCTTGGAGGTTCGGGGCCGCTGCGAGGGCTGGAGTTGGTGGGGGAGGATTCGATGCCGCTTCTTCTGATGGCTTGCTCCGTCGCGGCACGAGTTTGGGCAGTTTCTTGGAGAGATCAGGAGGATTTGTCGGGATTTGAGAGTCTGGAAGAGGCGTTGCAGTAGGCATTGTGATTGTTGGTGTAGACTGTAGAGAAGAGAGTGATTCATGTGCTTGAATTAAACTACATGTACCTACATTCAGGTACTACTAGACAGACCTATGGACCCTGGCTGGGAATTGGTTAGAATAGCAGTAGCTAGCTGTCAATGCGACCTCCAACTGTCCTCCCAAGAATAACGACAACAACAACAACACCACCACCACCACACTTCCATACCACCTCGCCTCAAGACTACACAACCCAAGATGGACCCATTCTCCTCCGAAGGCGAGCTGGTCAACATCCACACCGCCTTCGTCCAAGGCCAATACCAATCCGTCCTCAACGACTACACCGTCAGCGATTTCTCCCCCGAAAACGCCCTCCCCATCCGCATCCTCCAATACCGCGCCCAATGCGCTCTCGGCCAATACAACGAAGTCCTCTCCTCCCTCTCCTCCGACAACAGCAGCTCCTCCTCCGATTCCCCCGACCTGGCCGCCGTCCGCTTATACGCCTCGTCCTACCTCCAACCCCCTTCAGACCCCACCATCCTCACTCCCGCCGAAGAACTCGCCTCGACAGCGTCTGAAAATTTAACTGTACAACTCCTCATCAGTTCGATTCTCTCTCGCGCCGGAAAACCCGATGCAGCGCTGCAACTTCTCTCGTCGCACACGGGTTCTCTCGACGCAGTCGCTCTCTCGATTCAAATTTGTCTGCAACAAAATAATCTCGAACGAGCGATCAAAGAAGCCAAAGCCGCTAGGTCATTTGCACAAGATGCTTTACTGGTGAATTTGGCTGAAGCGTGGATTGCGATGCGCATGGGCGGGGAAGCGAATTATCAAAAAGCGTTTTATGTCTTTGAGGAGATGGCGCAAGGGCCGAGTTCGAGGAGTGTGGTGAGTTTGGTGCAGCAGGGCGTGAGTGAGTTGCATTTGGGGAGGGTGGAGGAGGCCGAGGTGGCCCTGGGACAGGCGTGGGAGATGGAGGAGGGGAAGAATTATGCTGCTGCTGTGGTGAATAAGTTGGTGTTGGATGTCGGGGTGGGGAGGGAGGGGACGGAGGAGTTGACCGAGAGGTTGAAGGGGCTGGATAAGGAGTGTGAGTTTTTGGTCGAGTTGGAGGAGAAGAGGAGTGCGTTTGAGGCTGCCATGGCGAAGTACAATCCCAAGTTTGAGCCTTGAAGATGGGGAAGGCATATGGTATTGGAACGAAATGAGTAAAAGTGTGGAAACAAGAGGGCGAGCACACTCGGAAGTGATCGAACGAAATAGACGATGACATTGCTCGTCTGGGTATCATGGAAAAGAAATGCAACATGCTATGATAATGGAACAATATCTGGGTCATCCCTTCCCAGGCACACACATCCGAGTTGAACAATCAACCCATCTTGAACCATTTTTCTCAAAATCCCTCAAATCTTTTCCCTCTTACCGCGCACTTCATATCGCCATATCAACATCTTTCTGTCCTAACCCCCCTTGTTTTAGAGCCTCAATTTAGGACCCAAAAAAACCAGAATAAAACACGCCACCCACAACCCAAAAATCATCCCATACAACTTGATCCTCCCCCACCACCCCTGCCCTTCACTCATCCTCCTCAACGCCCCCATCCGCTTCTCCGCAGCCTCCATCCCGGCAGCATTCTTATCCAAACCTTGCCCGGCGCGCTTCAGGATATCTTTTTCGGATTCGAGCGATGCGCCGAATTGTTGCGACGACTCTTTGAGGGAGCGCGCGAGTGCTAATAAGCCCGAGGTGAGAGTCTCTTGTTCGACGCGGTTGTGCGATAGGAGGGATTCGGAATTGGAGAGGCTGGGGTTTGACTGTTGGGTTTTGGATGCGTTACGGCCTGCGAAGAGTTGTTCGCGCGCTGTCGTTGATGCTGCGGATTTGTTGTCTGTTGGTTTGAGATTTGATGATGATGATGATGATGATGGTGCTTGTTTTCGTGCTCGTATTTCTTGCTGGTGTTGCTGTGGTTGAACATCTCTTAACATCTCTTCCTCATCTCCGCCCGCTTTGCCTAATCCTCCGGTTCCCGTTCTCACTTCCAAACCCGCTTCTGTTCCAGATATCGCTGGACCGTAACTGTTGTAATTGACACCATCCTTCTCGCTGTCATCGTCATCCTCGTCGTCATCGTCATGTGCAGCACTATTCATCTCCAACAACCTCCCATTCAACCTCTTGATCCATTCTCTGCTTTTCTGAAGTTCGGCTTGTGTAGCTTGTTTGGAAGACTGTACTCGCACTGTAGATGTTTCCTTCTCAAGCGTGAGGAGCATAGCGCGGGCATGTTCAATATTGGCTGCTATGCGATTGCGTTCGTACGGAGAAGAGCGCGTGTGAGGGTCTGCGAGGGAGGATTCGAGGCGCGTGAGGTAGCGTGAGAGCGTCGTTGGTGTGGCCATTATTCTTTCTATTCCTCTTTCTCACGATCGGGTGTTGCTTATGTGTGGGCTTTGATACGATATCCGAGACAGACGAGTCGATGAGAAGGACAACAATTCGCTTGGGGGAGCTTCACTTTACGTGAGGCATGTGCAAACGAATGGCGCCAAGGCTGTCGTCATTCCGTCTGTACTTCACTTCACATTTCCTTCTCCCTCGCTCGCTCTTCATTCTCCCACCAACGACGAGAGGAATACAAAAACACATGTAGTGAGAAAACAATAACAATCGGCACCAACGTACATGATTTCAGACACGATAGGTAGGTACAAGCTTGAACGCTAATTTGTAAAAGTCTTACGATTCGATCGCTCGAATTAGTACCATCATATCGACATCTAACAACCAACGAAAGGATAACAATTTCCTCCCATTTTCAACATTCCTAGGCCCATCCGCTCATTTTCCGCACTCACCTCCGCGTCCTCTGACACTATCCAGCTTCGTACTTTGGCGACCCCATATTTAATCCAATGGAATGCCCTCATACTCACTATACCCCAGCGCAAGATTCATGTTCTGCAAACACTGGGTAGCAGCGCCCTTGAGCAAGTTGTCAATCGTAACATTCACCACCGCTCTCTTACCCGAGGAGTGCACTGCAAAGCCTCCAATTTCCACTCCATGGCGACCCGAAATGTTCTTGACTTGTGGAGACTCGCCGGTGATTTTGATGAGTTTCTCCTTGTCAAAACGATCTTGGTAGAGCTGTCTGACATCTCTCGACGCCATCTTCTCTGCCAGAGGAATGGAGATGGTGTGGTGGATACCCTGGAACCAGACTGCAACGTGAGGGATGAAAGCGACTTCGGTGCCGAGCTGGGAGGAGATTTCGCGTTCGTGAATATGGTCTGTGAGCGAGTAGGCGATGAGGTTGTTGGTGAGCACTTCGACATCGTTCTTGGGAGAAGGTTTCGTGCCGGCGCCTGAGTATCCTGAGACGCCAAAGACTGTGGGTTGTGCTGGGAATGGTGGGAGATATGGCACTAGTGGAGCAATGCCAAGCTGGGCAGCGGTGGCATAACATCCTGGGTTGCTGATGCGGGTGGCAGAGGCGATTTTGTTGCGTTGTACGAGCTCCGGGAGGCCGTAGGTCCAGTTCGGATCAAACCTGTAATCTGCGGATAAATCAACAATGACAGCTTCCTTGTGGCCGGACTCTTCAATAGCATCGACATATGGCTTGCAAACACCATTGGGAAGAGCCATGACCCAGCAGTCAATCGCCTTGCTCTCTGCCATCTTACGAACATCATCAGGCGAGAGGCTCTCGTAAATGATCTTCTTGCTATCGTAACCTTTGAGTTCTTGACCCTTGAGCTCTCGGGAAGAAACGTGACAGAGGTCAAAGTTGGGGTGGTTGTTCAACAGGTCGATGAGAGCCTTTCCAGTGTAACCACGAGCGCCAATGAGAGCCACCTTGGAAGGATAGTCTTTCTCGCGGTTCTTGACACCAAGCGGGGGGTTGGGGTTGGTCGTCGCATAAGTCCGGATCTGCTGAAGGCCGTCTGTTCGGACGCGTCTCATTGGCCTGGCATTGGTGCTGAATGCACGTGCCGCCTGAGGTCTTGACTTGGCCAAGTTGGCAGCATTGGCTCTGATGCGTTCGGCTGTGGAGCTTGCGCGGTGGATGTGGGATTCGAGGTTAGTGTCACCGAACATCTTACGGCCTTGCTTGATGAATTCGCTCATCAAGTCGCGAACCTCATCTGGGCTGTCGATACCGTACCAGAAGAGGACCTCCCCATCCCGCGCAAGGTGCCCATCAGCCTTCTCACTGAACCAAGTCAGATTCTCGTCATCCTGCTTAACTGTCCAAGTAAGTCTGGGCCAATCTCTCTTCAAGTTCTGGAAGACGTTATCGGCGATGTTCGACAACCAAGCATTTCTTGTCATGGTAAGTGTAGCGAGCTGCGCCATGGCATTTGGGGTATTGTCTGGTGGAAGAACGATCGCCAAAGCCTCCATATTCTCATCGAAATAGGCTTGGAATGGCCTAGACTCCAGAATCTCGAGGTATCGATCGACGACATTTGCAGCGTCGAGGCCTTCGCGGTCGCGAGTGAGTGCTTGTTTCAGTTTCGCTGGCTCCGAGAATTCCTTCAAAGTCGATGCCGTGTGTAGTTTGGTCCCTCTGCGGATCAAAGTACCAGCTCCAGAGTGGGTGAAAAGTTCACGTTCCAGGCTTTCGGGATGAATAATGGCAACGCTGGAGCTGCGTGGCAAGTTGTCAAGCAGAGACTTAATATCCCGTATCTTGCTCCTCGTGCCATGAATCACCCAAGGTTTCTTCATATACTCATCATACTCCTCGTCCAAATTGATTGCCTCAATCAACTTTCCAGTCTCCTTGTCATAGATGCCGCCCTTTTCGGAAAGATACACAATCTTCAAAGGCACCAATGCCTTTGCAAGCTCAGCAGCAGCTTTATCCGCATTGACGTTGAGGACTTGGCCTTCTTCACTCTCCGCCATACACGTCAGAACAGGAATATAGCCATCTGCAATTGCAGCTTTGATGCTCCCTGCATTGACCTGGTTGACCTCTCCCACGAATTGGTAAGTTTCCTTGTCCTTGTAATCAGCCATGAGAACTCCACTGGTAATGGGGCGGGCCTTGACACCCCAAGACTCCAGCGCCTCTACCAACTTCAAATTCTCCTGCAAGAACAACTTTCTGGCCACACCGAGTGTCTTTCCATCGGTAATGCGAATGCCCTCGTTGTACTTGGGTTCGATCCCGGCCTCCTCGAGGAGTTTGTTGAGTTGAGGTCCTGCTCCATGGATGATGACAGGGTACAAGCCCATCTGATTGAGATTGCGAAGGGAAGCGCAGAGGACATCAATGTAGTCTGTAAGAATGGCTCCGCCAACTTTGATCACAGCGAATTGCTGTGAAGACACGGACGTGAACTGGGCCAGGTATTGCTGGACTTCGCGCTTAGAGGCGATGTTGTTCAGCACACTGATGACAGCAGAGCGGGCGTCGCGGCCGGTGTCTGAGCGGTGGGAGGCATATCTGCGCTGGGAGGAAACAGCGAGATGCCGCGGTGGTGATGTCGTGAGGAGGGGTCGTGCGCGAGAGGCATTGGCGGCGGTGTTGGTGCGCTGACGGGCGTGACGAGTGAGCTGACGGCAGACCGGGCGGGCGAGGGACTGCATCGTGGCTGTCTGTCTCACATGAAGGGAGAGGTAGAGCGCGGAGAGGGGAGGAGGAGGGGAGAGGAGGGGGAAAAGAGAAGAAATAATCGATAATACTTAGGGTAGTTGGAGAAGCAACAAAAGAGGGTCAGGCAAAAATTTCACACAAGGCACCTGCCTCATGCATGCAAGGAAGGTTGCTGCACGTCCAGGTAGGCCATCTTAGGTTTGGCCGGCATCTAATCCTTCGCAGTGTCATGCTTTATACTGTATATTTATCACAATTGTTCGTGACTACTTGTATGCGCGGGTATCATTCTTCCACCTGCTTGGGACAGACTATACCTAAGTTGATGTGTTGCTGCTGGTCGGTATTAGCTAGTTCTATTGGCATCAGCGCTTGTTGTTTGTTATCTGATCCGACTTCGCCGACATACGGTAGTCCCACACGCTCCACCTTCACGCCTACAGTAGTGTTCCGCTTCCCTCTCTGCTGCCGTATCACGAGCACAATGGAGGTAGAAGGACATCATAGCGCATTCAACACCGTCTGCACACCCACACTTCCACTATCCTCCCTCCTTAATATATACGCCCTCAGATCTCCCTTCTCCACCCCTTGCAAACCTGCCACTCCCACCCCAAAATTCCGCAATCGATCTCTCAATGCTTCAGGTCCAATAACAAAAAGATTCGCTATCTCCGTCAACACTTCAAAAGAAGGATCGAAACTCGCTGGCAAGTCCCACGATCGCAATAGCTCAATATACTTGGTAATGTCTTTACTTGCCAATAACGCTCCCGTTTGCGAGATCTGGTAGGACTTGAAGTGTTGTAATAACAATCCTCGGAGGCCGATGGCAAGTTCGAGGGAAAAAGCCTCGAGCACTTTTCCTGAAGACTGAAGAGCAGTCTTGGCTCGAGAATGTAAACGACTCAAGAACGTGAAGACAGCGTGACAGGTGCTGGTCTGAAATTCGAGTTGCAGGTTCAATTCATCTTTGGGTCGATAGTCGGTTCGCTTTTGACCAGATAATACTTTCTGCGTCCAAGCCAAGCTTGCATCCAGAGTGCGCTGAAGTACGGTGTCGATTTTCAATTCCATGCGATCGACGAAGTTGCTCGTCTGCTTTTCCAACTCACGTCGAATCGTGAGGTTGCTTGCTGCGAGGGGGAGGAGGAGCATTTGAATCGTGGTCAACATGAGATGTAACACGCTGATAGCGCTTCGCAGATCGGCAATATAGTTGAGGTCGGGTTCGGTTTTCGTGTTGGCTTCTGCCGCAGCTGCAGAGTCGTTGGCTGCGTCCAATGCTGTCTCCAGGTAGATCTCTCCCA
The DNA here is from genome assembly GCF_000320565.1 of Sphaerulina musiva SO2202. Classification (NCBI taxonomy): domain Eukaryota; kingdom Fungi; phylum Ascomycota; class Dothideomycetes; order Mycosphaerellales; family Mycosphaerellaceae; genus Sphaerulina; species Sphaerulina musiva. The sequence continues at coordinate 4,939,583 of NW_016017383.1, forward strand.
TGTGCGTGATGAGGAGATGAAGAAGCTCGCGCACTTCTTTGGGCGTCTCATTGCCTCCGCTGGCCAATTCAAGCTCCCGTCCGACCCCTTCTGCAAGCCACTTGAGCATACGTTTCGTGGACGGCAAGCTCAGCTGACCGTCCTCGTCCGTCACGTCAATATCGTTTGCGCCGGTGTGATCTTTAGTGTGGTGCAATCCTGCCACTCGTAGCAACATCTTCTTCTGAGCAGGCTGCAAGTCAGCGCTGTCTAGCCTTTCCATGTAGGCGTCCCGCGCGCTACTGATGAACTCTTTGCCACGTGCGGATATGGCACCGAGGTATGTATGAGACTGCACGTGCACTTTCCGCCTGCGGGAGTGGTAGAGCGTGAACTTGAAGAGCAAACCTTCGAATATCTCTCCTAAATTGCGTTTCTCGCGCTCAATGTAGCTTGCGCCTGTAAAGTAGGGCACAAAAAGCTCATCCAGTTGCTGATCCAATACTGCCGCGGTGGTGGAAGTGGCCGGCTCAGGGTGCTCTGTGAGTCCATGGATTTTCAGTTCTTCAACCAACGCGGCAATGTATGACCGTGATGCTTGTAACGACCGAAGAAAGGCAAGCGATGATATGCTATCGGCCTTCTCCAGCACCATTTCCAGGCGTTGCTGTATTGACTGCTGGAAGACTCGCTGGATGAATCGCGCCAATACATCTTCGTAATACGGGAAAGCGCGTTTGATAATGAAGCTCTCCTCCTGGACAACAACCTTCACTTCGTCGATCAGAGACTGCAAGCTCGGCTCCACCCCAGGAGGTTCAGTATCGGGATCCGCAAGACGATCCCATGTCTCGTTGTCTACCGCGAGCTCCTCGTTGACCAGCTGCGATCCGTCAATGAAGAACTGATGTTGGTTGACGAACAGCGATATGACTGAATTGCCATCGCTGAAGTCTTGCAAAGCTACTGCACATTCGCGCATGCCCTCAAAGTTCTGCCTCCGGTAGAAATCATCAAAAGACTTCAAGAGGTCCTTTTCCAGCATCTCTAGAAACTTCTCGATAATCTCTCGTGGTTTGGCGCCATTGTTGGGTTTCCGAATGCTATCAGTGGAGTCGTTATCGTGTATACCGTTGACCCCATCTGTGAAATGTGTTCCATTCGTCTTAGGTGCTTCTGTGCTACCATCTAGCCTTTGCGATATCTTCAGCAGCTGGCGTGCAATATGCGCACATCGAACTTTGCCCTCGCCCCCGCCCATCTTGCGCACATCATCCAGACTGGATAAGTCGCCTCGCTCGCTGACTTCGAGCCAGCATTGCAAGACGAATTTGGCATCCTGTGCCCGCTGTCTTTGCTTGTCCAGCTCGTCCAGCCGTTCACCGATGCGCATGGCAGCATTGCCTCCCGCGTCACCATCGCCGTCCAGCGTCCGCTCCAGGCGGCGGAAAGATCCAATGGCACGCTCCAACTCCTGCTCCCGCGATCTGATATTGGTGTTGTGCTGCACCTCAGCCTTCCGCACACTTGCGCTCAGCTCATTCTCCCGTTCCTGCAGGTCCTCGCTCAGGTTCTTCAGCTTGTTGAGGGCATGCTCGAAGGTCCGGATAAGTGGCTTCGGATCGAACGCCTGACTGGTCTGCGCATTGTTGGTTGTGGCCGCCGTGGATGCCGATCGTCGTGCTGAAGTCGCAGAGTCGGACAGCGATTCTACAAAGTCCTTGACAATGAAGTCCTTGCTGCTGAAGGTGTCGAGTGTGAAGACCTGGTTGCCGCGAACCGATTGCAGCGTTGGTGCGCGCGAGGAGTGGGCGGAGATGATGCTCGCAGTATCTGGACTGTCGACGCGAGACATCTTCTCGATATTCAGCAGAAATTACATTTATGTGTCGCGTCCGGTATCCGAAGCTGAGAGCTCCATAGTCTGTGAACAGAAGTCAGAACTTACAAGTAGGGTACTCGGAGTCGATATACCACAGTAGGGTACCCGGTCAGCGGTCTGTATGAATCAGGCAGTTCCTCGGGTGCACTAGCTCAAGTTGATCGACCAAGATGGGGACGTGCATTTCACAGCATATCCAAATTGACGGCGTTTTTGGGAGGATCTTATTGACATCAACAAGAACTTAGCAATGCGGTCTTCATCGCCACCTGCGCCCACCATCATCCTTCATATCACCATCGTCCCATAATCGCAGAAAATCTCACCATGGCGCGTCTTTCCGGCCTGCAACGAGATGTCCTCGCCCTCTACCGCAACTGCTTACGAGCAGCGCGAAAGAAACCGACAGAAACTCGTCCCAACTTTGAAAGCTTTGCCCGACGAGAGTTTGAGAAGCATTTGCACATGGACAGAAAAGACTTTGGCTCTATTGAGTTTCTGTTGAGAAAGGGCACGCGACAGCTGGAGACGTATGAAGCGCCCAACATCACGAACATCGCCGGCTGAGATGGGGGTTCGGATACAGTGTGCATTCAGCAGCAACTTGCTATTGAAGGTCCATGGTGTCGGCCAATGAGATGATGGACTTATGCCCGGGGAGGACAGCAGAGATCGTGGTAAGCCCTACACTTCCTTTCCAACATTACACGAATGATGATCACATTGAGTTCTGCAATGCCGACGGATGGAAGGCTTGCGTTTCGGCGTATGGTCTCTTCAACCGAATGGTGATTAACTTAACACTACACTTGATCTGACGTAGTTTATCTGTTCTGCAATTCTTCTGAGCACCAAGAGGAGACTCCGAGACTGACATGCATTATAGTCACGGAATAACTACCTCTTGACCCTACTCAGTTAAACTACTCCTTGAGCTCAGGCGAATCACCAAACTCCAGGTGTGATCCCTGGCCATACCTCCTACCAACGATTGTGCAACTCGCAATGAGACTGTCAAGCTCCTTGATATCCGCCTCGCTGAGGTCCACCTCGACCATGTTCTCCTTGACCCTCTCCGGAGTGGTTGCACCAGGAATTGGAATGAACTTTGGCATACCAGGCTTGCTTGACTGTGCCCTCACCCAAGCCATAGCAAGTTGACCTGGCTTGACACCCTTCCTCTGCGCAAGCTTCTCAACTTCCGTGAGAAGCTTCAGGTTCTGACCGAAGTTCTCGGGTTGGAAGCGAGGCATATGCCTGCGCATATCGTCTTCTGGAATGTCTTCCGGCTTCTTGATGTCTCCAGTCAGGAAGCCTCTACCCAGAGGCGAGTAGGCCACAATTGGGATATCCAGCTCCGCACAAGCCGCAGCAACACCATTTTCCAAAATCTCAGTGGCCCACAGCGAGAACTCTACCTCCACAGCGTCAATTTTAGCCACTTTAGCAGCTCTTCGAATAGAATTCGCACTACACTCGGACAATGAAATGCCTCCCAACTTGCCCGCTTTGACATACTCGTTTGCAGTCCTGACCCAAATCTCAATCGGCACCTCGGGATCCACTCTCGAAGTCTCGTACAAATCCAACTTCTTCTTCCCATCCAACACCTTCAAACACTCTTCAATACTCCTCCTCGTATTCTCCGCACTCCCATCTGGCAACAATGTACCCGGTTTCGCGCCTCCTTTAATCGAAATAACCACTTTATCCGCATCTTCCGGGTTGGCCGTGAAGTACTCATTGAGCAAATGCAACGAATTGCGCGTCGGTGGACCGTAGAATTCTCCTCCGTTCCAGAAATTTGCCCCGCTGTTCAGAGCCGCTTTCATGGCGGCAAAAGCTTGTGATTGCGAGACGGGGTTGGCACGCCAGGTGAGTCCCATGAGACCGTAGCCGGTGTCATGAATGGGGATGTTGGCCAGTTTGACATTTTGTTTGTTGGAGGAGGAGGAGCCTTTTGCAGAAGAGGAAGACATTGTTCGACGTTTCTGTGTTTTCTCTTCTTGTAGGTAGTTTTGAGGGGGTTTTCTTTCTCGGAGCTTTTCTTATTCGATAATGTTGTTATTTTTTTTTCCTTGCTTGACTTATCTCCAGACTTCTTCGGTGGGCGAGAACAGAAGACCAGCTTTTAATGAAGTTTCATTGTTTTAGAAAAAATGCAAACTCGGAAATGTATGACGTCGTGGCTATGTAGGGGGGGTGGATTCCATACATGTTCTTCTCCTACATGCTTACATGTACTACATGTTAGTACCTACCTACCTACCTTACCTACCAAACAGCTACTACATGTGTGTAAGGTTCGTTCGGGTCTGAGGTTTACCTCCGTAGTTGAGGTAGGAGGTATGGTAAGTCCGAAAAGATTGTATTGATACAGCTTGCAGAGGGATATAGGAGGTACTACCTAGGAAGTAGTCCGGTATAACGGCACAATGGGTGCGCCACAACATATGTAGACACTAATTCTACGCCACAAGACTGGGATTCGGAAAACGGAAAGAAATGTTGGAATTAGGCCCCTAACTCCGGGACGAACTTGATGGAAACTGCAATATCCACCACCAGGCTACTTTCATTATCGGGGAGTCTACGCTCGTTGGCTGGCATATTCATCATTCCCCCAGTCGTTCATTCATTCATCATGCTATGCCGTGCCCCCCTCATCCTACTCCCACGCATGCAATTTCTTTCACACGAGACAGACAGGCAGGCAGGCTCATGAGAGCATTCTACCTTCTTCAACCGTGTGTAACCTTCTCGACAGTCCCGTCTTCGGAAGTATGCACATTCAATCTAAGAAAAACACAAAACAAACAACAACCGGGTCAGCTTTTCTTCTTCTTCTTTTGGTTTCTTCCCAACAAAGTTTCTTATCTCTTATTTTTCTTTACTCTTTCCGACGTACCTGTTGGGGTTGTGGTCCATAGTCGTCATATCTCCTGGCTTGACTACGCGGTGTTGTTCTGGGAGATCGGTTTTGGCAAAGGTCTGATTTGATGAAGGCGAGCGAGGTTGTCAGTCAGTCAGTCAGTCACGAATGAATGAATGATGATGGTGATGATGATGTTCCATCGGGAGGAACGATGGTCAAGAGGAAAAAAAAAGAAGAGAACGTACAGTCTCATCCGAGGTGTTGCCAATCTTCTTTCCTACGAGCTTGTTCATCCACTCGCTCGTCTTGCCGCCGTCGTTGGACTGGAGACCGGGAACTACGAGAGGCATGATGATGATGGTTGGTATGAAGTGAGGTTCTGAGGCGGTTTGGAGTGAGTGAGCAAGTGAATTTGTTTCTGGTGGTTGGGAGTTGATGAAGTTGAATTGACAGCACCAGTGGACAGCTTAGTTGTACCTCCCTTATATGAGGTCGTGTACCAAGTTTTGGTGACAGCCGCAGGTGAGCATTCATGCGAGAATGACGTAGCTCCTATGTTGACACTGCATGATGGTTCTCAGCTCCAGAGCTGTCACATGCTGCTAACAAAGAGGACAGTTTGAGGCACATCCATGTAACGTATAGGTAGGTCAAGTGACATAAAACTGACAACTTCCAAGACCTTCACTTGGACCAAACTACATGTACACTACACGATATTTGCAAGGCCAGACCAAGCTACTCATTTCGTCGATACTGCTCACTACACTTTTTCGCAAGGTATCCTGTATCCCTAGCACATATACGACGACAACGACAACAGTAACTCCCCTGCTCATTCTCAGATGGCAGAATCATTCGTCGCAAACTGTCGAGCGAGGGCCTCAATGCTATCCGCAATTCTCTTGAAATCATCCTTCTGCTCCTTCTCCACATCGCCCTCGCTGGCCTCCTCCTCGTCATTCGACCACTGGATATCAAACGTGTTGAAATCCACCTTCACATCCGCGCCATAGATATCCTTTGATGCGCTCGATGGGAATCCTCGAAGTTCTTGGACGAGTTTCATGAGCTCGTTCACATCGTCACTAGAAGAATAAACATTGATTTGTGTTAGATGGATGGATGGATGGGGTTCAGGAGGGCAGTGTTTTGCTGGAATGCGGGAACCACGCACGAAGAGACATCCCCCGTCTTCTCGGAGGACTTGTTGTTGCCGGTGTAGTGGGTTTGTCGAATGACAGCGGACCGGTTCGGTTCGCCGAGGACTTCGATGGTGAGTTTGGGTTCGCCTACAGATGGGAAGGAAGGAAGGATTAGCACACGAATGGAATTCCGTCTTCCTCTTCCTCTTCTACCTCCTCCTCCTCCTACCAGTCGTATACTGACCGGCAAATGGCTTGCTGAGCTTGACTTGGAATTCTCCGCTTGGAGGTGGTGCAACAGCGCGAGGCATTTTGTTGTAGAAGTATGGTTTGATGGTCGGAATTGAAGATTCTTGAGAAGGTTGCTCGGTTTGATTAATTCAAGAGGGTATAGTAGGTACTGCAGGAAGCATTTGAATCCATAAGGTAAATACAGTTGTGCCCCTCCTACATATAATGTACGTCTGTAGCCATATGCACATCATGACATTTACTGACGCAATGTGGATAGGTCCAAGTCGACGGATCGTTCTCAGGTACGGTATGACGGCTTGACTTTCTGGGAGAAAGTCAATTTTCACTACATTTTTTACAGCATTCTCGCAATATTGGTTGCAAGGTCGCCAATTTGATAGTCAAAGTACCTTGATATCGATCCGATATGTAAACCAGATAGAAGACAATAAATGATCAATGTAGCCGAAGTTGAAGACGACATGGACATATATATAATAAATGTATCTCATATATCGAAATTGTGATGCGGGGTCGAGTAAACACAGCTCTCGATCTGACTGCTAGAACTGATCTCTCCATCTCTTCACCTACACCACACCACACCACTCCATTACTGCATTGAGACAACTACATTACCTCCCCGCCAGTACCGCCACCATTGCCACGCCACACTCCTACCTCCTACCGTACCGCCGCAATGTCTCGTGCAACTCTTGGCATCATCTCCATTGGAGACATGGGCATAGGCATCGCCAAATTGCTCATCGCCCACGACTACAAAGTCATTACGAACATCTCAGGAAGAAGGTATGCATGTAGATGGGATACAACAGCCCACTCATCTTCCATTCCAGAGATACTTCTTATCTAGCAAAGTGAGCTCAATCCTTCGCCACCAGCAAAGCTACATATGACCGCGCCCAAGCAAACTCCATTCAAATCGTCGCCGACGACATTGAACTTTGCAATTCATCCGATGTCATCTTATCCATCGTACCGCCTCGTGATGCTGTTGAGGTTGCCCAAAGGATTGCGGAAGCGACTTCCAGCCCCAAGTATAAGCATAACGAGCGGAAGGAAACGCTGTACTTTTTGGATCTCAACGCTATCAGTCCCGCGAGAGCACGCGAGATTGAAGCACTGTTTGCTTCTTCTTCTTCTTCTTCTTCTTCTTCTTCTTCTTCTTCTTCTTCTGCTTCGCAAGATGTCCAAGTCAAGATGATTGATGGAGGTATCATCGGTGGACCGCCCCACGCCAACAACAAGAACAACAACAACAACAACTCCACAGAGGATAATAACAATAGCGAATGGACTCGCCCCAGCATCCCCCTCTCCGGACCTCATCACCTACAACCTCAGCTCGCACAAGTCCTCAACACGCGACACATCTCCGACGAGGTCGGTTCCGCATCCGGGCTCAAAATGTGTTATGCTTCTCTCTCCAAGGGCTTCACCGCTCTGGCCATCGGATCCTACACTACAGCGAAAAGTCTCGGAGTGTTGGAGGAGTTGCAGCACGAGCTTGATGAGCGTTCACCTGGAGTGAGGGGAAGGGCGGAGAGAGGGTTAGTGGGCATGCCACCGAAAGCTTACCGGTGAGTACCTTGTTGTCTCATTTTCACTTTTCTTTCATTCTATCTATCTCTCTCCCTCCTTTGCGGTTTTCTTCCCAAAAATCAGGTACGTATTCGAATAACAATAATAATAACAATAATTCTTTTCTTGGTTTCACTAGATGGGTCGACGAAATGCGTGAAATTGCCAAAACCTTCGAAGTCGATGGGGGTTTCCATCAAGAAACGGAATCCCCTTTTCGTGCCATTGCCGAAATCTATCAATTGGTTGCGCATGGGACGGAACTCGGCAAGGAAGTCATTGGGAATCGACAACGAGGGCAGACTGCAGAGGATGTCGCTGTTTTGGTAGAGGAGGGGACGAAGAAGAGGAAAGGATAGAGACTGATTGAGGGGTGGCTGGGTAGAAGGGCGTGCGAGTATTTGAGTAAGGAGGCCTTTTTTTTAATACTTGGCTACAGTGGCAATTGAATATACCTACCTACCTAGGTATAGCTACTGTAGAAGTCAAAATCATCGGGTGTAGGATCCTTCTAGGGCTTCTCGAGGAAAATGGAAATGTTTATGCTGCAGTATATATATCTCTGCTCCTGGCACCTTGGTGTTTGCGACAACAAGAGAGGGGGGGGGGAGAGAGAGAGAGAAAGAAAATCACATCTAAATCATCAAACCCCCAACCAAAGCATCCCTTCCTACTTACCTAAATTCCGCACCTCCACCATCCCCTCCCCAATAACTCCCCTCAACGCACCAGCGAATTCCTCCCGACCAAATTCTTCCGCAGAATTCACACTTCCCACCTCAAATCTCAATCTCCTCTTCGAATAAGAAGAAGAATTCTTCTTCTTTTCCTCCTCCTCCTTTCCATCTACCAATATTCGCAAAGGAGCGAGAACATTCGACCTCCACTCCTCCCCACCACCACCACGGCTGTCTGCCTTCGCGGCGGACGTTGTCGTCGTCGTCGTCGTCGTCGTATCCCACCAACTTACTACTATGATTCTTAATTCGGGAGCTTGTAGGAGAACTTGACAGGCTCTGTGTGCTCGTTTGGCGATTTCGGTGCAGAGACGTGGGATGCCGAAGCTGGGGTAGTCGAGGATGAATTCGCCCTGGATGGTTGGTTTGTTAATCTTTATGTTTTGTTTTTTTCTTTGTTTTTTTGGGGATTCAGTCGATATTGATGATCCGTAATTTTGATGTTTGATGTTTGATGTTTTTGTATACGAGACAGAATTCTCAAGGTGCATTGTATTGTATCATATGGAGAGTAGGAGATTTTTTGGAATAGAGCATCGATACGAAGATAAGGTAGATATATACCTACCTACCTATACTTGATCTTTTCCACTTTTGAAGGGAAAAGGAAAGAAAAGAAAAAAAGAAAAAGAAAAGAACGTACATCGACAAAAAACATCATTTCAACCTTCTCCATCCGCGCCAGACAGCGACTCCGTTCCAAATGCATCAGCTCAGGATCGATGCGGAAGTAATTATACGAGTGGCCGCAGACAATTTTCCACGTGGAAAGACTGTAAAAGTCATTGAGAATTTCTGCGGTGATGGTAGGATGGATGGTCAAAAGGGACAAGGAGGGCGGTCGATAGTTGACGGAATTGATGCCTGCGGCGGGAATGGGAGTGAAGTTGGTTTCTGCGGGGATGAGGAAGCTGTAGATGTGTTGGCGGAGCTCGAGGGGGAGGCGGAAGAGGTGGCAGCAGGGTTGATGCTGATTTGGGGGAGTTGGAGAAGTCATTATAGGTACGTATGTAGTGCTAGATGTTGTTTTCACGCTGGATGTATATACACCTCATGTACCTGATGATCGTGAGTGCGGGAACTTGGAAGGCGTCAATGGCAGGAAAGTGACGTTGATATCCTGCAGCGCTGCGCGCATACCTCTATTTCCCAAAACTGAAGTTCAATACCGGATATCTCTTGCTTACTAAGTAATCTCACGAGAAATTCGCCAGCTTCTCGAGGTTGAGATACTGTTATGATGTGCGTGAGCATTCTACAGGCTGGTGTCTCTCTCAAAGTCTCATGTACCAGGTATCTCCGCGAAGACAGCTTCAGCAACGCATTTATACCTACCTTAGGTGAGTTAACTGTTAAGGTAGCCTACAGGGATTATAGATGAATCAGCAGGTTTACTGTTATATGTAAATATGGTATCATCGGCATAAAATTTGGCCGGTCTAGTCGCGTCCTACACCATCGCGTCTCTGCCAAGTTCAAACAACCACCACTTCACCACTTCACCACCACTCTACTGCTTCTATTCCTCTTCCTCTCAGTTGTATGCTCTTCATGATATTGATACGGCTGTTCACTGCTGCTATGGAACATGTCCATTTATAACGAGTCTATCAACAACGACTACGACAACGACAACATACGCGACACGGAAAGAGACAGCCCCACGAACAAACGCAAACGGGACGCCCTCAGCGACGAGAGAATCGACCTCGATCGTCGTCCCTTCGCGATACGCCCCGACTCCTCCAATCCATTCGCCGCCCCGCAAACCTTTATCCCACAATGTCTGCTGCCACGCTCACAATTACCGCTGGCTTATCTGGATACTGCTCAGGACGGTAGTCGACTCTTCGTGGCGAGTGTGCACATCCTGGAAGCTTGCCACACATATGGACAGGTTCCAAGTGTTCTGATTGTGGAGGATGGCTCGGACAAGAGGCTATACGCCATTGAACGCGTACAGAGGCGCAGATATGCATTATGTCGGCTTGCGAAATGCGTGACCAAGGACGAGATACTGGGAAGGGCGATATCGGACTTCCGCCCACTGGAGTCTCTTTCCAAGCGGCGGGCATTGGAACCGTCGCGCGAGAGTGGCCAGCCATGGTGGAAGGCGGCTGCTGTCAATTTTCAGCAGACTGCTGTGGATGGAGTTAGCACAAGGCCAACACTTTCCCTGCGGCATCCCGAACCCTCGGAAACAGCAGAGCAGGTCGAAGTACGAGACACTATGCCGGACGACAGTCTTCTAGTCCAGCCTACGTCGCTTGACGACACTCTGCAGGAATTGGCCAGGCAGTATCTGGACGCTTTGTACCTGTCGAGAACGCCATTGGCATACTTTGTCAAAGGCCCTCTTGCTCGCACGAGAGCTGCATTCTCGTCGCATCCCGCTGATCTGATTAGCTTCTTGCGCGGGACCGTCTTAACTTCGGCCACGATGGATAAGAAGTTCCGCGATGTACTCCTCGAACTGGTCAAGGACTTTGCAATTCTCGACACACCTGGAACCAAACCCAAGAGAAAACGAAAGTGGAAACCGAAGCGCGATAAGCAGGGACTTTTCGTTGGTGAAAGGGACCACATCGAGCAGTGGTGGCAGAAGATGGAAGGAACCGGTAAAGACTCCGGGTCCCATGAGCCTTTCGAGGCAGTCCTGCGGCGTCGAGGACAAGCCATACGCATTCGAGAGACTTCGCTTCAAATCATTATAATCATGGAGGTTCTGGCTCTGGAGGCCAGCACACCACTGTTGCCCGCAGTACCCGCGCTGGACGGTGTCCAGGATGTGGGATCGCAAACCCAGGAAAACAGGCCAGCGGATTTGGATAAGAAGCAACGCAAGAAGAAAGATAGCAACATGACTGCCATACTTGAGACCTTGATTGAGCGGCTCAACATCTTCTACACTCTGGAGTCTTCGCCAGTGAAGACGATGGAGGATGAGAATGGAAGTATTAAGCCAGACACCAAGGACGAACTCAGAACCTTTGCCACCGAAGTGATCATTCCCTTCTTTGCTTCACGCATCTACGAGATTGCCAACTCTACCAGCAAGAAACTGGGCGGGCCGAGTGCTCCGCGACCGATTGATAAAAATTCGACAGCGGTTCCCACATGTCGCAAGCCAGGTGAACCCACGACCCGACAGCCACCCGAGAAGAAAGCCAGAAAGCCCCTTGGTCGCACTTCTACAGACACGCTCAACAAGGTTGGCAAGAACCCTCCTGTTCTCCAGACGTCCGTCACTGATCTGGACGCGCTTGCTACTCTTATCAAGAGGGAGAACAGTGAGACCCCGTCACTATCTCTCCAGAACATCGAAGCTACAAAGCGGATTTCCCGGAAGCGAACAACGGCTTTGGATCAGTATGCTGCCAGACATAAGCAGATTGACCTGTCAGCCATGACGCAGAACTTGCAGCAAAAGGCGGCCAAGAACAAGTCGGTCGAGGACAAGATCTTGCGTGACGCTTTGAATGGCATCAGAAAGCCCAATCGAGCTCTTGCCACGGAGGAGACGGCGAGAAACGCAGACGAGAGCTTCGCGAGAGCGCTCGCTCGCGGCAAACCCAGCAAGTCACGCACGCAGCGCAATGCTGCCGGTGGATCGCGGGAAGCTAAGACCATCACTGCCACTCCAAGACATATCAAAGCCACTCCAGCTCCTCGGCGTCGTGCAGCAAACCCGGATCACAGCTTGGGGGAACTTGGCTCTGGCTCTACGGCAGTTGTACCATCTACCGCTACTCGACTCCCAGCGGAGCCTCATGTCGTGCCCGGAAGCACTTTCACCATTCCCCCAACCGGACATCGCCACAGACAACAGAAAAATGTTCTCGAGACGCCTTCTCGCGGCTTTGCAAAGTTCATGCCGGCTGGACTCGCCAGCGAACCTGGCACTCTTCTCAACGAGTCACCCACGCTCAGTCGTGCTGGTATTGCGCACGACGCAATAGGTGCCACACCGATGAGAGCGCTAAGGATGCCTTCTCTGGCGGCTGAGACGCCAATATCGAAGTTGGGTGATGATGATACGGCAGGCGTAATAAAGTGCTCACCTGCAGGGGTGGTGGTGTCGTGTGTACAGCAGGAAGATTCTGCGATTGGTCTTTCGAGCTCTTTCTCAGCAATGGTGGCAAAAGGAGGGGGAGACCAAGAAAAGTCGCTTTACGATGCTTTGGGATGGAACGACGACGGTGGTGATGATTATTGATGATGATTTAGCATACCTCCAACCATAGTGCAAGCATTCTACCTCCAATAATGGATACATTTTGTAGTCATTTTTGCATCATACCCTCCTCCCTGACCAGAAACCTCCACCTACATTACCTGACCTGACCTGAAGAATCCGTTCGTGAAGCTTAGGTATCTGTGTGGGTAGGTACTGATTGACAATCGTAGAAACATTATAAGTACCTTAGGTAACGAGACAGACCACCAGAACCAGTCATTCAGTCAGTCTCATACCTAGGTACCTAAGGTAGGTAGTCTCTCACTTTCTCATTTTTTACCATCTTTCTATTTTCTTTCTTCCTTTCCCTTCTATTTTCTCCCTTTTCTCTTTTCTCCCCCAAGCAAAAGCTGCAAAACGACCGCGTAGTCCCAACTCCCCTTGTAATAATCCCCGTATCATTTTTCCTTTCCTTTGCTTATTCCTTATTCCCTGTTCCTTGTCGCCGAGTGGAGCCCTGCCTTACCTTGCCTTGCTGAACGGACGGACGGACAAACACTCTCTTTTCGAACGTGTTTTCCGTCCTCTACTGGAGATACGGTACGGTGCGGGACCGGTACGGGTAGTTAGGTGGATTATAGATAAGGGTAAGGGTAAGGTAACCTGTTTACCTCGGCTCCTCGGTTAGGGTGGGTGCCAAGCTCCGATGCCGATTTTGCCGGGTCGACTGATGGATGGATGGATAGTACCTCCTATCATATGTTGCTGATGTCGCTGATGCCGCGAGGCCGCGATGCCGCGTGGAAAAAAAGAAAAAGTGGAGATTTTTGCGCAGGGCCCCTTTGAGCTGAGTGAGTGGGAATTTACCTACCTTACCTTAGGTACCTATGTAGGAGGTAGGAGGTACATAGGAGGTATATAGGAGGTGTGTATGAGACTCTACCTCCTACCTCTAGAGTCTCTCCACAATATTCAGGAACGCATTTTGGCATTGCCACGTTTTTCATGGTGAAACGTAGCTCTTGATGGACTTGAATCGTTCTGTTTTACCTACTAGACAGATTTCTGCAACGATACCGGTAGCAGGTAAGGAGGTACATGCATGTATGGGTACTGTAGAAGAACGGAGACGGAGCCGCCACCGCCGACCGCCGAGCAATTTCTCTTAGGAGGTAAAACAGAAAAAAGAAAAAGGAGAAAAAATACCTAAAAGGGGAGAGGGGGACGTGCTTGGCTTCTGGGTAGCACAGTAGGACGGCATATCATTCCCGAGGTCCCTTTGTTTGCATTCCACTGGTCGGGCACGGCACTGTAGGAGCCTAGGAGGTAGCATCGAAGGAGAGAAAAAAAACGCCACACAAATCCACTACAGTACAGTGACCATACACAATGCACGAGAAGGGGAAGTTTTGCCTTGGCTCCCCGTTTGCCCGTCACTCGGACAGTCCGTCGTCTTTTTCGTGTTCGTCATCATTCATTCGCTTGTGTGTTGCTTGCTTGTTTCTATTTTACTCGCGTCGGCGGCGGCTGAGGCTGAGACTGTTGCCAACTGCTGCTTCTTCTTCTCTTTAAAAACAGTGGGAACACACTGTCACACGCGGAACGGAGTTATAGTCGTGTTTGCTGCCTTTCGCCGAATGTTGATGATCCGCCTTTCCACTTCTTTTTGCCTGCCGATGTTGATCTTGTGTGAACAAAACCCTGATGAGCCCCGTGTCCTCCTGTCTCCCTCCTAGTTACACACACACACACACATTTATTCTATTGTTCTCTTTCACTAGCTGCGGTGCCACAGATTACACTTTTTGAGGGGAAACTGGGCTGGATATCCCTGGATTGAACACCCTCGATACGACGGATAGACCCAACGCATCAATACGACTAGAGAAAGAGAGAGAGCGCTACGAATAAACGACGGCGGTGACCTTGATTCTTCTTCTCCTCGTCAACACGCGCGAACCAGCCGCTGCATTTGTTGTATCCCATCGAATGAGAAACGAATAAATCACAACAACAAAAAAAAAGAGAAAGTCGTCGATATACTTTACTCTCAACAACCTTTCCTCTCAAGCAGGGAAGCGGGCAGCACGACGCCATCTACCTTGCACAACACGTGAGGATTTCGCAATTCGGGACGAGGATTATCAACAAATAAAAAACCATGGCCGACAAGGACGTCGAGTCCGGCAAGCCGACGCCCATCAATCACTTTCGACAAGTCCTGGACCAAAGTGGCATCACTCCAGATGTTGAGAAATGGCAATACGATGGTTCGGGAACAGAAGATGATCCATACGTGGTCGTGTGGATAGACAATGATCCGAGAAATCCCATGTTGTATGGCGAGATCAAGAAATGGAGTTTGACAATGCTGGTCGCGTTGGCGACGCTCGCGGTTGCGTTTGTGTCGAGCGCTTATTCGGGCGGTACCAGGGAAATCATCGCCGAGTTTGGATGTAGTCAGGAAGTTGCTACACTTGGTGTATCGTTGTTTGTGTTGGGATTCGCAATTGGACCTTTGCTGTAAGTTGGCATTCATCGAGAATCTGGTGTTGTTGTTGTTGTTGTTGCTGCCGGTCAGGAGACAAAAAAGGATCCAAAAAAAGAGAGTGCTGACAACACACACATATACACAGATGGGCACCCATGTCCGAATTGTTCGGGAGACAGTACCTGTTCTTCGGCACTTACGCAGGCCTGACTGCTTTCAATGCTGGTGCAGCCGGCTCGCAAAACATCTGGACTCTCATCATTCAACGCTTCCTCGCTGGCGCCATCGGATCCAGCCCTCTCACCAACGCGGGAGGTGTGATTGCAGACATGTTCGCATCCCGAGAGCGAGGTCTCGCCATGTCCTTGTTCGCAGCAGCGCCATTCATGGGTCCTGTCATTGGTCCCATTGTCGGTGGCTTCGTGGGCCAGACCGTGGGCTGGCGATGGGTGCAAGGCGTCATGGCCATCTTCACCGGCGTCCTCTGGATCGCTGGTACCATTCTCCTGCCCGAGACGTACCCTCCTGTGATTCTGCGCAAGAGAGCGCAGAAACTGAGTAAGATGACGGGGAAAGTGTACAAGAGCAAAGGCGAAATACAGAATGGAAGCACATCGATTGCCGAGGTCTTCAAGACTTCGCTGTCCAGACCGTGGATCCTCCTCTTCAAGGAGCCCATTGTGTTGCTGCTATCCATCTACATGGCCATCATCTATGGTACGCTGTACATGTGCTTTGGCGCATTCCCCATCGTCTACCAGCAAGGTCGTGGCTGGTCCCCTGGCATTGGCGGACTGGCCTTCCTGGGCGTGGCAGTGGGCATGTTGCTTGCAGTGGGATATGCCATCTGGGACAACAAACGATATGTGGGAATCTCGGACAAGCACAAAGGCTTTGCGCCTCCCGAAGCTCGTCTTCCCTTGTGTATGGTCGGCTCGATTGCAGTTCCTATTGGGCTTTTCTGGTTCGCATGGACCAACTACCCTTCCATCCACTGGATCGTCTCCATCATGGCCGGAGCTCCCTTTGGCTTCGGCATGGTCTTGATTTTCCTCGGAATCATGAACTACCTCATCGACGCCTACACCATCTTCGCCGCCTCGGTCCTCGCCGCCAACTCCGTCCTTCGATCCCTCTTCGGAGCAGCTTTCCCCCTCTTCACCCGCCAAATGTACGCCAACCTTGGAATCCACTGGGCCAGTTCCGTCCCGGCCTTTCTCGCCCTCGCATGCGTACCTTTTCCCTTTCTCTTTTACAAATACGGTGCCAAAGTCCGCGTTAATTGTAAATATGCCGCGCAATCCGATAAATTCATGCGCGACATGGCTGGTCAACAGAGTAAATCCGGTGGCTCCTCTTCTGCCTCTTCAGATGATGAAGCTGAAGTAGACGAAGCAGAAGGAGGAAAACAAATGCCTCAAATCGAAAAAATGAAAGAAGCAGGAGGAGGAGGAGGCGAAGGTTACGACACAACAGAAACTTCCACTGACCTCGAAAAATCCGACTTTTCTTCTTCGGAACAAAAACCACAAAAACAAAAAACCGCTCCATCATCCCGCCCCATCGAAGAAGTCGAAGATCCCCTCCCTCGTCGCGAATCCCTCATTTCCTCTTCCTCCGCCACCACCGAAGACGACAACGAACGAGACGAACCCACTTTCGCCCCCATCACTTCTACACGTTCTCGCACGAGAATTCCAGCAGCAGGAGGAACCACATACTATAATGGTAATCCCTTTGATCTAGATCGTGTGAATACTCGAGAATCATTCAAGAATTCTGCGACGAAAGATGCGAAAGATGCGAAAGAAGGGAAAGAAAGAAGTCGAAGTAATAGTCTTGTTGGAGGGATGACGACGACGAGAAGTCGGGGAACTTCGAGAGCTGGATCGATGGGTTCTAGAAAGTCGAAGAAGGGGTGAATACCGTGAAAATTGAGTTGAGTGGACAATATTTAGGGAAGAGGAAATGTGGGGATGGAGAATGAATGAATTGGGCGGGGGTTTTTCGGGTTTCTGTTTAGCGAGGAGTTTTGAACTAGATCTACCTGTAGGTGGAAGAGAAGAGAAGAGAAGAAATAAGAATTTAGTAATTGGAATAGGATGGAATAGGATGGAATAGAGTGGGGTATGGCATGGATGATGGATGGCAGGCATGGATGGATGGCAGGCATGGATGTGCATGACAGCAGAGAGAACAAGACTTGTAACAGTAATCGTGTGACGATACGGCAGATTTTGATACCAAGACGAAAAGAAAGCTACGAACGGGCACGACAATGAAAATCAGGCATTGTATGTATGCTCAAAGTTCAATATGTCAATAGGAGAATTCTCTACATCATCGTCATCATCATCATTTAAATGCCCAAGTTCCCCGATTCAAGCAGTACGTTTTCTTCTGATATCACTGAGTCTGTCTAGCCAGCTCATGTCACCTAGGTGGTCGTGGAAAGAATGAAAAGAGTCTGGTCTAGCAGTCTCCAAATCACAAAAGTACGCCCAACTCCTTCAAATCAACCTTCATAACGTCTGTGCAGCTCGATGACTTTTCTCGTCTGTTCCTTTTCTTCGTGGTCTTCAGCGAAAAAAAAGGGCCGCTTAACCCTTCGTCACACACATAGGCCATCGGCTTCCAGGTACGTTGCAGGTCACCGAGACCGAGGTGGACGTACATCCTGATGGATAAGTGCCGTTCAGAGAAGAGCTTCCCCAGCTGAGAATCATCACATGCTTGCCGTTGACAGTCGCATTGCAGGCTGTATCACGTTGGCGTTAGTATCTAAGACGAAATTACCAGAATTGCAACATAGGTAGTCTCACCCAGAAACTGCTGGCTGGCTGCAGTGAGCTTATGATTGACTTCTCCCGTGCTGGCAACGAGCCATTCTTTGACATGATACCCTGCGGATGCGGTGACAGGGTAGGCAATGCCGTGAATCCCGCCCTTTCATGAACGTCAGTATCTAAGTGTATGCTTGAGACCCGGAACAAAATGCCAAGATATAGTACTTACAATGTCAGGAGTACTCAGCCCATACTGAGTGCCATTCACATCCAGGTTCAACTCCACAAAGTTGGGGCCATAGAGTTTTTGAGTCCCAAGTGACTCTGTGCCAACAGTATATGCTGGAGTCGTATCATATGCCGTGTCCGGGCCCGAGAGAGTGTGAGCAACCATCAGAAGTTGTTGGCTCGTTCCATTCTTGGTGGCCACCAGTCCAGCGTACGGGTTTATTGGATTTGGGACTCTCATGCGCAGACCAAACTCGGCATTGCTCAGTGGTGATTGTGGATGGGAAGTGTTGCCGAAAGGAGGGTAGGTTGGAGGCGAGTATGCTTGAGGATATGCCATTGCGACTGCTGTGGAGAGCACGCAGGCGAGGGAGAGGTGGAAGAGCATCGTGGTGGTAGGTAGGTATCTTGTCTATGTGGTAGAACTGGGAGTGCCTAGGGGGTGCTTGCGAGATGGTCTTGGTATGCCTTGAGAGGTACTGAGGTGTAGGAAGTGGATGATGAAGACAACCTGTTGAAGCAACAAGAAGGTGCGGGTGAGCCGTATCTTTATATGTAGGTACTTGCCACTTGCCGACTAGACATGATTATTTTCGGAACGTGCTTGCCTCGAGCTGCTGCTGCTGCTCTTGCCCCGAAAGAGAATTGTTCTTGGGTCGAGACTGCCTTCAACCACGACTTCTCTCCCACGCGACCAGCCCACTCGGACATCACCATCCCATTTCCCCGACCGGTCTGCGCTGGGAACAAAGATGCGGAAGACTGAGAGAGTTACATTACATGTACACGGTGCGCCCATGGAACCAACGTTGGTGACACTAGACTTGGCCTGCTCTTCCTTTCTTCTTCTCTTTCTTCCCACTTGCAACACGTCGCACCTCATCTTCCTGGCATGTGAGACATCAACATCTTCGCCATGTCTAGCGACAGTCGTAATGTCAACTCCTTTGCGACCGTATACCACCCCACGACCGGTCAGTCAACACTGGACTAACCGCTATGATGATGCAAGTCGAACCTTGGTATGTTAGCTGAAAGGGCATCTGGAAGCAGAAGCAAGCAACAAGCCTTCGCTCTGCTAAAGTGGTAGGCATGTGGCCTTCCACAACAAATATTATCATCGTCACACAAAGCCTGCCTGCTTGCGGGATTCTAGAAGTACATGGTTGAACTTGAAATTGTGCTGTATTCAGCTTTGCCCATCATGTCTCCACCCTCCCACTCCCAGTATTCCTCCATCCTCAGCTTTCGGGTCCATGCTCCACTTCCTGATGGGTTCAATGTCCAAGTCCGACCTGTACCCAGCTCGCCACATTTCCAATCCCGTCCAGGCGATCATTAGTGCATTATCAGTGCATAATTCGACGGGAGGAAACTCCAACTTGATGTGAGTATACCCTCGAGCATCAAGCATGGAACGCATGATGTGCCGAAGATAATGATTAGATGCTACGCCTCCTGACACGACCATGGTGTTGATCGACGCGACACTGGACATAGATGAGAGGTGTAACAGCACCCTTGAAGCCAGATGCTCGAAAGCCACGCGCTGAATCTCTCTGGCCAGATCACGCCGTTCGTCAACTGAGATTTCTTCCTGCTTACGTTGCTCGTCTGTCAGATGGCCATCAGGAGCGGTCTTGCGATGGAGCAGGCGTTCGACTGCTGATAGAAGACCAGCGAAAGAGTAGGCCATTCGGCGGGATGTTTTCATACCACCCTTGCTGTCAGCGAACACCGGCTTGAGACCCCAATACCAGCGAGTTTGTCGGTACTCCAGTTCTTCTTTTCGGCGTGTCGGTGCCGTATAGTCGTAGTCCAATGGCGCCTGCGGGAAAGCAAAGTCTTCCAGCGCTTTGCCATAGGGGGCTTGGAGGAGATCACGAGGTAGGATCGCCCGAGCAGCTTTATCCAGACAATCCCCCAGCGCAATGTCGCATGTTTCCGCGAGAATGGAATGGTCTGTCAAGCCGGCAGAGTCAATGAGCATGGTATGGCCTCCACTGACGAGCACTGTGAGGAAGGGAAAGGCGGGCTGTACTACATCATCGACACTTGAAGGGGGGGCGTTCATAGCAAGCACAAGTCTTGGGGTGAGAGCATGTGCCTGCATGTGATGCACTCCAAGGAATGGGATATTCAGTCCCAGAGCCAGGCCTTTGGCAGTATCGAGGCCTACAGCGAGGTTTGATCGCATGCCTGGGCCTCTGGTGGCGGAAATGAAGTCAATCTGGGAAGGGCACTGCTTCAGGGCTTTTTGTATGAGTGGCGCCAGATTGGCTCGATGGGAGTGAAGTGCCACCAACGGATGTATGCCATTATAGGCGTCATTGTTCGCTGTGATCTTTTCGTGGAAATGAACTTGAGTCCCGTCTTGTTCTGATGAGGACAGGATGGCTACCGAAGTATCATCACAGGAAGTCTCAATGGCCAGAGTCGTGAGGGTTCTGAGATGGGCACGGCGCGTCCAAATGCGATTCCGTATCACATGGCTGCGGATGAACGTCGACGCCACTCGATTGGAGTGGAGCGACAGTGGCAGCATGTACAAGGAGTATTGCCGAGGGTGATGCTGGTCGGGTCGGGTGTGAAGAAGAGTTGCACTTCTCGTACAACAGAACTCACACACGAACTCACAAGGGGAAAGACGATGCAGGGACGCGAATAAGGTTTGTTGGCACGAGCGTGCCGTGCTTGCGAATTGACATCACTGGCGCGTGCACCTTCGTGGGTTGAACGGGTGGTTGACAGCACCAAGACACAGCTTGTCTCGCTCTCACCATCGACTCCGACCAGGCATTTACAGTACGCCCTAAATGTACCTCCTACGTCCAACACTGATGAGATGATGCATCGCGCGCCATGGCCGACCCAGATGTGCGTACCGACGGAATTGCGGTGACCTCGCCTGAGGCCTGGGACTATAAGACGCTGCCGGAATGGGACAATGACTTCTATGAAGAGGACGATATCCTCCAGTTCGCGGCTGCTCTCGACGCGCCCAGCAACGCACTCGCCGCCTCGCCCTCGGAAGAAGACTTGAGTCGACTGGAGAAGACCAAAGAGGCAGAACGTATTACGGCCCTCAACGATTGGCGACCGGTGCGACAACGACAGCTACGGCGTCCGGGCGCTTCGCGTTCCAGAGCGAGCAGAAAGTCCAGTAAGAGCCGACATAAGAAGCAGGCCCGGCGCGGTCGGGATGAGACGAGAGAGGGCTGGACGTACAGCTTCGCCAAATACCCGCTGCTCTTATTTATCTTTGGCTGGATCGGCTTCCTGGGTACTTGCTATGCCTTTACACGTCTCTACATTTGGTTCTACGAGCAATACGTGACCTGGCGAGGGCAGCGTGATCGACTGAGAAAGGCTTTGCGGAAACAAGACCATTACGAGGGATGGGTCAAGGCAGCAGAGGAGCTCGATCGGCATTTGGGCAACGACAAGTGGAAGGCCGACGATGAGGGATCATACTATGATTGGAAGATGATCAAGCAAGTCTTGCGGCAGCTGCAACATCTGCGTAAGCAGGCAGAGGAAGATGAGCGGAGTAGTCGAGGACGCACTGGGGGAAGAGAAAGTGGTGAAAGGCCGATCGATCTCTTGCGCAAAGTGCTAGAATCGTGTGTCAAAGCGAATTTCGCTGGCATCGAGAATCCGCGCCTCTACTCCGAGACTTACTATGGCACCAAGAACCTGTTGCAAAGTTACATCGACGAAACGTCCATGGCACTTAAATACATCTTCTCCAGCTCTCAGCTGACCCCGGCAGATAAGCGCACCCTCTCGGATCGTCTGTCTGCGAACCTGGGACGATCAGCTCTGTGTCTGAGCGGTGGTGCGACTTTTGCCTACTATCATTTTGGCATTGCAAAATCTCTTCTAGATGCCGATATTCTACCTCCCATCATCACTGGAACTTCTGGGGGTGCCGTGGTAGCTGCTTTGCTATGTACGAGGACGGATGAAGAGCTCAAAAAGCTTCTGATTCCCGCTCTAGCGACCAGGATCACAGCCTGCCATGAGTCCATCCGAATATGGTGGTTTCGCTACTGGCGTACGGGCGCTCGCTTTGATTCAGTCGATTGGGCGAAGAGATGTGCCTGGTTTTGTCGAGGTAGTCTCACATTCAAGGAGGCTTACCAACTCACGGGTCGCATCCTTAACGTGTCGACTGTGCCTTCAGACCCGCACTCTCCTGCGATTCTGGCCAACTACGTCACAGCGCCAGACTGCGTGATCTGGTCCGCAGTGATCGCAAGTGCTGCTGTACCCGGAATCCTCAACCCTGTTGTTTTGATGCGGAAACTTCCAAGTGGCAAGCTGGAACCTTTCAGCTTCGGACACAAGTGGAAAGATGGGTCACTCCGAACAGACATTCCCTTGAAGAGTCTCAACACACATTTTGGGGTAAATTTCAGTATCGTCTCACAAGTCAACCCTCACGTCTCGCTCTGGTTCTTTTCCAATCGAGGCACCGTCGGTCGACCCGTCACGCACCGCCGCGGAAGAGGCTGGCGAGGGGGGTTCTTTGGTTCAGCTATCGAACAATTCATCAAACTAGACTTGAACAAATGGCTCAAAGTCTTGCGGCACTTGGAACTACTGCCTCGTCCTATGGGACAAGATTGGTCCGAAGTCTTTCTCCAGCGCTTCTCAGGCACCATCACCATCTGGCCCAAAACGTGCATGTCCGATTTCTGGAACATCCTCACCGATCCTACAATGGACCGGCTCGCAAGACAAATCACCGCAGGACAATTGGCGACATGGCCGAAATTGAAATTCGTCAGCAATCGCATGGCACTCGAAAAGGTCATTCGAGATGCTTATACACAATATCACGCTCCAGATGAAGAGCCTCCGGTTGTCGCACCTTCTCATTCACCCGATCAACCTTCTCCCCTGTCGCCTCCTCGAGCCCTCAGATCGGTGCTCAGCGAAGACGATCTCACTTCCCTCCTCGCACAAGCAAAAGCCAACAATGGCGTCGTAGAAGTCCCCGAAAATCTCCTTACGCCGGGACGAGAAGTCGATCGGTTCAATTTCGCATCTACTTCTTCTGTGGAAAGACAGGAATCTCCTTCTTTGGCGAAGAGGATGTCGAATTTGTGGGGCGCGATGCAGACTTCTCCCAACAACAGCAACAATAACAGTACGAGTAGGAGTTCCATCGAAACTGTCCGACCTTCACCGAGGGAACTTGCTGTTCCTTCCCCTTCTTCTCATCATGCGAGGGAGCAGTCGAGAAGGAGGAGTAATGTTGTGGATGAACTAGTCCGGCAGAGTCGTGTCTTTTTCGACGATGATGACGATATTCTCTTTGGGAGTGAAACGGACGGGGATGCGGACGGTCGGAGCGATACTGAGTACGAGACTACAGGGGACGACTGAGAGAGCGGTTGAAGAGCAAGCAATGCTTTACGAGAAGGGATGTGATTGGTTCTTGACGTCCCATCTGCAAGGATCAACAGTTCATCCACTTGGTGTTTCTACAAAGCCCTCGGCCTGGAACAGCTGTTCAAATTGTTTCATCAGCAAAAAAGAAAAAAAAAGTATAGGCTTGAGTCTCCAACGGCCTGTCTGAAAGCGATGAATGAATCAAAACATGGAAGCCAAGGCAAGTCCAACAAAAAAAAAGGAAAAACCAAGGTCAGAGAGAATGACGAAGCGGTCGTTCGTTCGGGGCGGGGGGTCTTCGAAAAAACCCCCACCCCACCCAGAGAAGTCTCAAGCGTTTAAGCGTGTTGTCGTTGTCGTCGTTGTTGCTACCTCCTACACTCCTACCTCCATTGTTGAAAACCCCAAGATTGATAATGATGATATCACTGGATGGATGGATGGATGATAAGGGTATAGTATAATATACCTACCTAGATACCTCGATAGAGAAATAGCCCAATAGCTTGTCTTGCTCTTGCTCTTAGTCTCAGTCTCAGTCTTGGTTCCTGATCTTGTTGGGTCTTTTTCCAATAATGATTCAAGAAAAAATTTGGGGAAAGTTTGAATCTAGCACCTGAACCCTAAGGTAGGTAGGGAAAGTCAAGTCTCGTTAGTTTATTAGTTGTCTTGTTTCTTGTCTCTTGTCTCTTGTCCTGTTCTCTCTAATGAGTAGTGAGTAGTGATGATGGATGTAAGTCTAGGAGGTAGTTCTAGTGTTAAGTCTAATCTGAGAAAAGTTTCTGTCTATACTATTAGCGCGCCCAATTCTTTTGCTGTCTGTTGATACCTACCTGAGTATGTATTGATGAACCTACCTCCTACCCTACGGTAGGTAAGGTATGTAGGTATTGTATGTACGTAGCAGTACGTTTTAGCGATATGTATCTATATCTGGTACCAGGCACCTAGGTATGTCCTAGGTATGTACCTCCTAGTAAAAGAGGGAAAGAACTACCAACTACCTCCTACATACATGTACCTTACCTTACCTTAACAATATATAGCAGGGCTTGTATCAATTGATTGATTGCGAGCTGCGTGCGCCTAAAGGTCAGGTTCAGTGTCAGGTTAGGTCTAAGGTATTCATACAGTAAGTAAGTGCCGTACCTTACACCCGTACCGTACCTTCGCATATCTTATCTAGAGAAGATAGGTGTTACTTCTATATACCTAGGTAGGTAAATGGTCCGATAGGCTACTACCAGAAAAAACACGTCGTAGCGATTGTTCGTCTCGTTGGTAGGCACCGGGTGTTGCTACTGTGTCCCTACCTACATACATGTACTTGGATGGATACAGTCTTACAGTACCTACCGTAGATGGCGGGGTTGGCGAAAATATACCTACCTTATGTATATACCTGATATGTAGGAGGCAGAGTGCTTACTACCTATCTCCTACCTAACTACATGTATCTACCTGTACAGCGTATACCGTCGTGATTAGTAGCTAGAGCAGGGCGTCCAGTCTTGTGTCGCTACAGTCTTCTTTTGGCATGTGTCCCCGATGGACATGTCAAAGTTTGGATGTGGTAACAACTCGGTCGGTCGGTCGGTCGGTCATCGCTGTCCGATGCACAGATAGGCGTGTGCGGCGGGCGATAATATCAGTGTTTCGATGGCGCGAATGGTGCTTACGGTGCACAACATGATAGAAGCTGTGTCCGAGAGAGCCGCGCCACTCATCATCAGCATCATCATCATCATCATCACAAAGAGGCTTGGAAGTACATTATGTATATAGGTCAGGTAGTCAAGGTACCGTAAGGTAAGCTGACTTGCGGATACGTACATGTACCTTACCTGAGGTGTAGAAGTATGGATACCTACAGGTGAAGAAGAAGAAGAAGAAGACTTTTGGAAAGGTTGCTTGCATGCGAGCTCGAGGGTGTGTAGCTAGGAGGGGAGGTAGAGTTTCTCGGAACGACACGGGGCATGCGTGGTGTATACCCTTATTAGGTACCTGAGTTTTCCAGTGGTAGCATCGGGGAGGTCTGTATGCGCTGCGCTTCACAGTGAGGGATCATAAGCGAGGTCGCCGGATCATTCGAGTCTGCCTCCGTCCGTGGTAGCTCCTAGTGGAGCGTAGCTGGCACTGGCTTGCTGGCACTGGCACTGGGCAGATCTACCGTCCGTACAGTACCTCCTAGTGGCCGGATAATAGCCACGACTCCACGAGGCAAATTCCCTGCCGTTAATCGCCAGCGAGATGGCATCATTGCGAGTGCAGCAGGACGGGAGGTCGCATCATCGCATGGGGACGGGGACGTGGGATCTACCTCCTATACCTCCTAGAATCATCAGGCCGCCTGCAGCGTGTCTGGACATGGCATGGCAGGGCCGAGATGCAGGTGTGGTGTGGTGTGGTGGGTGTGGGTGTGGGTGTGGGTGTGGTGTGGGTGTGGGAAGAAGAATGGTACAGGTACAGGTACAATTGTACATTGGGCATGTAGTACTAGGTCGGAGAGTCACCAACAGGGACGGGAGTGGACAACCGCAGGATGAGATGAGACGATTCCAAGACTAGACTGGGGTCAGTGTGGAAAGACAGGGAACTTACCACTGAACGCCCATCCTGGACTCACTGGACCAGCCGCCCTTGCTTGATTCACGGGCGGCGGGGCGCCATCCGCCTTCTCGAAGACGAATGGAAGCAAGACTTTCAGGACTGGCTTTGACTTGCGTTTTTTGGTTTTGTGGTCGATCTGCCTGCTCCAGTGCTCCGCTCCCTCCACCCCGGCGCACCTTAGGTTCTTGTTTGTGGCTTTGTGCCGTCTCTCCACCACACCACCCCTACACACACGAGACTGCACCGCACTCTGCCCGACCGAGCCACCGACGACGCACGACCAAAAACGAGATACGCGCACGTGAGAGATATACATTGTCGTGTCCGAGCGAGCGAACGAGCTGGGAACGAGCGAGAAAGGAAGAGTTGAGAGCGAGAGAGAGAGAGAGAGCGAGAGAGAGAGAGAGAGAGAGAGAGAGAGAGAGAGAGAGAGAGAGAGAGCGCGCGCGGGAGAGAGTTGAGAGTTGAGAGAGAGAGAGAGAGGGTGTGTGTGTGTGTGTGTGTGTGTGTGAGAGAGAGAGAGCGCGCGCGCGAGAGAGACAGAGCGCAAGAAAGAGAGAGAACAAGAAAGAGAGAGAGAGAGAGAGCGAAAGAGAGCGAAAGACAGAGAGAGAGAGAGAGGCACCAAACATTCCTCGCTGAAATTGCGCCGCCTGCATTCCCTCGACGGTGCGACCGAGCCTTACATACCGAATCAGATCACTCCCCGATACTCTTCATTGCGTGCGGGATCGTGGTTGCCCGGTGCGGCGCTGCTGCTGCTGCTCTGCTCAGATGTCGTTCCTGCTTCGCGCCATCTGCACCCGATAGCACACTGCTCTTTTCCCATCCGCGACTCGAAGCGCATCTGATCGGACATCTATGCGCGAGCACAGGCGAACCACTCCTCCCAGGCACTCGCCCTTTTCTCCACCAGAGCGCGCGGCCTGAGCGCTCACTCCGCCTCCGCCGCCGCCGCCGCCGCCGCTGCTGCCCTCGTCACCGTCCACATCTTCACTACCGCATGTCCGAGGACCTCTTCTTCGCATAGGAAGCAGCCGACACGAGATTTCGCGGGATCATTGCGAGCTCGTGTGCCGTCGTCGCAAAACAGATGGAAGCGAACGACGATGACTCTTGTAGGGTTGTCTACTATTGCCCAAAGAGCGACGCCGATATATGCGAGTTGTTCCAGGCCTCACAGCCGCCAGTCATAACATCCGGCGATCGTGCATCGCGCCCGGCTCTGTTCAACGTATACCAGAACGTGCGCAAGCTTCTTGACGAAGATGTGGGAAATTTTGAAACAGGTGCGCAAGCTACGCTAACCGATGAAGCACTGGACGTTGCTGACACACCCTCACAGTTTTTGTGAGTTCAGACTACGAGCAATGTCTGTCCCAAATGGACGTCTTTGCCAGCACCAACCCTACTGCTGTGTTGGCCGAATTTGTCGAGTCCGACGCTGAGGACTCGGCCGCCGATGCAGTGCAATTCTTACAGAAGCTGGCGGCTGGTGTGCGGTCAAAACGTTATGCTCGCCAGGTAATGGCTTTTGTGCTACTAGCAACACACGCCTCTGCCGATCCCGCTCGTTTCTTGGACGCCTCGTTTGAAAGCACATATTTAGAAGCGGGAGCGCTCGACATCATGCGGAGCCCACTGTGCGCAGAAGCTGTCCATCAGCTGACTGGTCATATTAAGGAGACGACCAGGGCACCGGCCAAAGCCCTGGCCTCTGACATGGCCCGAGGCCTAGTACGGCACATCACCGACAACACGAGGCCGCAGGTGGCATCCCATCGACCAGACGAGAACCTTTCCGCCCAGCGCAGAAAGGCAGTAGAGGACGCTGTGGCTCATTGGAACTTTCCTGCCCACGACTTCGATATGGACGAACTAGCATACGCCGCAATGATCATGCTCGAAAACGTTCTACAAAACACGGGGTTGGAACCTTACCGTCTGGCCCGGCCACAGTTGATGACGTTCGTGCTGGCAGCCCGGCGCGAATACAAGCATGAGCGGGAGGTGCACTACCATAACTGGCGGCATGCTGTTGATGTGACTCAGTCGCTATATGTCTTTCTGAGTCAGATACATTTGTGTGCGGGCACCACCCAAGTGGTGTCACAAAGCAAAGAAGATATGGAGGCTAATGCTGTAGAACAACTGCTGACTCCAACAGAGGCCCTTATTCTCATTGTGTCTGCAATTGGACACGATGTTGCACATCCTGGCGTGAATAATGCTTTCCTCGTGGCTAGCAGTCACCAGTTGGCGCAGGTGTACAACGACAAGTCTGTTCTCGAGAACTACCACTGCGCCGCATATTCGCAGCTGCTGAGGAGACACTGGCCGCAGCTGAATGGAATCCCGCAATTTCGTAGCAACATGATCTCGATTATTCTCGCGACCGATATGCAACGGCACTTTGAATACATGGGATACCTCAGCGATCTGAAGCAGAAGATGGAGACTAGTGACTCTGCCTTGACAGACTGGAGCGAGAAGGACAAATCTCATGCCAAAGAGCTCGCAATGGCGCTGCTGCTCAAGGCAGCAGACATCTCGAATGTTGCGCGTCCTTTTGAGGTGTCTGCACAGTGGGCCAAGATCCTCATGCATGAGTTTGCACGGCAAGGAGAGCTCGAATCTGAACTGCAAATACCAACGTGTTTGTTCGGCGGTCCACCCGACGAGAACGATTTGCTCGCGGCCGCTCAAAGCCAAAAAGGGTTCATGAATTTGTTTGGCTTTCCGCTCTTCAAGGGCATCTCGGAAGTGATGCCGAACGTGTCCTGCACGCTGTCAGAGTTGGAGCACAACAAGGAAGTCTGGGAGAAGAGGATTGTGGAAGAGACTGCTCGCCGAGAAGCGGGAGGCGACAACCGCCGGCCATCGAAAACTCTCGGCTCGGTGACGGACTCCCAAGTGGAGGAGGCTCGCATGCGTAGACGTGTGGAGTCTGAACCTGCCGCCGTCCCAATTGATGTCCTACAGGCAACCACTTCTCCTGTAAGGCGCCAGCTCCCTGTCGATGCGGGCCATCTTGGCTCCCCTACACGGCACCTGGCTAGCGAGCAGCGTCAACCTCACTCACTACCTCCGTCAATGGCCGAGGAGAAGCGCTCGTCCACGCCGGTCCTGTGGCCTAGCGCTATACAACTCGTTCCCACTACCGGTGGCAGCCGACGTTCTAGTAAGGATGTAGCGTTGAACCATATGCATGAGTTGAGTGCCTATGCGCAGCAAAACCTGGCTCCTGCAGGCTCGCGAAGAGGGTCAGCGGATGCTGGCTGGCAGCTTCACCAGAACTATCCCGGCTCTCGGCGAGGAAGCAAAGAAGAAAGCTTGACTACGATCTTGGTTACTAGTCAAGGTAGTCCAGCTACCAGGAGTTCGCCATCGTCGTCGCAGACTCGGCTTGGTAAAGCCTCTTCACCAGCTCGGGGCTCTGGATTGATTCATTGCACAAGCCTCAAGCGCAGTACATCGCAGCACAATTCGACTGCCACTTCTTACGCAACAGCTCCTTCGAGGCCACAACACACAGCATCGGGAGGTCCGATTTTGACAGAGACGAGGCCACCCTCTACACAAGCGTCATCACTCGCCTTAGATGACTCGTTCCAGCCCGGGACACAGCACTGCAGCTGTACATCAGCTCCAGCAGCAACAGAGATGCTCAACAACCTGGATGGCACAGTAATACATCATTCCTCGGCGCCTGCTATTTTGCCGGCGCCGGAAACCTCAGCGACGGTGGTCCCCGCCAAAAAGTCTGACTCGTCACCCGTCATTTCGCGAGTAGCGAGTGGGGGATCGTCCTTGTCATCACGATTCGACTCACACACATCGGAGCCGCGGATTCGAGAGTCTCGCAGTCGTAGCCGATTACGGGGTTTGAAGTTCTGGAAGCGGCGGCGTGGCGGCGATGTGGCAGGAGGAGTTGATGGCTCGGGTCAGACAAGTTCTGCCGATCATTCTCCCCAATAATCACCACGACGATGATGATGCATTTCTGCGGATAGGTTTGGGACGAATGGTGTATGTATAAAGGCGCGGCGGATGCGGGCCGGCTTGCTTCTTTTTTGTGAGCGTTTGTGCGCGGCAAAGTAAAGAAGAGGGCCAGGACACGAGAAGCAGCAACGCAGGCAACACATTCTGCATGCGACAATGACGACAATGACAGACAGACTACCCAGGAGACGATTGCTAGACGCAGCGTGGGGGCAATTCGGCACAAGAGTCTACTACTACTACTACAACTACTACTACTACTATTAACACTACTACTATTACTACATCTACTTTCCACTACGAGTATCACCATCACCACTACTGTCTTTTATCCGCTCTGTACAGCGGGGCGCTGCAACCGGAGCGGAGGGACTGGGTGTATGTATACTGGCTGTATCCACTACTGCAAGCATGGTTCCTCTTACGGATATGACTTGAAGGAATGAAAATGTGAGGCCGAGGAACATATATGGTTGTGTGTTTTTGCTACCAGAGAACACAGATGCATACCTGTACATATAGGTACACACAATGCTACAGACAACTTTCATTAGGGAACAAGCGGTTGGTACATTCACTCATCTCTCTCTCTCTCTCTCTCTCTCACACACACACACACACACACACACACACACACACACAACTTTCACATAATTAATCTTCGCCAAGTTACTCGTGTCTTTGACGACCATTTATTGGGTTTTGCAATATTACATGTACCTAGTTGAACACCCCTGGTGCCAGTGGGAAGTCTCGGCGGGGATAATGTCGGCTTACAAAAACGGGCTTTGTCCGGCTTGCTTTTCTTCATTACTGCGCGCGACCTCCTCAAAGAGTCCGATTCAACAGTAATAACAACAATCCTTTCCTCGCCCTCGTAGCGGGCGTCTCGCCTTCTTTCAGGCGCAGTCGTTGTACGTCTAGCAGTGATGAACACTGCTACAAACTGAAAGAACCTGTCCGAAACCAACTCCTCTTGCCTCCCTACGAATGGGTATCCTTCTCCTTGGACTTGTAAGTCCCTTCGACACGCGCCTTCACCTCCTTGTTGTGCGACTTGACATCATCCGACTGCTCATTCTCCTTTGGCGGTGATTCGCTCAAGATCTTAGGCTGTGCTCCTTCACTGCTGCTGCTGCTCTCCGAGCCGCTCTCGACGCTCTTGTCGTTAGACTTCTTGCTGCTGCTGCTGCTCTTGCCTCCTGTCGATGGTGCAGCAGGTCCTGGATGTTCCTTGTCGTGGCTCGCGCTTTCAAGATTCTTTTCTTTATTGTGTTCGCCGGACCCGTAATCGCTGCCGGAGAAGAGGCGTGGGAGTGTGGAGAAGGGTTGGGAGACGCGGAACGGTGCTGCTGCTCGGGCGCGTGTTGCAGGAATGGTGAAACGGGAGGTGCGGAGGAGAAACATGATTGCTGTTTATTGTTGTTGTTGCGGCGTTTCGCGGTGCGGGTGCGTAGATTTCTGGGTTGGACCGGTTGGCTGAAGTGGTGGCTGGTGTTTTCTACAAGCTGTGTGATGGAGCTTCTGATGGGAGTGATGAAGTGTCCTTGATAGTAAGTTGTGGCAAGGGTGGTCGACAATATACCTATATAAGGTATGTAGGTAGGTACCTGAGGTATAGGTACGTGAATTACGGGTAGGGAGTTGATGCTGATCGTCTGAGTGACGACATCATTTGCTCGATTCTTGAACGCCGGAAGGAGCGAACACACGTGCTCGACTCTTGTTCGCGGCTGCCTCGCTTCCTCCTGTACAATATCAAATCATACCTTACTAGGTAGGTCAGGTAATATCCAACTTTTCCACACTGGGAAGTTATGTATTTCTACCTAGGTAAGCGCCTTCCGCATACTCTTATGAATCAAGTCTCGCAACTCTACGAGCACTTCTTTCGGCTCAATCTTGCCCACAACACCCCCTTTCTGCCCTTCACGCACATCATCCACCGGAAAACTCGTCTTTCCATTCCGATACAACTCCACCGTACCCGACTGATCCATATCATGCAACAGCAATTCTTGCTTTCTCCGACTTCTTCTCCCCTCTCCTTTCTTCCCCCTTCCCTTTCCCTTTTCCATTCCCCCCTTCCCCTTCCCCTCCCCTTCCTCCTCCCCTTCCTCTTCCTCTTCCTCCTCCTCTTCCTCTTCCTCTTCCTCCTCCTCCTCCTCCTCCCTCCTCCTATTCCTGCTTACAAAATTCGAAATCCCCCCCATCACCGCCTGTTCCCAACTAAACCCCACCTCTACATAATCATCCGCCGCAAACCACTTCTCCTTCGCCTGCCAACTCCCTTCAATCATAAACATCCCCCGATGCGCATACATGATGGCATGCAACAGCTCATGCACAATCGTCGTCGCCAAATGTTTCCATCGCAGCAGCAATAGTTTCGCATTCGTCCGTTTCGGATCCATGGCGCGGATCGAAGGAAGAGAAATTTGCATGGTGCTGCCCACTCCGACTGCATCACACCCGGGGGCAAGATAAATTAAATCTTCTGGAACCGTGTGTGCGCAACTGCTTTCTTCGATGCTCGCGTCTGTCGACAGCTGGAGATGGGGCACCAGAGCGAGAAGCCATGCGTCGTACGTCTTTTGCGCTTCCGGGCCGAGAGGTTGTGAACGGTCTGTGCATAGCCAGGTGAACTCTTCGTAGGATCGATTTCTGTTATCCAGCCGGATTTTAGTCGGACAGCGGAGTAAGGCGTAAATGTAATTTGTGGTCGGTGCTTCGCTGAGGAGATTGCTGGCGAGCGCTAGTGCGGGTAGGATGCAGAGATACTGCTCGTGTGTGATGTTTGTCCATTGCGGGAAGCAGAAGAGTGAGTGGACTAGTGGGTGGCTTGTCAGTTCTTGTGTATAGAGACGGCGTAGGTAGGAGACGATGATGGGATTGGTCGTTGGAGAGGTCACTAGCGCCACTGCTTCGGAGACTTCTCGATCAACTCCAAGGTCCTGGAGGGATGGCATTATATTGTGTAGACTGTATTGCCCGCAAGCTTCACGTTGGAGTGTATCGTTATGTGTATGTGTGCGTATACCTCTCTCCCATTGTCTTGCTGATGGAGACCCAACCGAATCCGGCATTTGAAGAACCCTTTGTGTCCTGGACATATATGTATCTCAAAGGTCGGAGAGCATCGTTATTCTTTGTTCATACTACACTGATGGCCACACTATTGCACACCGCTCACGCTTTGTTTGTTTTTGGGGGAAAAAAGTAAGAAAAAAAAAAAAAAAAAAAAAAAAAAAAGAAGTCCTAGCCACCGGAATGCACCCAGTACTGTCGACCGTGATGCTTTTCTTTTTCGCCTCCGCTCACGCTCACCACGCCAATCGAAATCTCTCTCTCTCACAGCTTCGCTTTCGTCTTGATAATCCGATAGCATTTCCCACCTTTTCCAAACATGGTCACCAGATCCCGCACAATTTCCTCAGGAATCTCGTGCGCTGCAAAATGGCCTCCTTTCGACTTTCGGTCTTCATAGACCACGGGACCCAGAGTCTTTGCCCACGTGCTAGGAATGATGGTGAGTTCTCGGGGAGAGTGGCATAAGCCTAGTTGGACTTTGGGAATCCATTGGGAAGTTCGGTCTCTGTGAATGAAGTTTGGACCGGAGGGGTGGACGGCTTCGTAATAGATGCGGAGACTCGCTGTTGGTCCTGCGGTGGAAAAGTAGTAGATTGAGACCCATGTTAGGATTTCGTCCTATAAAATCCGACCCGGGAAGGGGGGGTCCCATGTTAGTGAAGTTTTCCTCTTTTTTTTTTGCACCCTTCTTTTCTTAGAGTGGAGTGTCTAAGAAAGAAGATGGCAGAATGGAGAGATTTTTTCTTACATCAGTCCAAGGATAGTCGTCTGTCCAGTCGTGCAATTTCTCGTAAATCCACGCCAGCAGGCCCACGGGGGAGTCATGAAGGCCATACCCTGCTGTTTGGGGTTTTGTCGCTTGAATCATGCGATACCCAGAACCCTCTTTGAGGAACCATTGCGATCGCTGGAAACCATCACGTTCCGCTTGACTGTACGGAGTCAGTGCATGTTGGAGTGACAAGATGGGATGCTTTGTCCACGTGGGTGGGCCTGCGCGGATCATGTTGATATGCGAAGCCAAGCAGCGTTGCGGATAGCGTAGACCAATGGTACGAGTGATCATCATGCCCCCTGCAAACACGATGTCAGTGTATGGATGTGATCAAGTTCTGGTAGGATGTCATCTCGTACAGTCGCCTCCCTGAGTCACATACTGGCTATAGCCAAGAGACTGCATCAGCTGGTCGCACGTTTCGGCGTACTGAGCGAGGCCAAAGCCCCTTTTTCTGACGCCTTGAGACCAGCCAAAGTTCGGCAGAGATGGCGCTACGACGTGAAAAGCGACACCATTGCTGCTGTTGCGCAAGGGCTCGAGCATTTTGGCCACTTCGATATAACTTCCCGGCCATCCATGGACAAAGAGGAGCGGAATCGCATCGGGACTCTCTGAAGGCTGATGGAGATAGTGGATATCAAGGTCTCCAAACCCTTCAACCTTTACACTCCGATGAAAGTTTGGCAATTCGTTGAGCTTGGCTTCTTGCAGTCGCCTGTAGGGCGAAAGAGATCGCTTTAGCGGACTCCATCTCACTATACGGAGCAGATAATAATGCCATACCAATCGAACTTTGTCTTCCAGTGCTCCGCCAGACGTTTGACGTCTGCCAGAGGTGCACCATGGTCCCATGCTGCTCCGTCAAGCTGATCGAGCGGATTAGCGATTATGTTGTATGCAATATCTTGTGCAGAGATCATGCCTCATCAGGAAACTCGGCCTGAGCGAGCTTGATCTTCAGCGTAATCAGCTTCTCCTCCGACACTGCAACTCTGTAGGTCGACATGATGCTGAATTGCTGATGTCAGCTCGGAATGGTGTCGTTTGAGACGAGTAGTCGATGCTACCACGATCGATCACGGCTGTTCTGCCTTCTGGCGCGTCGATAGCTGTCGTCTTACAAGAGGACGATGATTATCACGGGACTTCAGAGCGCGAGAAATGTGTTATGGCTGAGTTGTGGATGGATTCAACTTCGAGAAAGAGGTGATGTCATGTTAGAGTGGGGGCTGGTGTGGTATAGCTCCACTTCAGTTTAGTCCCATTAATGTATATAGTTCACCGTACCTCCCACTGAGACTGTGCTTCTGTTGTGGCACGCCGTAGGATTGCAACCTGCCGTCCTTCTCTCCCCCAGTATAAAAGGTCAGTATCATCATCCATCAGGACCATCACCTTCATCCATCACAGCGACATGACATGATTTAAAAAAGTGCCCAGAACACCACCGGCGGCATCATATCCAAATTAGGAGGTACTTCGCAGTGACACTGCAAGCCTGAGCCTGGCCTCGCTTGTCTTTTCGCGGCTGGGGAATGCCAGTAGTCATCACGCCTCTTAAACGGCGCCACCGCATGGCCTCGCCTCACTACGGAGGTACGGAAGTATCTCTTAGCCTACCAAGATCATTTCCTGATTTGGCCCGCTGCGAACGCCTCCATACTTCCTTGCTTCTCTTGCTGACAAGCTAATGTACCTCCTACTCTGCCTGGACAGGCCGAGGCTTCTACAAGATGCAGGATGAGAGGCGCTGCCAGTTTTGCTGAATTTTGGGAATGGAATGGATATACCACATCCTTAGCAAGTCACGAACGGGAGCAGTAAATGAAGCGTAGTCAAGCTCTAACAGATCGTATTCTCAAGACAACGGGAAGTAGGACAGCCGGCTCAAGGCCTGCGAAACCCGTATCCCCAGAAGAAAAGAGCCTGATATCTTGATCGACAACGTGATCGACAACCACGAAAAGGTTCCATTGCGCTAGAGGAAGTGTATGGGGATAGAGCCAGATGACGTGCGTCTGAAGAGGGTTAGTGTTTTGAGCGTAATCCGATTTGTAGGAGAGGGGAGCTACCTCGGCCGCTGCATCTGGTTCTGGATCACTACACTTACCCTCCACAGAAGGACCTAGGAGGTAGAGTGAGGTAGCATGTACTTTGTAGGTGGCACTGCGAGTCAAATGAACAGTCCGTAAGCAGGCCAACTTTGCACCATCACACAAGCAGACTCAAGCCACACACGCATGGGCGAATTGGAATTGAACATAGTTTCATCAATTCAGTCTCGTATTGGCACCGTCCCGAAACCTATTCGGCATGTGCCACAGTGTGGACATGACTGGCCGACCACAAATGGTGTTGATATTCGCGAAGCAATGTTAACTTCTCGTTTCTCCATCCCTCGGTGGCTCTACAGCTTCGACAGGCACCAATTTGGACATCTGGATCCTACCTCACTACCACGCGTTCATGGCCAACATGCGGACTTCCCTGGTGCTAGGACTCCTTGGTGCTCTACTCCATCAGACCCAAGCCGTGCCCACGTCCACTGTCAAGGAAGTGGAACTTGAGGCCCGCCAAAATAATCCATTGGGTCTGGTTGTCGCCAATATCGAAAATCTACTCAACGAGACGGTGACGAACCCACCGACGAACAATCTGTTTGGGAGAATCGAGGACAGTCTGAAAGCAGTCACAAGCACAGCAGTCCCAGTTAGTCTACCAGCAGCATTTAACGATCTTCAAAACATTCTCGTTGGAGGTGCGAAGCCATCGAACATTTACGGCTACGTTGCCAGCTTGGTTTCAGCTGGACTGTCTAAGGACAACATTCCAGACTTGCTCAACTTTGTCAAAGGTGTCGGGTCAAGTGCACAGGCGAATGGAGAGAACAGCTTCAACAACGTGAATCCCATACAGCCAGCTACAAACATCTACCCCAAGGCCAACCCGCAGGACGCCCCATACTCGCTTTCAGAAGAGTCTCTCCGAGCAGCGATTCACATTCCATCGAGCTTCCAGTATGGCAGGAGCGGAGCACCTAATCCCATTATCTTGACGCCGGGGACTGGCGCGACAGGTGAGTTCATATCCATATATATATTTGTTCGTGATCATCTCTGCTGCTCTCGTCTCTAACATCGGGCAGGCTATCTCACTTTCATCGGCAACATGATCCCTCTCTTGCAGGGCTCTTCCATCGCAGACCCCGTCTGGCTGAACATCCCCGGATACCTCCTCGGAGACGTTCAGCAAAATGCCGAGTACGTGGCATATGCGGTCAACTACATCTCTGGCATCAGTGGCAACCGAAATGTCTCCGTGGCGGGATGGTCACAGGGAAGCCTTGACGGGCAATGGGCCTGGAAATACTGGCCATCCGCACGCAGACTGGTCACAGACTTCATCACCTTTTCCGGAGACTTCGCTGGTAGCATTTTCGGCACCTTCCTCGCTACGCCCGGAATTCCCTTGCCGCCGGCCTATGTCCAACAAGCAGCCGGCTCCAACTTCATCAACACCCTTCGATCAAACGGTGGAGATAGCGCTTACGTCCCCACCACCTCCATCTACTCCAGCTTCTTCGACGAAATCGTCCAACCCCAAACCGGTACCGCAGCCTCCGCCTTCATCCGCGATGCTCGCAACGTGGGTGTCTCCAATACCGAAGTCCAACAAGTCTGCTCCGGCGCTCCTGCCGGAAGCCTTTACACTCACGAAGGAGTCATGTATAATCCTTTGTCTTTCGCTCTTCTCCAGGATGCTCTCGCGCACCCCGGTCCCGGTCAGGTGTCGAGAATTCCGAATTTGCAGCAACTGTGCGAGAATTTCCTCGCGCCGGGCTTGGGTTTGACGGATTTCTTGTTGACCGAAAATTCTATCGTCGCGGCTGTGCTGACTACCGTCACGTATCCGCAAAAGGTCATTGTGGAGCCGCCGATCAAGGGTAAGTTCTTTATTTTTCTTCTTGTTGACTTGGTGGACTACCTAGGTACTTCGAAAATCTGATTGCAGAACCGACTGACTGACCAATTTCGCAGCATATGCCCAGTGATGTGACTATTTGAAAAACAAGCGGAAAGATGTATATGTAATGATTGTGGTGACAAGATCCGTGTCTACCTGGTAGTAACAGCACCAACCGCCAGCTTGTTAAATTTAAGGTAGCAGAATAATGTACATACGACAACAGTAACTTGTGCTTCTATTTCCTGGCACTTACATTTTTTCTACAAATCTGTCTAACTACTATATATCAAAACCCCAGTTGAATACTCTTACAACTACTTAAACCCCCCTACTCTTGTTTTCTGTTATTCCTCGGTTTTGTTTTGAGGAATACTGCTCGAGGCTAAAATACTGCTCGAGGCTAAAATACTGCTCGAGGCTATAAAACTGCTCAAGGCTATAAAACTTTCTCTCTATACCTTACCTTTATGTTGACGACCTGGCGCAGCAGAGATGAATAATGAATCGTGCTGGGGTCATGCTTGGTAGAAGAGATCCGGCGTGAAGATGTACTGGGAATAAACCGTTCGCTAGTACAAGCAGCTGAGGTTGACGGCAGGTTGGTCCTCTGTAGTGGAGAGTGGTATGGCGCAGAGGGTGGCGATGCGGCTCGGCGGGCGTTGCCGTGTTTGGTCCCGTCATCGAAACGGTGCTGACTAGGTATGCCTTGCGCCTTCGCCTTCGCCATACCTCACTCACTCACTCACCCACGCCTCCCTCCCTCACTCACACACTGCGCTCCTGGTTCCCTTGCACGAAGTCCGCTGTGTATGGTCACCTTGGAGCATTGAAAGATATCGGTCATCGCCACTCTCGACCTCCCATACCACCACAGCCATGTCAGGCCTCCTCCGAAGGCCGCAGAGCATTGCCCGTTCCTCTCGCCAGCTGCTCGAGGCCGCTTCTCTCTCCCGAACACTCGCACAGCGCCCTGCGTCCCTTCCTAGACCCCTCTACGCATACGCTCGGAGTCGGCAGTACTCCACCGAGAAGGAGAATGATGACAAACAGGTCGACAAGAAGTCGGGCTCGCAGCCGAAGGGCATGGAGAACCTCTACTCGCAGCAGTCGCCGCTGTCGTCAGATCCTCAGCAGCCCGGGAAGAAGCCAGAAGAGCCAGATGATGGCAAGTCAAAGCTGACTGCGGCTGAGGAGAAGGCTCTTGAGGACACCTTCGCTCTGGTCAAGAAGGGAATGCCGGCCTCTATGGCTGCCGATATTGACATGGCGCTGAAGAAGATCAAGCGGGAGGGCCTGCCTGCGGAGCTGCGCGAAACGATAGCAGAGGTATCCAAAGTCGGCATGTCTCCCGCTCGGGCCGCTAAACTGTGGCGGTTAACCACCCACATTGCACGACAGACAGCCGAAGACGTTGTGAACGAGAAGCATGCAGAGCCACAACAAAAGACGTCGGACAATCCAGGCCCAGCTGGGACAAGCGGCAATAAAGACAGCGGCAAGAAGAAGGAAGGCCAGTCACCGTTTGGTGCTGTCAAAGAGGTCAAGTTTGACTTGTCCAACTTCCTGGTGTCTGCATTTGTCGCATATATGCTATACCGACTATTCTCGCCAACGGAGAACAGCAGGGAAATCACATGGCAAGAGTTCCGGAACACCTTCTTCGACAAAGGTCTTGTGGAGAAGCTTGTCGTGATCAACGGCAATCAAGTGCGTGTCTATCTCCACCGTGAGAACGTAGCGGCCATGTATCCAGAGTCCCCCGCGTCACAGCAAGGCTTCTACTACTTCTTCAGCATTGGTTCTGTGGAGGCTTTTGAGCGAAGAGTAGACGAGGCGCAAAATGAGCTCGGAATTCCCAGCTCCGAAAGGATTCCCGTCTCATACACCCAGGAGGGCAGCTGGGCCAACCTCATACTTGGCTTCGGTCCGACGCTGCTCTTCATCGGCGCCATTACTTATATGTCAAGGCGAGCTGCGTCAGGCGGGGGTGCTGGCGGCGGAGTCTTCGGCATGGGCAAGAGTCGAGCGAAGAAGTTCAACCACGAGACGGACATCAAAGTCAAGTTTTCCGACGTTGCAGGAATGGATGAAGCGAAGACGGAGATTATGGAGTTTGTGGGCTTTCTCAAGGACCCGGCGAGGTTTCAAAAGCTCGGTGCAAAGATCCCTCGTGGTGCCATCTTGTCAGGACCTCCCGGGACTGGTAAGACGCTTCTTGCCAAGGCTACAGCAGGCGAGAGTGGTGTGCCTTTCTTCTCCGTTTCTGGCTCCGAATTTGTGGAGATGTTTGTTGGTGTTGGTCCCAGTCGTGTACGAGATCTCTTTGCCAATGCTCGCAAGAACACGCCCTGTATCATCTTCATCGATGAGATCGATGCCATTGGAAAAGCTCGTGCGAAGTCATCGTTTGGTGGCGGCAATGACGAGCGTGAAAGCACACTCAACCAGATCCTGACAGAAATGGACGGATTCAACACGTCAGAACAGGTCGTGGTACTTGCTGGTACGAATAGAGCAGATGTGCTTGACAAGGCACTGATGCGACCGGGACGTTTCGACAGACACATCGCTATCGACCGACCGACTATGGAAGGCAGGAAACAGATTTTCGGTGTGCATTTGAAGAGCATCGTCACCAATGAAGACATGGAGCACCTGAAGGGTCGTCTGTCGGCTCTTACTCCAGGTTTTGCAGGCGCTGACATCGCCAACTGTGTAAACGAAGCCGCACTTGTCGCGGCTCGTGCTGCCGCAGAATCCGTTACCATGGAGCACTTTGAGAAAGCCATTGAGCGCGTCATTGGCGGCCTGGAGAAGAAGTCTCTTGTCCTGACACCCGAAGAGAAGAAGACTGTGGCATACCACGAAGCCGGTCACGCCATCTGCGGATGGTACTTCCAATGGGCTGATCCACTGCTGAAAGTTAGCATCATCCCTCGTGGTGCCGGCGCTCTGGGATACGCACAATACCTCCCCGGAGGCGGTAACGACGCAGTGCTTATGAACGTGAAGCAACTCATGGACCGCATGGCCATGACCCTTGGCGGCAGAGTTAGCGAAGAGCTTCATTTCGATACAGTCACTTCTGGCGCCAGCGACGACTTTAACAAAGTGACTCGTATGGCCACTGCCATGGTCACCAAATGGGGCATGTCCAACCTGGGATACATCTACTACCCATCCAGCGGCGAAACACAAGAAACACAACTGCAAAAGCCCTTCTCCGAGCAAACTGCACAGAACATTGATGCGGAAGTGAAGCGAATTGTCAACGAAGCCTACAAGCAATGTCGACAATTGCTCGAAGAGAAGAAGCGTGAAGTTGGACTGGTTGCTGAGGAGCTATTGAAGAAAGAGATGATTGACAGAGACGACATGGTTCGCCTACTGGGCAAGCGTCCTTGGGCTGATCCGGGAGAGTTCTCCAAGTATTTCTCTGGAAGCGGTGACAACAAGCCTCTGGGACCTGCGCCTGGAACGCCTCCGACGGGTGGCATCGGTGACTCTGACGGAGGCAGTGTACCTCCCCCTCTACCCGGTGCTGGACCTGCGCCTCCTGCTCCTGCGTTGTACAAACAGCTAGAGGATGCCAGTAAGAGGTGGTGAGGTGTAGTAGTTGCATCTTTCCATTTGTACACATCAAAGCACTACTCGCACCGGCCGTAGAGGCCTTTCTTGATCTTTTCGAGCAATGCAACGAAGAAGCATGGCGTCGTGTCGCGTTGTAGGAGTATTGGGAGTTCTTCCAGAAGAGCACAGGCGGGCTTGCATGAGCGGCGGGGGCATTTTCAGAAAGAATGAAAGAGCAGACCATGTCGGCTGCATGTGATTTCATGCACAGGAGGCATGGCGCTTTGAGGGCGCATGTGAAATCCTTTTGCGAAAAAAAAGGCTGTAGATAAGAATGCCATATGGCATGGCACATAACTCCGCTACTACCACCACCATCATCACTACTAACTCCCTCCAATTATTTACGATTTCTTTTTTTTTTTTTTTTTTTTTTTTTTTTTTTTTTTTTTTGACAATCCGTTCCCTGCACCTGCCACTATTACTACCTTTGGTTATATGCATATATGTACTAGGAATTAGTACTGGCGTTGTATGGAAATTCTTTACAAGCCAACAAGGAGGTATGTCTGAGGCATGTGTGGCCTTAGGGCATTTTAGGGTTAACCCTAAAATGCCTCACGCCATATATGATATAT
This sequence comes from Sphaerulina musiva SO2202, assembly GCF_000320565.1. NCBI lineage: Eukaryota > Fungi > Ascomycota > Dothideomycetes > Mycosphaerellales > Mycosphaerellaceae > Sphaerulina > Sphaerulina musiva. The sequence continues at coordinate 4,981,773 of NW_016017383.1, forward strand.
GGAAACCCATTTGGCCTCTTAATAGGTTTAGAGCTCCCTACTTTCTATCTCTCTTACCGCTGGACTTTTGTACCGCTCGTCGATTTCGATAGAGCAATCAGCAGGCTTCAACGCTATACGCTATACTTCGCGCTGTAATACCCGCTAGTATCTCGCCTCAATCATACCAGCCAATTTCGTACCAATAGCGCAGGTATTTCCAGCGAAGCATCGCGGTGTCAGCCCTCTCCTACAATTTCGTATAGACCTTATAGCATCATCTCGCCAATCTTGGTCAAACCCTTGAGTGACCCTAAGCTCAAAGCAAGACCTTGCGACCTGCTGCGTATCCGCATGAATCCAGTAACGGGCCCGTTCTCGCCTTCTTTTTCTACACTCAAGTTTGCCAGAGCATCCTCGCCTAAACACAGAAATTAGTATCATCGCTCTAGGAACCACAGTCCGCGCTGATGACTTACCAAAGACACTGCGAGCATAGAGATTAGCACTCAAGAACTGACACTCGCCCTCCAAGCTCGCCTCGGGCGTCAGACAGCTCATATTCGTCACCTTCATGAGGCGTTGCAAAAAGTCTCGCAACCCAGATCCAGAAGGCATTTTGGTGTTGATGTTGACCTTGTTCTCCCACTCGAACTCGGTCCACATTGTCCTGAATTGTGTCTCGGTGCAAGAAGCGGGCTGAATGTAGTCCATGATGTCGACATGGACGTCGTTGAGAATGACCACGTTCGACTCGGTCGATGCAGGCCCATCATATACCACATTTCCAAAGATGACGCCTGTGTCCGTGGATGAGACTTTGATGGTAGCCTGCACGTTGAGGAAGTCGAGGCCGGGAAGATTTTGTGTCGTTGGCCTCTCTACCACTTTGAGATCTCCAAGTGTGGCAAACTCCACTGATAGGTTCTGCAACGTGTCGCGAGTCTGGTTGACAAGCAACACATCGAGAATGATGTCAAACTGGTGGACTTGCACATATGCTTCGGCATACACTGGATCGGAGAAACCAGTGAGCTGCACGACACGGCTGAGCTTCGAGGTCAGATCCTCCGTCGTGGCGTCGCCGCCAGTGGCCTTTTCTAGATCCAACTCCGCTTCGTCTGCATTGTCAATGGCGTTCTTGGGCTTCAGTTGTCGTATGGATACGAGGTCATCGACTTGGATGGCGTTCTTGGCCTGAAGCAGCGCTTCTTTGGCAGCCCGCTTTTTCTCCTCGACCTGGACCATGGACTTGAATGCCTGTCTTGTGTCGTCCAAAAAGGCAACCTCAAGGTCCTTCTTTTGTTGAAATTCTGCAAGTGACCTCACACAGGACATAATTCGGTCGACCGAGTCCTCGTCAATGGGAGCCTTGACAAATTGCGATTGTCCAGCGCGGATGATCGAAATCATGATCAGCATCGCCTCTGCACGAAGGGCGTTTGTCCGCGCAGCGTCATTCGAGATCTCAGAGTGTCGCATAACGAGCTTGGTCAGAGTCGAAGAGAGCACTGTCGCCAAAAAGTAGTCGCCGTCGAGAATGAGTTGTCGCAAAGGCGGGTTCTGTGCAGACTTCACCGCGTCAAGTTTGGCCTTTACAGATGCGTTACTCGTGAGGGCACTCTCAGTTGCATAAGTGCCATCAGCGAGGACTTTTCTCGAGCCAGTGGGTTGCGCAGCCTTGGCATCACCGTTCGTGTGCCCATTCAATTCTGCCTCGCCATCGGGCTGTTCGTCCAAGAGTCTTTGCTCAGAGGCAACGATTGGAATCTCGCCTAGGCTGGCACGAATCCGTTTCCACGCGTCCCGAATGTCCTTCTCCTCCAGCGAGTACTCTCCCACAATCCACAAGCTGCCGCGATATACTTTGCCTGCGCGCACCTCGCTCAGAGTCGACACCAATCTCTCAACAATGGAGCTGCGCATCTTTGGAAATCGTTCGACCACCTCCTTGACGAAAGATATGACGTCCACAGCTGAGGCATTGTTGAAGTCGGAGATGAAGTCCATGAGCAGACCCACGACGCTTTGTGCGATCTCGGAGAACTTGATGGCACATTGATGTATCGAGTGGATCAGAAGTGATCGGTACTCGTTGTTTTTCTCGTACTGCTCGTCCACCGTCTTGGCCAACTCTTTCTTCAGCAGTAGCACGACCTCTTCCACATTCTTGCTGGAGACCATGTCCATGGCAAGTTCGAGAGCCTTCTTCCGTACGTCCAGATCGGGGCTCGAGAGCACACGTAAGATCTCCATTGTTAGGTCGTCCAGAACGCCCTCATTGGCCTTTCGCAGCGAGTTGACCTTTTCCAGCACAATGAGCTTGACATTGTTGTCCGACTCCTTGATGGCCAGTTCGATAAACTTGGCGGCTGCGGCCTTGACTGCCACGGGGTTATTTGTGAGTGCTGTGAGCGATGAAGCAGCCTCGTACACCACCGTCGACTCCTTGGCCTCTAGCAGGTCGAAGATGAGTCTGAGGTATCGCGCCTTGTTGCCCGAGTTCTGCACGGCATCTTTCCGAATGAACTCCAATTCGACCAATTGGAGTAGTTCGCTCGCGTTGGGTATGCCCTCGAACACACCGCTCAAGTACTCCAGCGCCTTTTCGTGGCTAATACTGAGCAGGGCGGCGAAGGCGTTTCTCTTACAGGTGTTGTCGCTCTCGGACTCGAGGAAGTTCTGGATGAGCTCGGGCGCATCGGGCATGAGATGTTCCGAGTGCTGGAAGATGGAGGCAATAGCAAAGACGGCGTTCTTGCGAACGTATGAGTGACGGTGCTCCAGACAGGCGCGTGCGGGGGCAAGAAGAGGCTCGATCAGTTCGGCTTCGCGCAGCTTGCACAGGAAGCGAAGGGTGTTGCCGCGAATGTACTCGTTGGGATGTTGCAGGTCCATTCGAATGCCGTTACTGCGGGAAGTCAGTTCACTACCTAGCCCAATTCCATTGTTGAGGCTGAGGCTGATGCGTACCACACCAAAATCATCTCCTGCTTGAGCTTGCCATTGGAGTCCAGCTTGGGACAGATTTCATAGTAAATATATAACAGCTTCTTCAACGCTTTGCTCTTGCTCGGCATGACGAAACGAATAATGTGCATGAGCAGGCCAGGCATTGGATCCCCGTTGAGCATGACCGTCAATATGCGCTTCATCGTCTCTTGCTTACTGTCATCTGTGCCCTTTTCCAGCTGGTTCTTGAGATCTTGCTGTGACGGCAGATCGGCAAGATTGTCCTGGTGCACCAGACTGTACGAGTTTTCGAGAAAGGTCGCCATGATGGGCGGCTCGTATGTGCAACAGACAGCACTTTATGGAGCCAGCCCCTCGTTGCTCCGATGGCACACTGCCGGACTGCTGCAGCTTTGGTCGCTAATTCGACGTCGAATGGGTAGAGGCGCGGCGGCGGAGGAGGAGGGAAGGGAGGAGGAGAGGAGGTATATGAGGCGGTAGAGAGGTGTTGTCGTGGTGGAGGTCGTAATGGAGCTGAGAGGTGGTGGTGTAAGGTGGTAGTAGTGTCTACGTTGCGTCGCCAAATCTCAGGTACCCTACCTCAAGTTCCACGGTACATGCCAAGCCAAGCCTGAAGAACAGCCCTACCTCCTACACCAAGGCGTACATATCTAAACACCTCCTACGCTGCAGTCTCCTTCTCAACACTACTACCCCGCCACACCACACTCGCACACAATGCCCGAATCCACAGGTGAACCATTTTACGTTCGCTATTAGTATGTCTATCCTTTGAAGCACGGAGCGCGTTTGGACTGACACGTGAAAAGCTCGGGACACTCTGGCCGCTTCGGACACGAGTTCTTGGGTAAGCCGGCCGATATTTCAAGACGACACAGGGGAAGAAGCTGAACACCTGCCAGAATTTGACTTTCGTGTCGTGGGCGATGGACGGTCTGCCATTGCACGATATGCCAACAACTCGAATTACCGCAATGATTCCCTCATCCGCAAAGAGAGTATGTAGCACATCATTCTTCCCCACACTCGGACTTTTTCGCTGACAGGGACAGTGTGCGTGAGTGCACTGATGGTCCAGGAAATCAAGCGAATCATCAAGGACAGCGAGATCATGAAGTAGGATAGACATCCGAGGCGCTTCACTTGCTCGCAGCACTAATGCCAAACAGGGAAGATGACACCAAGTGGCCACAGAAGAACAAGGATGGAAGACAGGAACTCGAGATCCGTATGGGAGGCGAGCACATTTCGTTTGAGGTCAGGAGCAATTGGCGCAAGAATGATATCCCATGCTAACGCTCGAACAGACGGCAAAGATTGGCTCTCTGGTGGACGTGAACGAGTCTGAGGACCCCGAAGGCCTGCGTGTCTTCTACTATCTCGTCCAAGACCTGAAGGCTCTGGTCTTCTCCCTGATCTCACTACACTTCAAGGTGGGCCGCCCGAGAGAACAAGCGTTGCTTGATGCTGACCGATTCCAGATCAAGCCAATATAAGCATTCAAGAAGTGGAGGACGTCTGACCAACGACTTCCGACACGTTCTGCTATGATGGCCACGATGGAGAGAACTGGTGGTGATTCGAACGACCTACAGACTTGCCACCTCAGTAATTCTACTCGGGCAGCGGGACCCTCCCAGTGGCGGCAGATGTATTGCCTGCCTAATTGTCGCACTCCCTCCTGGGCGCGAGTGGTCAAAGGCAGAGGCAGGGGAGGGAGGGGGAAGAGGAAAGAGGAAAGAGAGTCCGTGGGCCCGGAAAATAAGGTTACTTCCGTCTCGGCACCGGCATCTCCAGACACCCACCCACCTCTTCACCACGACCACCTGAGTCGCACGTCATGTCCATGGATCGCATCACTCTCTCACTCTCCCACTGCTCACTCTACCACCAGACAAGCATAATACATACCCTAACGATACCACGACTCCTTCATAGACCTCGTTTCCACTCTTAGCGTGTCCTTCGTGCGGCGTTTTCTCCTCTCTGGTCTCATGTCCACCATTTGCCTGCATACCATGATCATTCCTCCGACCTGACCTACTGTACCCTCCGCATACACATCACACGAGTCCTCGAGAATGCCCACTCCCAGTGACGACCATCTGGGTTCGCCCGTCAATGTGATAGCGGCTGATACAGAGAGTGCGCGGCACGGATGTCCACCCGAAGATCGTCGGGAGCAGCACAACATATCAAGCGAAGAGCACGTGGAGGCAGCATCGCACTCGCCCGCTGGTGCGAACGGGAGAAGTGAAGGGGAGCACGACATCACAGAGCCGGTGCAAGTGCTGACACCAGTGAGCGAGGCACCTGGCGAGGTGGAAAGAAGGTCTTCTCCGAAAGCTGAACGGGCTGAAGATGCGAGCACAGCAGTCGAGCCCTCCAGTCCCACGATTGGCCTGCTCCCGCCACCCTCCGATGCCGACTATAAGGCTGCCCAACTCGCGCATTCCATGTCTAATGCTGCCATTTCGTCAGCGGAACCGGACGATATACCACCTGCGCCACTCTATCTCCACTATCCCGAGCTCGATTACAACCGATGCATCGCACCTAACTCTACCACGTCGTTTTTGCGGCCCGGCAGCAAGTTCAGAGGCACACAGCAGTCAGACCATCAAGTATACGATGTTCAAGTGGAGCTCAAGGACGTAGACCTTGCAGAATCCACGCTTTGTGGCTATCTACGCATCCAAGGTGAGAGAGCGCCACAACCATCATGTGTGGTGGCCCCGGAATGCTAATATACTCTTCACCTCGCAGGCCTGACAGACGATCACCCCACTCTCACCACCTTTTTCGAAGGCGAAATCATCGGCCCCAAATACCTCTTCCGCACATCCCATCCCTCCTGGGGCTCCTCGGAGAAAGTCGACCTCCAACACTGGAACCGGTTTCCACGCTGGCGGCCTCTTGCCAAAGATGCCAGGCAAAATCCTGCCTTCACGATGAGCAATCCTGCGGATCAGGAATACATGTTTATGAGGTGGAAGGAGTACTTTCTCGTACCGGATCACCGGGTCAAGACGATTAGTGGAGCGAGCTTTGAAGGCTTCTATTACATATGCTTCAATCAGGTGAATGGGGAGGTCAGTGGTATCTATTTCCATGCCAAGAGTGAAAAGTATCAACAGCTGGAGTTGCGACATGTGGAGGATCGGGGTTGTCTGGGGGCTGTTGAGTTCCGGTAGGAGCACCGCCGACTCGACCATGCGTCGGATGGTACAGCAGGTATCGTGTCGATAGGGAACGGGACGTTGTCGCCGTGTGGATGTGTGTGACGTTCGTTTTTTTGATAGCGTTCAGGCGCATTTTAACGGGTGGACAGACACCTCTCCTTGTTTCTAGTTTCAGCGGAAATGAACGGGTTGGGGAGTTGGAAGGGTTGCAGTTGATTGAGGGCTCGTTTGTGTTGATCGCGTAGCACAGACAGACAGCATATGCGCGAAGAGGACCCCAAGAGAAAAGGGCGCCCTGATTACCTGCAAGTGGTATACGGTATGGTATGGTTACAACATGGTAGTTTCTGCTGCAGGACGTGTTGAACCACGACCGGGTGCGTGTGGTTGTCTGCTCGCTCGGTGTCCGTGTACATGTAAGGTGAGGTAAGTATGCGATGGTATCACGTGGTGGCATCGATGGATAGGTACATGAGACCTCACGACGAGCATTCAAAACGTCGGCGTCTCTGAACACTGGATCACAAGTTGAACTTACCTAGAAGGTAGGTAGGTATGTCAGGTAGGTATCCACTAGTGTAGTTGCCTTTTGCAGAGGAGTTTATTGCTTGGCGGGAATTCTCTGGGCAAACGGGCTTGGGACTTAAGCTACTTCTTACCTCACCCGACCTCAGGCATCTTGTCTTTCCCATCTTCCTCTCCCTCCTCCTCCTCCTCCCGACAACATTTACTCTGGGCACGATATCGCCCCCGACAAGAGCGCCCAAGGCTCCAAGTCGTGGCCATTTGTCTCAGAGGAACTCATCCAGGCGGGTACATGTACCGAGCTGCCACACTCTCCGCGGCGGATACCGGCTCCTCTCTCTGGACCATGAACACAAAGGCACTTCAGATTCAAGACGATTGGCAGTAGGTATGAGTGATGATGAGGTGAGCACCAGGGCTCGAGAGCGGACCATGGCACAGAAGAAAAGATTGAGATACATACACGCACTGCACAAACCGCACAAACGGGATACCTGATCATAACGCGGACGCCGGAAAAAGATGAATATTCAACAAACGCCCCTTCGGTCTGCCCGCCGACCACCTATGCTGGGAGTTGAGGTATTACCTCGACTTCCGGAAAAGCCAGCTTCACGCGCTCATTCAACGTCGATGCATACGACCTCCACTGCTCGCGCGCCGACACGTCCTGCAGTGCACCCCCGAACCGTGCCTTGTCGCTGCTGTCGTCTGCTGCTTCCGACGTTTTCCGCCGCTTCCCATGGTGCGTGGTCGTATATACGGGACATGCCAGCGGGCTGTCTTGGCGGATGCTTTCTTCTAGAATGTCGACAAAGCCACGAAACAGCAGACGGTCTTGTTTGCTGAGAATCTTCTCGTAACGAATCTGGCCCTCCTGCTCATGCGACTCGGTCCGTCCTTCCAATCGATGCCAGAGCTTTTCGTGCTTCTTGGCCGCTGCTCGCACGCTATCATCCTCACTCTTCCCAATCACCAGGCCTTCTTCGACAAATCGATATCGACGCATCATCATGTGAATGGGTCCGCCAAAGAACCGGACCATGTTGATCACCACTTGCCACTCGGGCTTCTTGGCAAATGCGACATCGAGCGCCCACAGCACTTCGCGGGCATTCCGGAAGGTATCGACCCGGATCTCTTGTGGCATATAGGCGAACGTGTTGTTGGTCTCTCCTTCGGCTCGGTGCTTGTAAAAGGCAATGGCATCGTAGAGAGTGTCGCCGACTTCAGTCAAGACCTCCCACTGCAGGTCGGTAAACCAGACATCATCCATGTCGTTACAGACCAGGGCTGACGCGATGGTGAAGCGGCAGAGTGCGTCGCAATCACGCAGCCGGAACCAGTTTGCGGGATGTGATGACACCGCTTTGGCATATCGGGAAAAGAATTGGTCGTGTACTCGTTCACTGGTCTTGTCGCTGGTCACAGTCAAAAAGGTCCTGTACTCGCGCGCCATGTCCTTCGCCCCTGGTGTGTCTTCGAAAAGGTCGTCAAGCACTTGGTCGAGATCAAAGCCGAGCATGTTCTTGTCGTCGGCTGTGAGATCGAAGAGGGAGCCTTTGAACTCTGCGATGGTGCCAATGATGATGATTCGCATAAACGCCACGTAGCGCTTCCAGTTGGTATACTGTGGGATTACGCATCGTGCGTACTCCCATGCGCAAGCTAAGACCTCTGCCTTGATTTTTGGGGGCAGGTCAACGCCATCCAGATCGTTGGCGATGTCCTTGGGATAATGCCAGCGATGGTCGACCATGGTGATGAGTACAACAAGTGGTGTCGGGAGTGTGCTTTGTGTATGCTGGGAAAGGGAAATGGAAAGACGGTATGTTGGGGGTTTCTTCACAAAACAGTGCCTGGAGAGATGTATAAGGACTCTTGCTACCGCGGGTACTTGTATGACTGACCCACAGAACTTGTTTACGCCCGGACACAGCGTGCAAGTACCGCACTTACAAATTGCCGCGATTCTGACTATGCCGGAGCGTTTGGCACTTGATGCGGTAAGAGCAAGGGCATAGTTGCTGAGGTCCTTCGACGAGGAACGCCCTGCATGAGTCCAATCTTGACTCTACCCTGACGCCGTCGCCCTGAATGTGGACTGCCCGTATCATCATTTTCGGGCACGTGGACTGCTAGGTGGTGCCTACAGTGGCCTCCTACAGGTGGTCGATAGTGTCGCATATCACGATCCGGAGGAAAAGCCTCTGTTTTGCCGGGATCAAGGTGTATAGGCTCGAAGCCATACTTCACGGCGCTCAGAATAGCATGAATAGCATGAATGCTAGGTTCCGCTCGCTAAATTGCCCTGCTTGGGTAATGTACAGGCTACGGGGAGACTTACGAATGGCTCTGGAGGCTGGCTATGTTGAGAGCGTCGAGACCTGAATACTGACGAAGCCCTAGGGCGAGCACCACATGAGTGCTGGCCGCGGCCCCAAGACGCTCGCGCCAGGGACTCCCCGAGAACGTTGGTCGTATAGTGACGGGTCAGCTCTTCGAGTAGCTTGGATACTAAATGGGTAGTGTGTGATGCTCACAGTCATGAGTACGTCCGGGGCGATCGCTACACGACAATCTGTCTCCGATCCGCCCGTGCTCGCTCGGATCTACGATGAACAGCTATGTTGTGACGTGCTCCGCATTTGGTATACCTCCCGTCCTAGCTGTCTTCGAAACACATATTTTCCTCTTGCACGCGAGGCCTCAGCTTTCATGCGTCATCGTCGCGAGTGGGGGGCTAGGACAGATGGTGAAAGGGTAAAAGTCTCTTAGCAGTCCGCTGACCGCATCTCCTGCGTACGAAGAGGGCAGACATGGTCGCATTAGGGCCACTACTGATTTATTGCTGGTAGGTACATGTAGGCATGAAGCACACCATGACCGGGTCTTTGCCGAAGATGGCACACACCTGTGTACACCTGTACACCTGTCCTAGAGGCGCGTCCTCTTGAGCATCATCATGGTTGGGGAGGCGGGGAGGAAGTGTAGTGTGGTATGGATCAGTAATCACCAATTGGCCTGCGCACTGGCGCTTGGACGCAATTGTATGTTTCAGCAGGCACTAATGATGATAGTGTTGATTGACGTCTCACCAGATAGACTGATAAACGCACCTGGTAGATGATCCGAGGTTTGGGCATCCCTCCATGGAGCTAATATTGCAGGTAACATACGTACCCTAGCACCGATGCTGTCTAGAAGCAAAGGGAGCGAGCGTGTGTGAGAGCGAAGTGAGGACCTACCCCGGCCACAAGACAACGCCCCATATGCAGCCCCACGAGGCGAGCATGTGCGCTCTCCTGCTTCCTGACGAGGGCGTCCCAAAGGGTGAGGCGCACGGCGAGTTGTCTCTAGGAAGGACAACTCAAATGCTTTCCCATGAAGAATGATGATAATGACGATAATGACGATGGGATACGAGACCAAAATGCTATCTGCGTGGACATCCTGGCTTACACGATCGATATCAGATCAGTGTTAAGCACCCCACAGTCGACCATCTGCCTACAGGCTACAGGCGCCGAACTGGTGTAAAGGCTTTTTTTTTTTGACATGTGTACACTCCTACCTCCTAGTCCCTGGCGGCGGGTCATTGCTTGCTAGTGTCAACCAGGAGGCGCTCGTGCCGCCATACGCCGTCTCACGGTCCGTCGGTGACGTCGACGCGGCAAAAGCTCGTGCTAAAACAAAAGGCGACAGACAGGTCAGACCTGCGCGACTAGTTTACCGCTTCGGGCCGAGGAGATATCTGGTCTCGCGGTATTGACCCTTTCGCGACGGGCCTGGTTCAAAGTCTAGCGGTACGTACCCGTCGTACCGTACCTAACCTACTTCTGTACCTCCTCCTGTACTAATTTACTACTACAGAACAACAACAACAACAACAACAACAACAACAACAACAACAACAAATTTTTTACAACGGCGGCCGGGGAGCTCAATATTGACGTAGCGCTTCTGGCGCCGTGCATTTGCCTAGCTCGGAGCTTGTTGTTGGTGCTGTCAATGTCTAGACTGCTATCGGGCGGTAGAGTTGACAGGCCTTACTAGCAGACCGCGATAGAGCGCAATACCGTAGTAGACTACCTCCTAGTAGTGTTATTGTCCTATAGTATGGTACAGTAGTAACAGGACGACTAGTGCTCATGCAGTGCCCCTAGCCGACGTTGAGGTGGTCTCGAATGCGGCCAATCGCATCCGCAACTGAGGCTAACGGAAATGTTGCTACGAGCAGCGGTTGGCAGGGCTCTGTTGCCGGTCGATCGATGGCTTGGCGAGCATGTTCTCTCGTTGGATACACTGGCAGTCTGGCAACTTCGGTTGGATATCTACTCCCTGGCGACCACCCTCGAGGAACACGATAGCAAAGTTCCGTGATGTTGCAGTCGAATTCTGCGTGTCGGATGACTTGGCCCCAATCACGCATCGAGTTGGTCCGTTTGTGAAGACGACAACCTTTGTACGTACCGACTCGTTCGATTTCCCGAAAAAGAAAAAAAGAAACAAAAAAAAGGTACGTGAGGTTGACGAACGGGAGGGCTGACGCAAGGAATAAGGAATCCGGGGCGTGCTGCCCGTCCGGCGTCCGTCTACCCAAAATCACCGCCGGTACGGTCCGCAGCGGAGTAAGCTGCTCACCGCATAGTTATTCTAGAATGATTTTATCCTCGCCAGCAAGCATGGGAAAGGGAGCGGTATAGTTGGATCGGGGTCATTCTGAATATCATTTTATATTGTAAGTCGAGAGATGTTTCAGGAGAGACGTCTGTGCAACAATTGGACTACTGTATGCTCCTAGTGCTGCATCAGTATACAAATCACTCTAATTGACCAGAAGCGTTCATTGATGATGCGTATCTGGAGCATACGTAGGTCATCGACAGAAGAAGTATACTCCCTTCTCATTAAACCCCGGACTACCTTTGTTTCGCCTTATTCTGTCGCCCATGTTGGGCTACCTATAGACATTCTTGTTCTGACCCATGTTGTAACCTAGGAGGTACCATTTCTGGATCACAACAAATGATATCCGGCTATCTGGCTACGCGGTAAACTGGGGGAATCGATACGACACCAACGATTGATACGAACAACGTCATCTCCAAGTAGCCTGAAACCAGGATCTTTCTGGTTGTGATACATGATACCCGAATCTGGTCGGCATCTTCATCGGGATCGTAGGGGGAGGGGTAGGGGGAGGGGGAGGGGAAAGGGGGAGGGGAGGGGAGTAAGGGGGGGGGGATGGAACATGGATCAAAAAAGTCCCGAATTGATATCTGTGTTGAAACTGGGTCCAGGGGGACTCGTCTACTCTACTACCTA